>NW_024070199.1:45563038-45635984 GCF_014754425.2 Oryx dammah
AGAGACGGAGAGACGGCGAGACAGAGACGGAGAGACAGTGAGACAGAGTCGGAGAGACGGTGAGCCAGAGATGGAGAGAGCTGGTGAGCTGTGGAAGCCCAGGGCCAGAGCAGGGGCGGCTTCCTAGATGGGTGTCAGGGAGGAGACGTGTCCTCTCTGAGAATCTCTGGTTGCAAAGGAACAGGCCAGTGGAGGAGGCAGGAAGGTCTTCGAGGCCGAGGGAACAGCATAAACAAAGCCCAGAGGGTGTGTTCCGATGGCAAGGGGTACCCAGTGGGAGAGAGGAAGTTAGCCCCAAAGAGGTCAGAGATGAGGCTGGAGTTGGGGGTGGAGGGGTGGAGGGACCTGGAGCCTGTCCAGGAGGGTGAGTTCAATCCCACAAATAGTGGGGAGTCACTGAAGCTGTGAGGGCTTCCCAGGGGGCGCTAGTGGTAAAGAACCCGCCTGCCAACGCAGAAGGCATAAGAGACGCAGGTTTGATCCCGGGGTAGGGAAAATCCCCTGGAGGAGGGGCAACCCACTCCAGTATTCTTGCCTGGAGAACCCCATGGACAGAGGAGCCTGGTGGGCTACAGTCCCTAGTGGGGTGGGAGGGTGACACGGAGTCAGACACGACTGAAGTGACTTAGCACACAGCAGCACTGAGGCTGTGGGCAGGGGGAGCCTTTCGGAGGGACCAGCCCACAGCTGGGAGCAGTGGCCCTGCAGCCGGACAGATTCTAGAGACCACAGCGACCGCCAGGGCCAGAGATGCAGCAGGAACCCGGCCCCAGGGCGAGGAAGGGGGCTGTCTTGGAGGGTAAAGGCCATGAGCCCAGGGTGCCGGAGAGGCGGGGGCAGCAGAGGCCTCAGTGTTCCTGCCTGTGCGAGGGGCACCCACGGGCAAAATGGCCTCAGCATCGAGGCGAGAGTGAACACATGCTGTCCCTACAGAGTCAGCCACCAGGGAAACGGACGTGAAATCAGCCAGGCACTGGAGCTGCAGGTGCTGGTCAAAAAGCAGGGGACAGGCCCACGGAAGCACCAAGCCGCAAAGCCGTGTCTTTCCTCCGCAGTGTCTTTCTCTGCCTGTCGTGTCTTCCCCTTGCTGTTTAATGTTGTTGTGAAGTAGAGTTAGAATTTTCAGTCATGAGCATGTATTTTACTGTGCGATCTTGTGTGGGGCCAGATTTGAATTCAAATGTAAGAGCCTGTGACACAAAGACGTGCTGTGTATCATGGGGCTTCCCTGATGGCTCAGCAGTAAAGAATCAGCCTGCAGATAAGGGCTGATCCTCTGGGGTCGGGAAGATCCCCTGAAGCAGAAAATGGCAAGCCCCTCCAGGATTCTTGCCTGGGAAATTCCGTGGACAGAGGAGCCTGGCAGGCTACAGTCCACAGGGTCACAAAGAGTCGGACACGACTTAGCGACTAAACAGCTGTGTAGCGTAGGGAACTCTAGTCAGTACTGTGTAGTAACCTATCTGGGAAAAGAATCTGAAAAATTACAGACACATGTATATGTACAACTGAATCATTGTGATATATACCTGAAACTAACACATTGTTAAGCAAATATGCTCCAATATAAAATTAAAAGACTTAAATACACATATATACATTATGAGCACCAAGGACCTACTGTGTAACACAGGGAACTATAATAGTTAATTTCTTGCAATAACCTATAATAGAAAAGAATCTAAAAAAGCAGTTCATATATATATCTGAATCACTTTGGTGTACAACTGAAACATTGTAAATCAGCTGTACTCCAATAAAAATATGTATTGGGAGGGGAAGTGTATGTTAACATGTGCCCAGAATCACGGAAACGACGCAGTCCGCGTCTCACAGCTCGTGCGCGCGTGTGTTTTTGTCCTCGCCCGGGCGGTGGAAGCTCTGCTCACACTGTCTGAAGTGCTCCTTTCCCTGCCTCCCCACCTCCTACATTCAGGCTGTCTGAGTGAGCGCTGGGCTGACGCGGGCGGTGGCCGGTGGAGGAAGCGGGCGACAGGCCTTGGCAGGGTGTTTCCTGTGGCTTGATGGAAGTTGTGCTCTCGGGGCCGTGAGGGTCCCACCTGCTCACAACGGGGTGGCCCCGAGCTCAGGGGGGCCTCGCCTGCCTCCCTGTCGAGACGCCCCACAGCTCGGGCTGCTGTGTATTCACAGGGAAGGGCAAGACTGCATCTGGGGCCTCTGCGCGAGCACACACTCCACCAGACTTCACCTAAAAGCCCAGATTCAAGAAGAGAATAAGAATCAGAAGATAGAGGCAGCAGAGCCGAGACTGAGCTCAGGCTCTCTGAGCTGGCGACTTCAGGGGACTGTGGGGTCCCACATCCCGAAGCCGGCTGTGACATCAGGCCCCGCTCCGCACCGTCTCTGGAAACCCTTGTCCTGCGCTCAGTGCTCGAGGCCGGAGGCCTCTGGGTTCTATCTAGGTCAGAAATCCTATAAATGGTCCAATCCCTGGTTAATGAGTGCAGCTCCTTCCCAAAGGGGCAAAATCAGGGGCACAGATTTAATTTAACATCTTGCTTTTTTTTTTTTTTTAACATCAAGATTTCTAGATCTAACTAGGTCTCATCTTAATTCAAACTTGCCTTTATCCAAATCCCCAAAGATGCCAGCCTCCTTCAGTTTCCTGTGCCCCCTCCAGCAGCCGCCTGGGCAAAGATAATGGGGCCAGGTGGGATCTATAGGAGCTTCAGGGTAACTGAAGTGGAGGGTGGGCAGGGAGGGAGGAGGGAGTGAGGAGCGGCCACCACGGGGGTCCTGGTGCAGGAGGGAGGGTCATGGAGGATCTGCACAGCCCCACACTCACCCAGGGTCAGGCCGGGTCAGGCCAGAGCCCGCTCCCAGCAGGACAGATGAGGGGAACTGCCAGACCCCCTGCGGTTCTGGGCCTCCTTCACACCCCATTTTTAATGAGGAGCCTGGGCGGGGTCGGGGTGGGGGATGCTTGTGTTTGTAGAGGCCTTCATCAGCAGCGGGCAAGGCTTGAGACATTTATTTATCTTTTCAGCCATAATGCATGAGCTCCTGGAGAAGAGACTGAAGGTCCGGGCATTCCTGGACGCTGGCATCACTGCTAAGGAGCAGGCAAGGGCTGCAGTCACGGCTGTCACCAGGTGACAAATGGGTCCCCTCTGGGGGCAGGCCAGCTCCAGCCACCTCTGACTCCTGGAATGGCTTGGGAAGGGGGGTGCAGAGGGGGGCCCCCGTTAGCAGGCACCTCTGTGCCTTGCCAGGCTCTTCGTGCCCTTACCCCAGCCCTGCTGAGGACCGGTGACAGCCCATGTTCTCCCAGGTGAGAACTGACAAAGTCATCTGCTGCGCAGTCGCCCTGGGAAGGAGGCACCCTTATTATCCCAGTTTATAGATGGGCAAACTGAGGCAGGCAGGGCCAATAAGTAGTGGGACACCTGACACCCAGGGGGCACTCAGGGCCACGTGCTTGGGTTGGACAACATGGCCCCTGACTTACAGGTGAGCACACTGAGGCCTTGAGGCCATGAGTCCAGCCCAAGATCACACAGGTGGAGCTGCAACCTCGGCTGGCGGCTGCCAAGGGCGGGACTGCCCACTGGCCAGTAGAGAGGGCTTGCCCTTTGAAGAGGTGTGAACCCCCCCCGGCCACAGGGCAGAGGAGCACGACTCTGCTCTGCCCTCTCAGAGACCCCCACATGCTTTCTCTTAGCGGGCAGACACAATCCCCCCTTTCTCCCTGTCCATCAGATGCTGCTAATTCAAACAGCTTCCACCCTGGCCCACAGCACAGCTAAAATCTCCAACAGCCTCGCCATCTCTGGGTGCTTCTGATTGCAAGCAACAGAAACTTAACCAAATCTTAGAGACAAGAACCACCAGGTCAGATTGCTACGGAGGCGAGGGCGTCCACTAAGCCCCGCCCCACTGGACCTGGTTCGGAAGTTGTATCTCTCTTCTTGGCCACCCCCTGCTCATCCCCGAGGGGCAGGTGACAAAGATACACCAGCATCTCCAGTCCGTGTCTCACCCGGGCTCCCAGCAACTCTCCCAGGATCAACTCACCCTGGACCAGTATGGGCCACCTGGCTTCCCTGGGCCTGCCACTGTAGTTCCAGACAGCCAGGGATCCAGGCCACCTAGGGGGCCGGCCTCCCCAAAGCAGGAGAGAGAAACTGGCCCCACCTGGGCCTCATGATCGGAGTGGGGAGACTGGAAAGAAGCTGGAACCTAAGACGCAAAAGCCGTGCCTACATCCCTGAGAATGCGCACACGGTCTCTGCCCGCCGTGGGCCTGGGCGGACGTGGAAGGACAAGGTGTGACCACTGCCCGTGACGAGGGGTTTGAAAGTCCTTCACTGCCAGCTGTTACTGAAGCTCTGCAGGGCACAGACCAGAGGGGGCGAGGTTCCCAGCCACTCCTGCTGACGTCACCCGCTTCTCCTCCGCGCCAGCCTTGACCTCAAAACCCTGCTATCTTACCCCTCACGACAAGACCACTCGCATCAGAGAATCTGCAGAGGGAACCTTCTGTGGAAGGTTTCTCGGGCCAGATGGAGAGGGTGTTTCCATCTCACACCCAGGGGTGTTTCCTGCCAAGTCCAGCGAAGACGCGTGTCTACATCCCAGGCTTCTCGCCCACAGCCCATCACCTCCTCGACAGCCTTCCCCATCCTCCCCCAAGACTGCTGCTGCTGTGGGACCCAGCCTCAGGCTCCTCACGCCTCTGAGGGATTTGCTAACTTGTGCCAAAGACCACCACACATAAAATTCAGCTTTTCTATTTGCACAATTCAGCGTCATTTGATGAATCCATGATGTTGTTCAACCATCATCACCATCTCATTCCGGAATATCTCCCTCTCTCCAAAGGGAAACCTTGTACCCACGGCAGCCAGCCCATTCCCCCTCGTCCTGAACCCTGGCACTCACCAATCGGCTTTTGGTCTCCCCAGCTCTGGAATTTCTGGAATTTCACAGAAACGAAATGGTACCGTCTGCAGCCTGTGGTGATCACCTTCTCACCCTGGGAGTCATGTCCTCACCCATGCATGGTGTAGCCCACGTCAGAACGTCAGCCCTCTTTATGGATGAAGAGTCTTCGTGTCATGGAGACACCACAGTCTGTTCATCCATTCCTCTGTTGCGGACACTTGCGTTGTCTCCACGATTTGGTATTGTAAGTAAGGCTGCAGTGAACCTTCGTCTAAGATCTTCTGTTTGAACACGTTTAGCTTTGGGCCAACTAAACCCTGGACCAGATTGTGTGCAGGATCTCAGGGGTGTAGGCACGGCTTTTGTTTCTTGGGTCCCTGCTTTTTTCCCAGTCTCCCCACTCCAGTCATGAGGCCCAGGTGGGGCCAGTTTCTCTCTTCAGCTTTGGAGAGGGGGTGGCCCCCTAGGCGGCCTCGATCCCTGGCTGTCTGGAACTACAGAGGCAGGCCCAGGGAAGCCTGGTGGCCTGAACTGGTCCAGGATGTGTTGGCCCTGGGTTTTTGGTGGTTATCAACACCCTAGAAGTGGAATTGCTGGGTCGTGTATAATTCCACGTTTCACTTATGGAGGAAGCAAACTTTTTTCAAGGAGATCAAGCCTGTCGATCCTAAAGGAAATCAACCCTGAATATTCATTGGAAGGACTGATGCTGAAGCTGAAGCTCCAATACTTTGGCCACCTGATGCAAAGAGCCAACTCATTGGAAAAGACCCTGATGCTGGGAAAGATTGAGGGCAAAAGGAGAAGAAGGCGACAGAGGATGAGATGGTTGAATGGCATCACTAATTCAAATGGGCATGAATTTGAGTGAACTCCGGGAGATGGTGAGGGACAGGAAGGCCTGGCGTGCTACAGTCCATGGGGTCACAAAGAGAAAGACACAACTTAGCGACTGAACAAAAAACTTTTTTTTCTATAGCGGCTACAACATTTTATAACCCTGGAAAGGGGTTTTGAAAAGCTGGCTTGTAAGGTTACAAGTCCCTGGCACTTGTAAGCATCCACTGGACAGTAAAAAGGGAGGGACATCCCTGGCGGTCCAGAGGTGAAGACTCTGCCTTCCGATGAAGGGGGTGCAGGTTCAATCCCCGGTCAGGGAACCCACATGCCTTATTTTCAGGGCCAAAAAACCAAAACATAAACCAGAAGCAATGATGTAACAAATTCAATAAAGACTTTAAAAGTGGTCCACATCAAAAATCTTTAAAAAAAAATAAATAAAAGAGAGGTGGTCAGAAGTATAATCTGTACAGACACCGATCTACATGCAAACTCTGGTGGGACTACTTGCAGGCTGTGTGCCCTTGAGAGAGTTACTCAGAGTCTCTGAGCTTCCCTTTCCTGATCTGTCCAAGCAGGCTGTTTCGAGGGCTGACTGAACATGGCAGAGTCCAGGTTGGCTCCGGGCGCACAGCTAGTGCTCGGCGAGCCTCCGAGGTCTGCTCTCAGCTCACACGTCTCATCTCAGCAGGAGGGGAGGTGGCCCAGAGAGGCTGAGGCGCCCGCAAGCAGCCAGATCTGCCGGCTTCTCCCCAGCCACGTGCAACCTCCCCACCGCAGAAACGGAACCTTAGACACCGTGCCGAGAGCAAGTCTTTAATGCTCATAAAATTCAAGGAACTCAATAATCCCAAATATGGTCTCCTATGCGTTTCTCCAGGAACCCAGCCCAGAAGCCAGAATCGAAACACAACTTAGAAAGGGAAGAAAAGTGCCACTCTTCTTTCCTTGGGTCTCTCTTGATAAGACCACCACGATCATATCGCGGGGCCCAAACAAGAGCACTTATGGGACGCCCGCCAACACCTGCAGCTCAGAGCCTCTTGCTGACAATTCAAAATAACCCCACAACACGTCAGAAAATGATAAGCGGGGTTCAGGTTTAATGGGCAGAAGGAAACCCACTATTCTTGGTTATTGGAAGGACTGATGGAGAAGAACCTGCTCTCAGATCAGATGTCCGCATGGTGCCTGCCCCTCCACTTAATCGTCTAATAATGAGGATTTTTTTTAAGTTTCCATAGAGATGTTTCTGGAAGGAGCCCAGCCGGGCCGGGCTGGGTGCCCTCGGCCTCCCTAGCTTTGACTCTCCACCACATCTCAGCGCCACGACCAGCCTGGGAGACCCAACTGCAGGTCTCAGCACCCGCTTTGACCCATGGGGTGACTTCTGCCAAACTGCTTCATTTCTTCAGGTGTCAGCTTTCTCATCAGCTAAATTGGTGCAAGTGGGTTTCACCCTTGAAAGAGAAAATGAGATTCTAAGAGGGCTGAGTACACGGGGAGCTCGCGGAAAATCGTCACCCTTTATCTTTGCCATCATCCGGGCTACCTCGCTGCTTTGACACATACAGAGGTCCCACGAGCAGGTCTCTATGCAAATCTCACACAGCCAGTCCAGACCGCACGGTGGCGGAAGGGGTGGCTACCTGCAGGCCACTCTGCCCCCCTCCACTCTTCACCTGGCCCCAGCTCTGCACCCAGCTGCGTCCTAAGGTACTTCATTCATTTTGTTGTGACTGCGTCCCTAGAAATAAGGACCATCACGTCACTTTGTACTGCAGAGAAAACCCGTGTCTAGGGAGGAGAAACCTGTCCTTGGGCTACGGGGCGGGGCGGGCAGTAGCAGGGCTGCTCCCTGAAGGCCCTCGAGAGCCAAGCTCCACCTGCGGTGGAGGACAGCAGGGGCCAGGACAAGAGGCAGATGGCCCAGGCAGCTGTCTCCTTACCCAGGTTCATCCATCGTGGTCCAGTGACTGCGGAGCTGAGAAAGTGGCCCCAGCTTGGGCACTGAAACAGCCATCCTGGCACATGGACAGCTAGTCACGGCTGTCATTCGCTGGGACTTCCCTTCCCACCTGCAGAGAAATACCTGACTCCTCCCCATGGCCTGCACAGCCCTGCCTGGGTTCCTCTGTGCTGTGTCCTTTTCCTCCTGCTCCAGTCATGCTGGGCTTCCTTCAGACAAATTCCTTCATGTGTCAGCTCCTTCTGGCCGCAGGGCCTTTGCACCTGCCTTTTCTGTGGGCTGGAATTCCTCTTGTCATCACCTCTTCACCTAGTTAAGTCACATCTGGCCTACTAGCACCAGCATCAACTCCATTCCTTGGTGTAGGATGTTGAATAAGTAAGTGAAAGTCACTCAGTCATGTCCACCTCTTTGTGACCCCCCCGGACTATAGCCTGCCAGGCTTCTCTGGCCATGGGATTCTCCAGACAAGAATACTGCAGAGGGGAGCCATTCCCTTCTCCAGGAGGGTCTTCCCAACCCAGGGATTGAACCCACATCCTCTTCATTGCAGGCAGAGTCTTTACTGTCTGGGCCACTAGGGAAGTCCAAGATGTTGAATGGTGTCCCCCAAAAGAAATGTCCAAGGGCTAACCCCCATATCTGTGAATGTGACCTTATTCAGCAATTGGGTTTTTAAATAAGGGATTTTTAAAATGTTTATTTATTTATTTTTGACTGTGCTGTCTTCGTTGCTATGCAGGCTGTTCCCTAGTTGCAGTGAGTGGCAGCTCCTCTTTACTTGTGGTGCCTGAGTTTCTCCTTGTGGAGGCTTGCCTTGTTGCAGAGCGCTGGCTCTGAGGCTCTCGGGCTTCAGAAGTTGCAGCCCCCCAGCTCTAGAGCTCAGGCCCAATAGCTGCGGTGCACAGGCTTTGTTGCCCTGCAGCAGGTGGGATCTGCCCAGACCGGGGATCTAACCCGCGTCTCCTGCATTGACAGGTGGATTCTTTACCACTGAGCCACCAGGGAAGCCCAGCAGTTGAGTTTTTGCAGTCGTAATTAGATAAGGATCGGAAGATGAGCTCATTCTAGATTCAGGATGGATCGGGCCCTAAATCCAATGACAAATGGCCTTTCAAGAAATAGAAAAGAAGACGCAGAGAGACACAGAGAGGAAGGGGACAAGAAGATGGAAGAGAGATCGGAGGGATGCGGCCACAAGCCGAGAAGACCAAGGCTTGCTGGCAGCCCCCAGAAACTGGGAGAGAGGCCTGGAAGAGCTTCTCACTCAGATGAGATCGGGTGTGTTCGGGGTGGTGTGGCCGTAGACAGCTTCTCACTCAGAGCTGCCAGAAAGGGCCAACCCTGTCCACACTTGATCTGAGACTCCTGGCCACCAGACTGTGAAAGGACCCGTTTCTGCTGTTTTAATGCACCCAGTTTGTGGTCATTCATTACAGCAGCCCTGGGAAATGAATGCACTTGGAAAGCCTGCCCTACGGTGACAAGTACCTCAGTTTACCCAGAGTGGAGGGCTTCCGGAGATTTGAGATCGCAAGGCCAAAGCCGGGACAGTCCCAGGTGGGTGGGGAAGCCCCAGGGCATACAGTCGGTGCTCACTTCTGGGAGATGCTTCTTGGCATGAAGAGCTGGCCAGTAATGACCAGGCTGCATGTAAGGTGACCGTCAGCTTGTCCCTGGGAGCATTCAAGAAGGGAGGCTGGAGGGAGGGGTGTGGTGGGGCCAGCCTACGCTGGGTAAGAGCTGCAATCAACAGCTTAAGACCCCCTGAGCCCCAGGGTTCTATAAGCGTCCCATTCTGCACACAGAAGACCATCAGCCTAGGTGGAAGGGGTACAGTGCAGGGTTGGCGTGGGGAAGGCAGGCATCCGGGAGTATGGAGTATTGAATGATGACAGTGAGTTTAAAGGAATGATTGCAGGGTAAGAGCAAAACGAAGGCCAATCATCAAAATAATAATAAAAGCTGGACCCATTTTAAAGGTGAAAAAGGCAGCAGAAAGTTAATTAACTTGTCCTTGACTCTGGATAATGGAGCTCGGGGTCTTCATAGAGGATGAGATGGTTGGATGGCATCACCAACTCGGTAGGACATGAGGTTGAGCAAATGCTGGGAGATAGTGAAGGACCGGGAAGCCTGGCGTGCTGCAGTTCATGGAGTCTCAAAGAGCTGGACAGGACTTAGTGAGTGAACAACAGCAACAATCTTTATAGTTCGCAAAATACTTTCTTAAATAAAATGGAAATGTGTTTATTTTTCATGTAAAAGTCCTGCGTATGTAATGAGAAACCATCCTCCTTGCTTTCCATGACCTAGGCTTCTTACATTTGGTGCCCTACTACGTGAAGGCTCCATTCTGCAAGCCACTTTATAGTCTAAAACAGCTGCTTTCTCTCCAGCCATCACAGTTGCATCCCAGCTAGGAGGAGTGGGAGAAAAAAGGGAAAGGGCCTCCTCTCTGTAGGATGCGTCCCAACTGTTGCATTCTTGCACACCATCGTAATAAATAGTAGGCGCAATAACGATATTTTGGAATCTTGAGTAACATTTTCTCATTCGGTTATTTCATTAATCCCACCAACATCATTTTATCACCTACCCTGTACCACTGGCCTCTCTACATACATACATCGTATGTATTTCTCCCAACAACCCTCTAAGGCAGGTCCCAGCAAGCTTGTTTCACAGATGGAGAAACCGAGGTTCAGAGGGAACTGTCTTGCCCGCAGCACTCCCTCTCCCCAGAAGACACGGTAAGGCTGGAGCCAGAGCTCAGGGCCTTCCGATGTCAGGCCTGGCTCCACCACCCCACCCATCACACCAGGCACCAGAGCTTCCTTCCTGCTCCGGGCCACCCTCTGACTCATCGCCGCCCCTTTGTGTTTCCTCTTCGTCTCCTTGTGATTCACACTGTCCGGCCCACCCCAGGTCACTCCTTGAAGGAACACCCAGGTGTGGAGAGCGGTGACTGAGCAGATGGCCTCCAGCGATGGCCGCCTTTTCCGTGGAGGCTAGACTTTCACGGAGGGACCATGGGGGCCACCCCCCGCACCAGGGGACCAGACAGCCGGTTCTGCAGGGGGACTTCCGCCAGGAGCAGCTGCTGTGTCCCCTGTGTGGCTGTCACCAGGCTCTTGGTTCAAGGCCAGGACCCCAGCCAGCCATGGCCCAACAGACCAGCCTGCGGTCCAGCCCCTCCTCTATGAGCACAAGGGCCACCCCACTTCAGCGTCCAGGATGTGTGGCCGTGCTGAGCCCAAGCCTGGCGCCCCAGCGACGTCAGCCATAGCCAACAGCTCACTCTTTTCCTGCCACCCTGCGTTTGGGGCGAGTGGTGAAGACCCTGCCTGCCAATGCAGGAGGCAGAAGGGATGTGGGTTCCATCCCTTGTGGGAAGATCCCTTGGAGGAGGGCCTGGCAACCCACTCCAGTATTCTTGCCTGGAGAATCCCATGGACAGAGGAGCCTGGCAGGCTACAGTCCATGGGGTCGCCAAGAATCAGCACACAGCATGCACTGGACCCCGCAGAAACCCAGGACATCAGCCTTCCTGAATCCTGCTCGGCCACAATCCATTTTCTTGTTTCAAATCTGTGTGTCCGTTTTGCTGTGCAGTTGCTCAGTTGTGCCTGACTCTTTGCGACCCCATGGACCGCAGCCCACCAGGCTTCCCTGTCCTTCGCTATTTGCTCAGTCTCATGTCCGTTGAGTCAATGATGCCATCCACCCACATCCATATAGACCTCAGAGACACAGGCAGTTCTTCTGACACCTGGTCCCGTGCACCTAGACACCTAGCCTGCTGCAAGCCCAGGGGGCCCCAGATTTGGGGAGCACATCCCCTGACTCGGGAAGCAGCTCCGAAAGCTGCACCAGAAGCCCATCAGGGCCAGACCCCGGAGTGGGGGTCCTGAGGCCCACAGGTGGACCGAGCCACCACCTCCATCCAGGGCCAGATGGAATGAGGATTTTGATTCACACACAGTCAAAGGCAAAGAGGCCTCTGCAGCCGATTCCTTGGCTCCGTGACCAAATAAGGCAATATTACATTTCACTGTTTACAGCGGCGGGAAGCGGGTGGCTCAGAGGGCATGGGGAGAAGCTGTCCAACCCGTCCCTCCATCCTCATCATCCAATAACTCTGTCCAAAGCCAGTTCTAAGTTCCTTATAGAAACAACCATTTGTCACTTTTAAAATACACTAACAAACCCCAGAGGTGACCCCGTCTCGCCTCCAGGCAGCCGGGTGGTGGAACCCTGCTTTGAACCACCACGCGCATGATTTACAGGTCCTCTAAAAATTTTATTCCAGGGCCTGAGCGAAAACAGAGACTCTTCTTAAAGAGCCAGCTTCAGAGCGTCATGCGTGAGGTGTCTTCTTGTGCCCTGAGAATTTATTTCAGACTTTCTTTTGCCAGTAAGACCGCAGCTGCAGCAAAGAACAATGAGTGACCTCCTTGTCCCGACAGTATTTATTAAAAGGAGACACACGGTTGGCAGGGTTGACTCTTAGTAATTGGTATTAATAATAAGACAAGTGTAAATGTTGAAAACCCATTAGGAGGCTTTAAGTGCTAAACAAAGCTTCAGCGTGTTGGCATTTGCACCCCGCGTGTGGACCAATCTGACCTACAGCTGAGAACATTGGACCCCTGGGGGGTTCTGCAGTGTCTCTGTGACCCGGCTCTGTCCTCGTAGAGCACATTTAGAGCCCAGGATGGGGGCATGGCTCTGGCAAAACAGGGAACAACAGAAGAGCATCAATCTCACCTCCCAAAGGGAAGTTTTGAACCTGACGTTCTCCCCACGAGACCCCCTGCACTGCCCCCACGCCCTGCTTGCTGTCAGGAACAAGGTTACTTTCATTTCTCTTCTCTACCTCAAAGTAGCCTTTCTGGATGCAGAAGGAAATGTTTCCTGGAAGGAAGAATGAACGAGTGAATGAATGAACGGGTGAGCGAGGGAACGAGGAATGAATGAGTGAAATTTACTATTGCATCACTCCCCAGTGGCAGCCTCTGATTTTCTGCCCTTGAGTCTCACGTGAGCTAGTACTGGATGGGTTTCCAGCGGCCAGGCGAGCCGGGACCAGCTTTGTGATAAAATTCTTGAGCCCAGAGTTGATTTCTGGGGAAACCAACAGCAGATAGGTCCTCAGCTTCCTGCCCTGCCACCCCCGAGATTGCCCCTGTTGTCCCAGGCCCCTCACCCCCACGTCGCCCCCCTGCCTCCCCCACCGTCCACACTCTCATGCCCGTCCTCCACTTAGGACAGCGACTGTCCCCCAGCCCCAGCTCTGAGCGAGGCCTGCGCTGACCAGGCAGCCGGCCTGGGGCCCGTAGGGGGAGCCCGCTGGCACCCCCAGGTACCACTGCTTTCAAACTCACCCTCCTAAAGGAAGTGTAATTCCCACTCCCAGATGATGAGTATGTTCTCAGGGGCCAAATGCAGCCTTTTTAGAGCTCTCATCCCTGGGAGTCAGACCCACCTGGGTGGAGACCAGCCTGCACCGTGCCTTTGGCCGAGTCACGCGACATCAGCGCTCCTCCAAAACGGCCGTGTACGGAAGCGCCAGACACGCCGGCCAGCAAGCCAGGCGAGGATCCTTGGCCTTGAGACATGAGAGGCAGCCAGCACTTACTGAGTGCTTACTGGGTGCTCAGAATTTTTCCTGCTCTGCCCCTCTTAACCCTCACCACACCCTGCACTGCTGAGACGGCCCGAGGAAACTGAGGCACCACCAGCAGAAACAGTTCCTCCAGCTTTCATCCAGACCTGTCGCTGGACAGCCACCTGCCTGGACCCCCCACCCCCACCCCATGGAACAGAGACACACAGCCTCCATTTGCAGGGCTGGTGAGAATGTTCACAGAGGGTGTGCACGTCGCTGTTGAGTACCTGGCACAGCACAGGGAACAGAGCAGACGCTCAGGGAAACACAGCTGGGTGACCTGGAGGCGCCGTTGCTGGCCAGGGGTTAGTGTTCACTGTGAGACAGGACCACTCTCCTTCAACAACCTTGCCTCTTCAGAGCTGAAAATGAATGGATGAAGGGGCAGGATCCCTGGGCACCAGTCCTCCCCTTGAGCAGATAATCAGACCAAGAGGACCCTGATGGGTGGGTCACCCAGGACCACGGGCGGTCAGGGCTGGTGGAGGCCATGCGGCGGGGGTCTGTTGGGATCCCGGGGACACGTCTGAGCTGTGTGTTAATGATTAACCCACGTGCTCTGAGCCCTCTTGCCAGCTGACTCATTTTGCAAACTCTGCTGGCCTACTGGAGCAGCCTCTACCCCCTCACCTGAGATTCCAGGGCACAGGTGCCCCGACCCGCCGTGGGGAACCAGCACCCACCTGAGGCCCACGCCTGGGGCGCACTCCGATGGAGGAGACGGCGGTGGACATCCTGCTAGCGAGTAAGGAGGGGGCCCCCCATGGGATGGGGGGCTAGGGAACACTACTCCCTGCCCGACCCAGACTGGACACCCTGTCTTGCCCTCCGAGACCCTGCGCAGGTCCAGGGAGGTCCCACAGACCCCAGCGTCCTGTGGTGCCCAGCCCAGCCGGACTCGGTTGGGGGGGGGGGTGGGCAGGCAACAGTGGGAATGTTTGTGCAAGACCCTATCTTGGCGGGAAGCCCCTTCTTAAGAACAGTGAGCAGAGACCTGGCTTCTCCACCTAACGCTGTTGACACTTGAGGCTGAGTCACTCTGGCCATGGGGGCTGCCCTGGGCCTTGCCGGGAGTTGAGAGGCACCCCACCTCCACCCCCTGGAGGCCAGCAGCATCTGCCTCTGTGGTGACGCCTCCAAAACGTCCCTATTCGTGGCCCGGCGTCCCCACTGAGCCGCTGCGCCGCCGGTATGAAGCGCTAACCGAGCGCCTGAGGTTCTGCTGAGCACTCAGGCCCACAGGGTTGGCCCCGATGCGAACTGTCTGACCTTCTGTGCCTTGGTTTTCTCATCAGTAAAATGGGCCCTACAGGAACAGCCACCCCACGGCACCCTGGGGTGGGAAACACTAGAGCTGAGATGTGCAAAAGGGGGCTAAGCACGGGGCCTGGTCCCCACCATGTGCTGTCGTGACCCCCTTTCACACGAGAGGGTAAGGCTGGGCCCAGAGAGGTGAAGTCGCTGGCCTGTGGGTCACACAGCTCGTGGCCTCGGGGGTGGGAGGGACCCTCTCCGAGGCCTCGTGTGCTTGGAGGGGCTCCGTCTGCCTGGCGAGGCCCCACCTGGTGGGCAAAGACCAAGGACGGTTCACCCCACCCTCTCAAGCCACTGGCATCCTTCCAGCGATCCTTAGGGAGGGCCTGCTTGGTGGGGCCAGGGCGCTGAGGCCTTCCTGGCAACCAGGGATTAGCCAGATGGCTTTGGGGAGGGTCTCTCTGAAGACAGAGTCCTCTTTTTGCTGTACATGAACTCAGCCAGTGAAGCCAAGCCTTGGGTCCGTCTGACCCCTCTCCATCTTTGGATTAGTGAATCAATGAACGAATGACATCACTGTCTTGAGTGAACGAATGGAGGTAAATAAAGATGAGGAATGAGGAGGTGGACTCACTGCCCTGCCACCCTCAGAGGGAGCCCCAGGACCCCAGCTGGGGCAGCCTCTCCTGCAGGACAGAGGGCACAGAAGCAGCTCTCAGTGGCCCCCATTCTGTGCTTCCATGTGGAGGTCAGAGGTCAGAGTCTACAGGGCTTCCTCGGCCAAAGCTAAAACACCACCCCTCCCCAGGAATGGCTCTCTGGCCTCCTGTGGCAGACAAGTTGCAAGGGCAGAGGAGGACGGAGTGAGGTTTTGCAAAAATGAGCAAGTTAGCTGGAAAAGGATGAATTTTTATTTTTGGTTTGTTCTCAAAGTGTCTGAGAATCAAGCCAGAGAGAGGAGGAATGTGAGTTGAGCAATCGGATGTTCAGAGGGGCCCTCAGCTTGCTGCCAAGGGTCACCAGGCCTTGGAGATCCCTGCCCTGAGGCTGACCCGAGACCCACTTCCTCCTCCGTGGCCCCCATGGGGGCATTGCTCTGCCTTCCTGGTGGGAGAGGCCAGCCTGACGCCCACAGAGGAGCAGGGAGAGCCTGCTCCAGGAACTGTGGGAAATGCCGATTCTCAGAGCAAGCACAGGAGACTTTCGATAGAGAAAGAAGAAAGAATTAGTCACTCAGTCATGTCCAACTCTTTCCTACCTCATGGACTGCCGCCCACCAGGCTCCTCTGTCCATGGGATTCTCCAGACAGGAAGACTGGAGTGGGTTGCCATTCCCTTCTCCAGTGGATCTTCCTGACTCAGGGATCAAACCTGGGTCTCCCGATTCTCAGGTGGACTCCTTACCATCTGAGCCACCAGGGAAGCCCCCAAAGCCTGCAGCACCTGGTATTCCCAGGGGGTCTCCCATCCAAGTACTAACCGGGCCCAGCCCTGCTCAGCTTCCAAGGTCAGACAAGATCAGGCGTGATCAGGGTGGGATGGCCAGATGAGATCACGGATGACCCCAAAGGCAGGAAGGAGGGTCCTTTCAGGAGGGGTGCTTCAAGAAAGGGCTGAGCTGTGGTGGTCTGCTCCATCTACGTCTAGAGAAAGAGCTCACTAGGGGCGCCTCCACTCTGCCAGGAGCACTTCTTGGGCAGAATTTCTGTCCAGGAGCTGCTTAGTGAGTAGTACTCCTATGTTAACTACACAACCCATGGATTTGTGACCTGGCCTTATGCTTATCTTCCTGCTGGCAGCACAGGGCTGTAACTTGAAAGGGTTCCCTGGGAAGACTTCTTGTCATGCTTTGGAAGCCACGTCCTTCCATCTCCATTCCTTTGTCACTAAGCTGTAGGTCCTCAGAGACCTTTATCAGAAAGTGGGTATCTCCAAAGGAGAGCAGTCAGACATATATCAGTCAGTCACACCCTAGTATAAACAAATTTAGCACCAGCCTTTCTTGGTAACTACTGGCTGTGTGGAAATGGGCATCACTGCAGGATATTAGACAGCTGAGGGACAATCTTGCCGGCTGGTGTGGGGCTGTGGGGAGGGTCCCTGGCAACGGGTGGAGGTGCATGACCAGCAGTGAGAAACTTTCCTTCTCCAGCTGTCACCAAAGACCCCGGGTTTCCCTTTCAGGGCCGCGTATGCTGACTTCCTCCCAGGGTGGAGTCTGGGAAGGGCTGCAGGGGACCTGGTCTGAGTCAGGGCTGAATCCTACTGCCAGGACTGCCTAGCTGGCATGACCTGGGGCTTCCCAGGGGGCGTGAGTGGTAAAGAACCCACTCGCCAATGCAGGAGACATAAGAGATGCCAGTTTTGACCCCTGGGTCGGGAAGATCCCCTGGAGAAGAAATGGCAGCCCACTCTGGTATATTTGCCAGGAGAATGTCACGGACAGAGGAGCCTGGCGGGCTCCAGTCCATTCAGTCACATGAAGCTGGGCATCACTGAAGCCACTTAGCACGCACGGGTCAAACTCTCAGCTCCCAGCATCCTCGGCTGTGAATCGGGCATGTCCCACCGCAGAGGCCTCCTCGAAGGACAGGACGTCAATGGCAGCGTTTTCCCTGGCGATGCCATCATCTGATACTGGACCCAGGAAGAATCATGCTTGTCTGCTGCCTCTATTTCGTCTCCGGAGTGAGGCCCTGAGCATCTGACTCTACTGGGATATTGTGTCTCTCTTTCCACTAAGTGGAGAGGTCGTGAAATGCTGCTGTGGGGTCGTAGGGTAAGGACAAAGACAGCTAGGAAGCTCTGGGAGACACCGACGGCAGGAATGTGGCCAGGATGAATGACGTCACTCCTCAGCAATCAGAGGAGGGGTCTCTGTGAGGAGGGAGGAGTCACTGAAGGTCAGAGGCGATTATGGCGAGGGGGGGTGCGCTCTAGTACTCTTAGGATCTCAAAGAAAATCTATGCCAACAGGAAATGCAGACAAGGGAAGGAGGGAGGGAGGGACAGAAGGAGAGCTTAAAGGACCTTCTTGCTCCTGGGGAGCGAGCGTCAGAGCAGAAGCCTGGCCAGAGCGTGTTGAATCTGTCTCCAGCTGCCCCAGAGGCTGGCCCTTCGGGGAAGTGTTTTCTCAGAGCCGGTAGGTCCCCTTCCGGCCTGTCCCCAGGGAGGGGGGCGCAGAGCTGGGCTGACAGCAGCCACAGTGGCAGGGACCCTCAGAGTGTCACCAGCCTCATCGATTTGCGGTCACGTGAACACCCTGTCGGGAAATGTGCTTCAGGCCACGGTCTTGGCCGCCGCTCCGGAGGCAGGGCCTGTTTGCTTTAGCAATCATCCTGTGCAGGTCTGAAGTGAGTGTTTATATAAGAGAAGCTCTGTGACCTCGCACAGTTCATGCCCCCTCTCTTGGGGTTGTTCTTCATCTTGATCGTGATGAGAGAGTTGCAGAAACAGCCACATGGCGGGGGGAGGAGAGCCAAGGAAAGTCTCTGTTGGTTCAACAGCAAGGGACAAAAAAAGTTCTCTACCAAAAGTGACTCTCTGATAAGAGAAGTCCAGAAGGGTTGGTAGGGAGCTTCATAAACTCATCAGAGACCCTGGGTCCCTCTCTCAGACCACTCTGCCATGCTCAGCAAAGGTATCCTCCTCGTGGCCCAAGATGACTGCCTGAGCTCAAGCCATCAAATCTGCATTCCAGTACAGGAAAGAGAAATGGCAGAGAAGGGTACTTTCCCTCCATGGAAGTTACCCACACACTTTGACTCATTCCCATTAGTCATACCAAGCTGTAAGGGAAGCCTAGCCATGCCATCTTTTTTCCTGGGTAAACACAGGCCAGTTAAAAAAACTAGGAATTCTCTTATGGAGAAAAAGGCTAGGAATAAATATTGGGAGGCAAATGGGAGTCTGTGACGAGGTTCAGGGTGAATCCCTAGTCCTAGTGACAGGCCATCAGCTGGCAAGGGACCTGGGTGTCCTCTCCTCACTCTGAGCCTTGGTCTCTCATCTGCAACATGGGACAGCTGGTCCCAAATGGCCTCTGCTTAGGATAAGTGACTCTGTTTGAAACAAAAGTGAGGGTGGATTCAGAGAAACGCTGGAATATTTGACTGATAGGCTGTGTTTGGAAATGCCAGCTTATCTCGGTCTCCAATGCAGAGTGAGTGAGCATGCCTAGGCTTTTTTTAAAGTGAGTACATAGACATTTGGACACATATTTTCCAGTTTTGGCAAAATATGAGTGTTATTCCAAATGCACGGGCAGTAGGCACTGAATCAATTATGAGACAAGCTTCACAAACGACTGAAGTACCTCATTTCCTGGGTAGGAACACACACACTTGTGTTTCTCTCTGCTTTGGAAACTGTAAAATGCTGTCATTTTACTACCAGACATCACACGTGTCTTCATCCTGAAGCTTTATGACAATTCGTGTGCCTGCTGGATTTTCCTCTCACGTTCATACTGTATTGTGATCAGATATTTCCATGTAAATATGCTGTATGAACTCTTACCTGCAGTATGCCTGAGGACGTGGCTCATAAATGCAGGAGGATTCCATGTCCTTATTCCTCATCGGAACTCCTGAGAGTCAGGCCAGTTGTGAGAATAAGGCGAGCTGCCCATGGGGCCTTTGCACGGCTGTTCTGGGCCCCGAATTGTTGTTATTGTTGTTCAGTTGCCAAGTCTTGTCCGACTCTGCGACCCCAGGGGCTGCAGCACGCCAGGCCTCCCTGATCCTCACCATCTCTCAGAGTCTGCCCAAGTTCATGTCCATTGAATCAGTGATACCATCCAACCATCTCATCCTCTGTTGCCCTCTTCTCCAGAATATTCTTCCTCCCCTCAAATACCTGCACAATTTCCCCCCTCTTAGCTCAGGCCTCGTGCAAACACCCCTGCCTGTCCCCTGCCTATGGCATTTGTCATTCTCACACCCCTCCCTTCACTTCATTTTTCTTCAAAACCCCTCCCTCTCCAGCATAGCATCATTTGTTTATTCTCTCTCTCCTGCATAAGAGTGAGATTCCATAGCAGCAAGGACTTTCTCAAAGCCCTCTATCCTCAGCAGCTAGACTTGTGCCTGGGAAATACAGATGCTCAACGAATATTTATCACCTCACGTCATCTGGTTTTCTAAATATTTTTCTGTTAGTCCTTAGAGAGAGACTCTACTAAAGATGAAAATAGTTGTTTGGGGGTATCTACTTTTTAATTTATTTTATGGAAGTATAGTTGATTTACAGTGTTGTATTAATTTCTGCCTACAACAAAGTGATTGGGTTATACATATATTTTTTTCATATTCTTTCCCATTATGGTTTATCACAGAATATTAAATATAGTTCCCTGTGCTACACAGGAGGGCCTTGCTGCTTATCCATCCCATATAATGGTTTGCCTCTGCTGACCCCAGACTCCTGGTCCATCCACCCTCTTCACCCTCAGCAACCACAGGTCCGTGCTCCGTGTCTGTTATAGATCTGTTCATCTGGGTTGTATTTTAGATTCTATGTGTAAGGGACATTATATGGCATTTGTCTTTCTCTCTGACTTACGTCATTTAGTAAGGTAATCCCCAGGCCCATCCTTGTTGCCGCAAAGCGGCATTATCTCATTCTTCTTTGCGGCTCAGCAGTATTCCACTGAGTACTTAGGCACCACATCTTCTTTATCCATTCACCTGCCCATGGACATTTACGTTGTTTCCATGTCTTGGCAAGTGTGAGGAGTGCTGCTATGAACACAGGAGTGTATGTATCTTTTTCAGTTAGAGTTCTGTCTGGATATGTGCTCAAGAGTGGGCTGGCTGGCTCAAACGGCAACTTTATTTTTTAGCTTTTTTCTTTTAATTTTATTTTTACTTTATTTTATTTTACAATACTGTATTGGTTTTTGCCATACATTGACATGAATCCACCACGGGTGTATACGAGCTTTCCGTACCGTTTTCCATAGTGGCTACACCAATGTCCATTTCCACCAAGAGTGTAGAAGGGTTCCCTTCTCTCCACACCCTCTCCAGGATTTGTGATTCACAGACTTTTTGACGATGGCCATTCTGACCGGTGTGAGGTGGTACCTCATTATAGTAGTGATTTGCACTTCTCTAATGATTAGTGATGAGGAGCATTTGGAAGATGAAAACGCTTTTAATCCTCCAGCTAGCAGCGGTGGGGCATGGCTCTTCTTGGCTGGTACAGATTCTTCTCGTGCTGGTTCTACCTGAGTGTAAGCTTTTAAGATTCCATCTTGTCCCAAAAAGACTTTAAGGTAGCTTACCAAGATCTGTAAAATTTCCCAGAAATAAGATAACTTGAAAGTTTGCAAAGGAAAATGAAGCACAGGGAAAATAAGGTTTGGAGGTACGATAATTAAAGAGAACCTTCAGCGCTTCCTGAACAGCGTCTGTGAGCAAGACACGGCTTTCCGGGCTCTGGCTCACTTGTGCTCCACGAGGATGCTGATGCGTCCCATTTCACAGATAAGGAAACTGAGGCCCAGAAGGAGGAAGGCTTTTGCCCAAGATCACTGCGCTGGCAAAAGGCAGGAAGGGGGAGTCCACGGTCTCTCAGCACATGGGAACCCCCCTCCTCTGGCCCCAAAGCCTGGATTGAGGAGTGTGGGACCGCCTCTGGGTGGCGGAGCCCTACCCGCCCGCTCGGGGGACCTCAAGATGAGCTGCTTCTGGGCACGAGTGAAAGCTCCGCTTTCTGTGGGTCAGGATTCCCAGCTGCAAGCAACAGAGGCCGAGTCTGGTTCTCCATCTGGGACAAAGCATGATGCAAGGCCCTGTGGGGACAGACTGAGGGCCGCCTGGGAGGCCATGCGTGGGAAAGCCCGTGTCTTTCCCTAGCCCCCGCCCCTGCCACCAGGGCGTCCTGCCACAGCCCCTGGACAACAGCGCCGCGGCCTTCCGAGAGAATCCTAACCCTGCCTTTCTGGTCCACAGGCCAGACTGCACACTGGCTTGTCTGATTGGCCAAGCCCAGGTCACCTGAGCATGGCCCAGTTGCCAGGGAGACAGACCCAGAGGACTTCCCATCCGCTTCCATAGGGGTGGCTTTTTATCCATCAACACCACACCCAGAAGATCTCCCAACAGGAAGGGAGGCTGGGTGCTGAGCAGCCCCTCCCTCAAATGACCAAAACCACCGCATCCTCTCTGAGGAGTTCCCCAGAACAGCCTCCCACGGGAGTCACTGAGAACCACGAGCTCTAACTGCTGGAAAAGCCAGAAGTGAGGGGCTGGTGCCTTTCTGGGTCAAGGAAGCCCCTGAGTTAAGGGGTAGGAAAATTGAGCAGACCCAGGGGTGGCCCAGGACCCCCGTTCAGGGGCAATTTGGGCCCCTTTGTCACAGAGGCTTGCGGGTGCTTGGGGATCCTTCGGTCCTCAGCGGTTGAAAGCACCTTTAAGGAATTTATCAAGAACTCGGCATCCTTAGGGTGCTGCCTCTGGACCCCCCAACCCCTGCTGCTCTCCAGGACCAACTGCCCCAAACAGCCTGTCTGGTCCCAGAACCAAAGTCACCCCCCAGGCCAGCGCGAAGCTGGAGTTGTCTACCACGTGGGGTGACTTGCATTTTAGATTGTTCACTCCAGACCCACTGGCTGGCAGGGACGGAGCCGCTGACCGGTTTGTTTGTTTGAGTTCACTTGGCTTTGTTTGGTTTGTTAAGCTGTCCACGTGGTTGGGGTCAAAGCGCTCATACAGGGTGCGCTGCGAGCCTCTGTCCGCCCGCCTCCCTCACTGCCCTGCTCCGCTGTGTGCCCAGGGAGGACGGTGGGGGCCAGGAGACCGTGTTCACTTGCCCCTGTCACCCTCTGGATCCTGGACGCGGCAGGCAACGGGGACCAGAGGACAGGAGAGGAACACTGATGTCTGTTCTCCCGGCCGCTCCCGCCAGGCTGGGCCCACTGCTGAGGCCACAGTGCCCAGAGGCAACCCGTTCCTCCAGCCCAACCCCGAGGCCGGGCCCTCCCCTTCTCTCATCTCTGGGTATCTGCCTGTTACCAGCATCTAAGTGCCTCTCCAGCCCTTATGATTTCCTCTAGCCTGACCACACCTCTGCAAACTGTTCTTTCATTAAACTTGTTCTGGGCTGATCTGTGTCTGCCGCCTCCAAATTCATAAATGGGTACCCTGAGGCCCAGCCCCTCTGAATGTGGCTGTATTTGGAGACGGGACTTTTAAATAAATAAATGTAAAATGGGATCACTAGGGTGGGCCCTAATCCCACAGGACTGGGGTCCTGATAAGAAGAGGTCAGGACACGGATGCACGTGGAGGGACGACCCTGTAAGGACACGGGAGGGGACAGCCGTCTGCACGCCCAGGAGAGAGGCCCCAGGAGGACCGGCCCCGCCCACACCTGGGTCTCGGATTCCAGCCTCTAGGACTGGAGACAGCGAATCCTGTTGTTTAAGCAAAGCCCCATGTCTCACTGGAAGGAGCTGGCTGTTGGCTACCAGGCCCTAAATGGTATTAATACATATCACAGCAATTTCATATCAAGGGCTTAGAAGGTGCTGGGCTGGGTGCTTCCTACATGGATTCCCTTATCCTTGTCCCCACCCTCAAAGATGGGCACATTGGTGCCCCTGTTACCCCAAACCACAGAGCAGATACCCAGGCAGAGTCTGAGAAGGCTCCAGAGGGTGTGCGGCTGGGACCGATGCCCGCTGGACTCATCCACACCGCACTTCTCTGACCACGAAAGGACGGGTTGCCCAGAGTGAAAACATAGCCACCACATTCGCCCAAAATGGTCCTACATTCTTTAGACTGAAATTAAAAGAAGGGGCCGGAACACACCTCTGGGTACTTCTTCCTGACCTGTCTCACAGGTGATGACTTGAGGGTCCTGCCCGTGTGCATGGAAATGGCTAGAAGATGTCTCCCCAAATACTTCAGCCACCGTGATCAAAGGCCACAGAACCGGTCAACATGCTGCCAACAGCTGGATGTTGTTCCAGACCCTGCACTGTGGCCATCGGAGGGCTCGCCCTGCCCCCAGCACCCTGCTCACCATGCAGGGCACAGAGGGCCAGGCCTGCCGCTCACCATCAAGGCCACCCGTGCTGTGGGCGGGAGCTCGCTGACAGCTGCAGTGGGGGTGGGGTGGGTGGCAGGGCTGCCTTTTCAAAGGGGGACACAGGGACTTCCCTGGTGATCCAGGGGCTGGAACTCCACGCTGCCAATGCGGGGGGCCTGGGTTCGATCCCTGGTCAGGGAAGTTAGATCCCATGTGCCACAACGAAAGATCCCACACGCTGCAGCCATGAGCAAGGATTCCGAGTGCTTTGACTAGGACCTGGCACAGCCAAACAGATTTTTTTAAAAAGCAGCCTGCGCGGCAGGCCCGACCGGCAGGCCAGGCCTCCATCCGACGCCCTCCTTCCAGTCAGCACGGCCCCAAGTCTCAAAGGCTGACCGCCATTGACTTTTAAATCAAATGTTTCGTAAGGGGGAGCATGCGGGCGGCCTGGGGACATGACTTACTCTGCTTTTCAAGGACAAAGGAGGCCAGCTCCCCATCGGCCTGGCCCCCAGATGGCCGGCCCTGTGCGCCGTCGCCAGGCCGTCGTGGGCGGAGTGTCGTCAAGGCCCTGAGCCCTTTGGAGATAGCTGGGGTCAGAGTCCGCCTTTCCTTCTCAGATTTCCTCCCAAGTCTGGGAAAGCGTTATCTTAAGGGTCTGTGAACAGTCCTCTCGCTGAGTGGCTGTCGTTTGCATATGTGGCTGAAAGAGGGGGAAGAAAAGCCCCCCAGGGGCCTCAAGGAGCCCTGCTCTGGGAGGAGGTGGCCGGTGTCCCCAGGGGCAATGCCACTGACGTTTTCTTTGTCTGGGAATCATCATCTCCCGGGCAACTCTGAAGAAGGGGCTGTCCTTTGGGAGACATCTGTCCCCTTGTACGGAAGACCCCATGCAACACCAGGGCTGCCCTGCGGTTCTAGGGGGTGGCCAGTCCTCCAGCCATCGGACGCGCTAACTTGCCCACAAGTACCAATATCAGATGGTGGAGTTTATGCTTTCGCAGGCCAAGTACCTGAAAACAGCTGAGCCTTAAGAAACAGATCCCTTGGGAAACGACAGATGCCTTCTTGATTGTTTTATTTTTAAAATAAACTCTATGGGAAGTGATCCTTCTCTGGAGACCGTTTTACCCTGGACTCCTGAGTAAAGCTTGATGTCTCAGCTGGGGTGTGTATGTGTGTGTGTGTGTGCGTGTGCGCGCATGCGCGCGCGATAGTCACTCACTCGTATGCGACTCTTTGCGACCCCATGGACCGTAGCCCACCAGGCTCCTCTGTCCATGGGATTCTCCAGGCAAGAATAGTGGAGTGGGATGCCATTTGCTCCTTCACTTTACTGAGGACTCACTGGATAGTCCTGGGGCGAGAAAGCACCAGGTGTGTTGAATTGCAGCTACATCTACCATCCTCAGATAACTCTGAAACCATCTGGAACCTGTCATCTCCCTACCATCACCGACCCACCCCACCTCCAGTTTATAGCCAAGAGCCTTGGCATTGATACTCTTTACTCTGAAAAAAAAAAAAGGCTGTTTTCTTTGATGGGGCATCAAGCGTAAATATTTGCACCATTAATTAGAGTCCGTTTAATTCCCCAAACTCAAACAATATGGGCAGCCTTTAAGGGTAAACAGGCCACAAGATGTTAGTCATACCTGGAAGATCACTAGCTGAGTGTCTTCCCTCCGGCCCTTCACCAACTTCATTCTGCAAGCAAACAAATAGACTAAGGTTGAGGAGAGGCCAAGGAGGCCCCAGGGTGAACTCTGGATGTAGGAAATAAAAAGGGCTGATTATGGGTTCTTTCTTTTGTTTCCATGGCCTTCTCGACCCATAATAATGTGTTGCAAGGAGCGTGGTGGGTCCATCCATGCACATTCCAAATTCTAGAGAAACAAACGGGAGTTTGATACGGTGCATTGGAAAGAGTTCTGGAGTTGACTAGAAATTTCTGGAACACATTGGACCTGGATATGACTCCCAGTTCTGCCACTTACTAGCTGTGAGGACTTGGGCAAGCCTTGGTCCCCCCTGGGAGTCAGCTCCCTTAGCCATGAGTGGGAAGCATAACTCAGACCTCATGTGGTTGAGGTCACATGGGTAAAGATAACTGTTGTTGTTTAGTTGCTAAGTTGTGTCTGACTCTTTGTGAACCCATGGACTGCAGCATGCCAGGCCTCCCTGCCCATCACTAACTCCCGGAGCTTGCTCAAACTCATGTCCATTGAGTCGGTGATGCCATGCAACCATCTCATCCTCTGTCACCCCCTTCTCCTCCTGCCTTCAATCTTTCCCAGCATCAGGGTGTTTTCCAATAAGTCAGCTATTCACATCAGGTGGCCAAAGGATTGGAGTTTCAGCTTCAGCATCAGTCCTTCCAATGAATATTTAGGACTGATTTCCTTTAGGATTGAGTGGTTTGATCTCCTTGCTATCCACGGGACTCACAAGAGTCTTCTCCCAGCACCACAGTTTGAAAGCATCAATTCTTTGGCGCTCAGCCTTCTTCACGGTCCAGCTCTCACATCCATACATGACCACTGAAAAGACCATAGCTTTGACTATGAGTGAATATTTAATCCCAGTGACTTGTGTTGCCTGAAATCTCTGAGGCCAACGCTACTCTCCTGCGTCTGAGGAGGAAGATGGACAGCGTGGGCTCACAAAGCCTGTGTAATGCCAGGAAGCCATCAGTGTTATTTCTGGTATTTCCCCAGAGGCAGCCCCTGGGCCACAAGTCCTCTACAGACCTGCCTGAGTGCCAAGGGGACATGGGGAGAGGCCATGGGGAGAACGCAGTGTGGTCTTCACTCCCCTTGCAGGTACTTGGGGCGTGTCAGGGAGGAAATCTCAGTCTGCTGCCTGGAGCTCCATGCCCTCTTTACCAAGTGGTCTCCCGG
This sequence comes from Oryx dammah, assembly GCF_014754425.2. Lineage (NCBI taxonomy): Eukaryota > Metazoa > Chordata > Mammalia > Artiodactyla > Bovidae > Oryx > Oryx dammah. Next base: position 45,589,617 of record NW_024070199.1, read on the forward strand.
GGACTGGCAGCATGTCAGGCTCAGGGTCCCCGGGGCATAGACCCCAAGGTCAACCTGAACATGGTTATACTTTTATTGTCCTTTGTCAAACTGTCACCTTCTGTTCATGGCTGGTGAGTCTGATTTTCCATTTCCAATCACAGTATCGAGTTCTTTAAAACTACATTTGATAAGTCTCTAAGAAGGAAGGGTTTGAGTTCCAGCTCTTACCGTTGCGTGACCTCAGGCAAGGGACTGCTCCTCTCTGAGCCTCAGTTTCCTGAACTGTAAAGTGGGGATGATAATAGAATGGACGGCATAGAGCTAATAATTGTGAAGTGCTTGGAATAGGGCCTGGCATACAGTAAGTGCTATGTAAATGCTTGTTAAATAAACTGACACCCAAGGGGAAGCGCCAGGCAGGTGGCTGCCTCTGTCGGCAGGCCCGGGCACGGGTTAAGGCCTCAGACACAGACCCACTTCAGCTGTAGTCCTCTGCACCCATGCGGGTGCCCAGGCTCACTCCAGCGACTACGTGCCACAATCGGGAGCCCCTGATATCAGCAGCAAGCAGCTGCCTCTAGTCCCCAGGTGCCCAGAAGGCTGGGCTGGTTTCTCCCAGCTCACTGTCCTCTCTCGAGTCCTCCTCCTCCTGCTCCACTCCCCCACCCCTCCCCCCTTCTCCCTCTCCCCCTGCTCCCTCCTCCTCTTAGCCACTGAACTCTGCTCAGCCTTACCCAGGGCCTTGGGCCATCTTGGGACCCCCTCAGTCCTTGCAGGCACTTTCGTGAGACACTTCAGTTCCCTTTCGTTCATTTATTTGTTTATTTTTGTCTGCATCAGGTCTTAGAGTCTCCATTGTGGCACTCGTTGTGACAAAGGCACTTCTCAATAGTTGTGGGGCTTAGGCTTAGTCGCCCCAGAGAATGTGAGATCTCAGTCCCCCAACCAGGGATCAAACCCACATCCCCTGCGTTAGAAGGCAGATTCTAAACCACTTGACCACCGGGGAAGCTCCCCTCCACAAGTCCTTTCAAAAGGCTTCTTGGAAACAGCCCAGAGGACCATCAATGGATGAATAGATAAACAAATGTGACCTCGCCAGAACGCAGAATATCATTCAGTCACAAAAAGAAATGACGTTCTGAAATGTGCTATAACATGGATGAGCCTCAAAAACATCATGGATTTTTTTTTTTAAAAAAAGAAAATTATGAGAAAAGAAAGCCACTGTGGAAGGGATGAGACACAAAAGACCACGCGTGGAGCAGATCCGCTGATGCGAGGGTCACGGATGGAACGCCAGAGAGGAACGGCGAGCTGGCCGTGCCGGGGGCTGGGAGGGGCAGTGGCCCTCCGGGGTCCTGGGTTGTGCTCACAGTGATGGGCGTGTTCTCGAACTACCAGGAAAGTCCCAAACGCCACTGAACTGGGCTTTAAAATGGCTGATCTTATATTATGTGAAATGCACCCTGATGCTACATTCCGCCCCCCTCCCAAAAAAGGACTTGCTCGCTCAGGTCAGGGCAGCCGCCTGAGCCCACAGTCAGCCGGGCCCTGCCTTCAGACCCCTCCCTGCCCCCCGACCCCGTCACCTGCCAGGCCACCCTGTTCAGTCACTTCTGTTCCTTTCCCCGGCCTCTCCCCTAAAGCCACCCTTAACCCCCAGAAACCCCACCACCCCAGTTGGCTCCCATGTCAGGGGCCGCTGTGGCCAAGATGCCCCCAGGAGCTGCCTCCCCTGCCTTAAAGCACCGGCAACGTGGCCCTGCCCGCTCATCTGGGGACACAAACACCACCCTCTAATCCAGGGCTTGGGACGCGCCAGGTTCTGGGCTGGAAGTGTCTCTCTCCAGCTTCCCCAAACCCTCGAGAGGCAGCTCCTGCCAAGGCCCTTTTCACCGATACACACTGAGGGGCCAAGAAGCGGCTTGTCCACGGCTGGGTGGGCCCCTCTCCTTCCCTGTGAGGCCCGGGGCTTAGTGCCTCTGCCAGCTTGCTTATCTCCTCAGACTGTACCGGTGCTCAGGCGGTGGGGGACACCCCTTGCACCCTCGCCTGCTGCCAGCCCTGAGTAGGGGCCCTGGGCCCTGAGCGAGAGATGCTCAGAGAATCGGACTGGAATAAACACAGACTTCTCGAGGCTCTCAGAAGAGAGCATTCCGGTGCCCTGTGACCCCGGACGTGTTCCAGGGATAAGTGACAGTGGAGGCAGGGTGTATGTGACAGGCTGGGCACCTCCTGGTCTCTTGAGGGGCCTGGGTGACTGCAGGGGACACACAGAGAGATCTGCTGTTGGGGGGATTGGCTGTAGGCCCCAGGACACTGTCCATCCAGGCGGCTCTGGCCTCTGACCCGCCCGCGAGCAGAATCGGGGGCAGTGGAGACCTTGACTGGAGTCTGATAAGGTCTGGGGAGGGCTGAGCCTGTCCCAGCGGGGCCCTGGCCTCACCCTGCAAAGCCTATTTAAAACCAGCCCAGGGCCTGAGTGCTGGCCTTCGCTGCAAACTGCCTTCTCCCCATCCCTCCCTCCCATCCCCGCTTTGCCGAAAAGGGAAACCATTTTCCATAATTACAAGCATTGTGTTTCGTGATTACTGTATTCCGAAATGATGGCTGTGACAGCAGGCGCACCCCCTCCCCGGGACAGTCCACTCGCCCCACTCTGCTTTTGACATCAACATCTCCCTGACTGCGCAGGGGGTGGGCGGTGGGGCTCCCCAGAAGCGAAAGGAGTTGGTACCCAGGGCACCCCTTCTTCTAGGGCACTCACTCCCTGTCCAGGCCACAGGGGAGCCCAGCCTGGCAGCACTTACCAAAATAGCAGCCGAAACCAATCTTGGTAAAAAACGAGCCGGTTTGGGTACTTACTGAAATATCTTTTAAAACTTGATAGGATGAAATATCTTTTTTAAAAGGGTTTGGATCTCCGACGGGCTCTTTTGCATATGTTGGACACAGCTGAAGGGTTTCATCAGAACGCAGCTTAATTGGAGCCAAGAAATGAAAAGAAGAAAAATGGCTTCGATCAGAATGAATCAACATCTATTAATGGCTGTTTAACATATTTCGGCTAATAATAATACGTTAAATAATGTGCATTTTAAACCTGGCTAACTAGACAATAGCTCTTCTCTGCCCTCAAAAGGTAAACAATGATGGTTAAAAATAGCCCCAGGACCTATTTACATTTTTTTCCTCCTGAGCGTTTTTTGGTTTATAGTTCATCATTCCAGAGGTTAGAATTCTAAAATTTTCTCTGTGTATTTACACAACGGAGCTATTGCTATGTATCACGTTGGCTATCAGACCTTTCCAAGAAAAATGAGTTCGTATCTGGACTCCCACACAACAGTGGTTTAGGTCAGCTGGAAGGGCTCTGGGAAATTCACGTGGCCCCAGCAAGGGCCCCTGCAGTGCCTTTTCTCCATGCAGCTTCCCCTGCCCTCCTGGGTATACATCTGGGGTACACAGCCTCTGGGCAGCCTCTGCACAGAGTGACCCTCCACAGCGGCCCTCCAGGTGCCTCAACACCCAGTTTTTCAGTCCAGAGCAAAACTAGATAAATACCAAGGACAATCCCAGGTCACCTCTCTCCCTGACCCCCTGAGAGGAAGGAGGCCTGAGTCCCCTCTCTGTACACAGCACTTGGGGTAGGGAGCAGGGGAGAACTTTCCGGCAGGAAGCACTTCTTTGTGGTTTTGCTGCTACTAGAGCGTTTCCACCGATCAGTACACATGGGTACCAATCCCAGCAGGCCTGGTAGGGTTGGGGGGGGTCGTCGGGGAGGACTGGTCATCCATCCTCAAGGAGGCATAGATGGCTTTCTAATGGATGTGGTCTGTCCCCACAGAGGGGTCAGATCCAGTCTCCTCCCCGAGCCAGCCAAAGCCGGGGGGCTCACGGAGTGCTTACTTGGCAGAGGAGCCAGCGGTCCCCAGCCTGGGTGAGTGGGCTCTCAGCACTAGCCTGGCTCCTCCTCCAGGTACAGAAAGTGGGAGGTGGCCTTTCAAAAGGTGAAGCAGTCTGCTCCTGTCCCACCACTGCCCTGCAGTGATCAGGGAGCCGCTTAAGTGAACGTTTTGTTTAAGGCAGTTCTGCCTCAGAATTGATGGTATTTATCCAGAGATGTCAGGGTGTGAGGTCTGCAAAGACACAGGAGGCGCCTTCCCTGAGGCGCTTTGCACGCTCCTGGTGCCCACATCACCACTGCTGGGGAGGATGCTGGCGTGTCCAGACCTCATCTTCTAAACAGGAACAGGGCTAGCGAGTGGTACCTCCGGCTCCCAGCCCTGGGCCAGCCTGCAGGATGTGGGGGAAGCCCCTGCGGGCACCCCTGGCTGAGTCCTCTTAGCCTCGCAGGCTAGAATCCTCAAATAACAGGAGTTCTCTCCTATTTGGGAACAGTTCTCACATTATTCAGATTCCCAAGTTCTGCATAGGTGAGGGTTCAGGTTCAAGCCAGGCACTTGCCCTGTAACATCCTGATCGCCTTAGCTTCCCTAGGCTGCACCGCCTCCGCCTCTGACAAGTTGAGAGTGATGACTTGGGGTCCCGCTGCCTGGGGGAGGGGGTAGCGCGCTCTCCGCTGACGCCCCACGCTGTGCGGGTCTCTCCGGACTGGGTCGTTGCCTCCTCTCCGCCACCCCCCACAATCCCCCCCTCCCCCCGCAGTCAGCACCCCTTCCCGGGGCCCTATCTGGGGGCCCGCCGAGCACAGCGGCTCAGGGCTCCACTCTTCACCCCGACCGATAAGCGGGTCAGAAAGCGGGTGGATACGCTCCCCGCAGAGCGGGAGGCCAGGGCGGGCGGGACCCGCAGCGGATCGCCGCCGTGGCTGCTGGTCTCCAGCGTCCCGCGCGCTCCCTCGGTGTCCGGTGGCCGCGGGGCGGGTGGGGTGGGGGGCAGTCGCGCTGCGCGCTGGGCGGGGCGAGGGCGGTGTCCGCAGGTAGCCCCGCGGGAGGGTGGGGGGCAGGGAGCGGGCCGGGACCCCCTGCCCAGAAAGCCGAGGGGGAGGAGCGGCTCGGCCGTGCGCGAGGGCGGCCAAGTTTGGCTCCGGCGCGCGCGGCTTCGTGTCCTGCGTCTGGGGAGGCGGAGGGGGACCGTCCCCTCCCGAGTTGGGTTCGGACCCCGGCGCTCAGAGCCGCTTCAGACCTCTGGGGGGCACTTTTGGTCGCCGCTCCTCTCCTGGATCCCGTGGTCCGGGGCGCACCGGAGCCGGGCAGTGAGCCGCGCCATGCTGGAGGACGACATCAGCCTCGAGGTACTGACCCCCAAGGAAGCCCCCGCAGCTGGTGAGTGTCCAGGGCCGGCGCGAGGGGCGGGGGACCCGGGTGTGGCTGCAGCGGCATGGGGTCTTTCGGGGACAGTGGCTTCCCAGGGGCGGAGACAGAGACCCCTGTCTCCGGTGGCGCGGGCGTCTCTCGCGAGCTTTTGGGTGGGGGCACTTGTCGGTCTCGGGTCACTGAGGGCACTCACAAGCTGACAGCGGACAGACAGACCGCGAGCTGGGCGGGGCTGGGGGCGGCCGCGGCCCCCCGGGCCGGCATCGGCGGCCGTGCGGTTTCCCATTCCTGGGACAGAATCGTCCAAGCCCTAGGCGGATGGAAGGTTTTCGGATGTTTTTACAGGCGCTATTAATACACATAATATTTCCGTGCTGTTCCGGAGATTTATTTGCGATATAAAGTAACTACTATGACTTGAAGTCATAATGGAAACTACGGCGAAACTTGGAGGGGGAGACAAGTGAGACTTGGACGGCAGTTGGGAGGGGGAGTCCCTGACTTCCTCGGCCCCTCCCTGCGCATAAATCACGACCCTGGCTATTTTTGTACCAATAATTTTAAAATAAATGACCCAAGCCATGTTTCCTGGATGATTTTTTCCCCTCCCAGTTCAGAGGTTATTAAATAAACCTCGGAGAGGGACATTGACAAGGGGCTACAGCGGGCACTTGGCTTTAATTACACAGCCGAATTCCAACCAGGGGCGCCCTGGTTGGTATGCTGTGCCTGGTGGTCAAAGCCACCTGCAACCAGGAGCCCTCCTCCTTGTTCCCTGGTCACTCCTCCTTCCCCCAACCTTCACCTCTTCTGGGTGTGGGGGATGCCCATGGAGAAACTTATCCTGGTGTCTGCTTCTTAAACAGCCCCAACTGGACTTCTTTCTAGAAATGACACCGTACCCATCAAAGTCTTTCCAGGAGCAACAGAGAAGGCACTGCCAGCCAGAGGGGGGAGGCCAGACCTGGGAACTGGGAGGCTTGAGAAAGTCAACCAGGAGGGCCTGGCTGTGCTGGCGCGAGGGCCCGCCTCCAGCTCCCTGTGGACATGAAGCGTTCATGAGTTCCTAACTCAGCATCTGTGAGTGGCTAAGCAAGCTCTTGCCTCCTGCTGGGCACCGAACTAACACTTCACACGTTTAACCCTCAGCCTAGCCCTGCAAGCTGGGAGCAGGATCAACCCCATTGTGCAGACAAAGAAACTGAGAGCACACAGGTAGCTCACGGGGCTACCGAGACTGGAGCCCAGGATGACGCTGGGGTCCAGCTCGCATGAGATTTCTGGTCCTCCCATACCCCTCCACCAGGCAGAATCACCCAGTGGTACAGCTGGAGCTGTAATTGCTGCACACAGAAGTGTACTAGCTGCGGGGGGGGTAGGTGGGGGGGGCTTGCTCTTTGGTTTTGAGAGCCTTTAAATTGGGGGGTGGGCCATATCTCTGATGTGAGGATCCCGGTGCTCTCAGGAAGGTCTGATTCAGACAGGCTCCACCCCTAGAGGAGGCTTTCTGCTCCTTTCACTTGCATCTCAGCTCTGTGTGATGGGCAGGGGTCTCGCCCCTCTTCTCCTGCTCTGGGCTTCAGCAGTGACAGGTCTAAGACCCTAGGACTAGTGCTCCAACCTCCATTCCTGGGTTTGCCACCGGGAACCTGGTTCTGCCACAGCCAGCATGCAAGAATGTGGGCGAACTCTGATAGCGTCACCCTTCCCCTCTAGCTGTCTCAGTAAAGTTAAGGCCCAGAGACCACATTGGCATGCGCAGGTCAATAGGAAGTAATAAAGCTGCAGAGGTGGAGGATGGAAAGAGGCCTTAGTCCCCTCTTTTGTCTCTGAGCCAGGCGCTGAGGCCCTGACCGCAGATGTCCTCACGGGGGTTGCAGCTGTGGAGAACCCGATTCTGAATCCCAGCTTTGCTGCGTGCGGCTCTGTGACCTTGCTCAACCTACCCAACCACTCTGTGCCTTAGCTGTCAACCTGGGGGGTTTGAGTCTACAGCCTTTTTTCTATTCCTGCTCTGCTGTGTGCCTGAGTACTGCCCCTCCCCCTCCATCACTGCGTGCATCAGTCCACAGCCCCAGGCGTGACGTCCTACCCAGCGTCCTGAGACATCCCAGGACCTGCTCAGCCTTGCTTCCCTGCAACAATCGCTACAGATGCCACCTCCTTCTCTGCCTTCTTTATAAGCCCCCTCGTTGTTTATTAATAGGCTATTTATTCACAAGCCCATGGCCTGCACCACCCACAAGGGCAGGTGGAGTTAGGGCGCGGTGGGCACAGGCACCCCTCCCCCAGGACGTGTCTGCCCAACTCACTCTTGCTCATCCCTCAAAACCGTGCTGGGATGTCCCCTCCTCTTGGAAACCAGCCCATGTGCCTCTCTCCACTGATGGCTCCCTGGGCATGGGGAGCAGGAGGGAGGGCTGGCTGGTGGGTAAAGATGGTTGTTGGTTGAGCAGTTCTCTGTGGGCCTGGCATCATTGCAGTGATCCTCACCCACTCTGTGAGATGGACCCTATTGTCTCCCCATTGGTGGATGAGAAAATCGAGGCATGGAGAGATTTCTGAAGGTCACAGAGCTGAGAAGCGGCAGATACAAGATCCAAACCCCAGGCACCCTGGCTGTGCCTGGTCACCACACGCTGCTCCCCACTCGGAGAGGAGGGCTGGCCCCCTGAAACTTTCACTTGCCTGTTCAGCAGACAGCTATGCAAGGCCTGCGGGGTGTCTGGCACTACCCCCTCTGGGCTTGGGACACAGCAGGGGACAAAGCAGACGCAGTCCTGGCCTTCGTAAAGCTTTCTTGACCGCATAGAAGAATTTGGCATCTCATATGCTGGCTGGTGATGAGTCCAAGAAGAAAAGTCGAACAAAATCGGGGGCGACTTTCAAAAGGGTGGCCATATGCCCACTTGGGCAGCGCATATACTAGAAAGGGTGGCCGGAGAAGCCCTCATCGAGAGGCAGCGAGGGACTGCACAGCTCAAAGAGGTGGAAGAAGGGCGAGCTGGGCAGAGGGAACAGCCAGTGCAAAGCCTCACGCCTGGAGAGCCCAAAACACCAGGTGGGCTCATGGAGTCCAGAGGGAGTGCGAGAGGCAGTCCGGATTGTCATGGGCCCCTGGAGCCTCTGGAAGGGTCTGAAGTGGATCTAGGTTTGGGCAGGATCCCTCTGGCCGCTCTGAAGGGGAAAGAGGGGAAGGCTGAGGCGGGGAAGGCAGAAGCCGGTCCAGAGGCTCTTGCGGTAATCCAGGCGTGAGTCGCTGGCGACAAGAGGAGGGCAGTCTCCGGGTGTGTTTTGAGAGTAGAGCAGACAAGAATTGGCCATGCATCGCATGGAGGGTCTGAGAGTAAGAGAAAATTTAAAGAGCAGCTGCAAGATTTTTGGATTGAGCAGGAGAAACAGGTGTGGGTTAGGGTAGGTGAGGGGCTCACCTTTTTGGTTTTTTTTTAGTTGACATTAAACAGAGATAACATTTTCATCATTTTTAAGCATACAAATCAGTGGCATTCAAGTCCTTTTCGAATGTTGGGCAGCCATCACCACTATCTATTTCTAACTCTTCTTATCATCCCCAAACAGAACCTGTGTGCTCATTAGGCAATAACTCTCTGTTTTCCTCCCCCACCGCCAGGCCAGGGTAACATCTCCCCTACTTTCTGTCTCTACGAATTTGACTATTCTAGGTACTTCAGAAGAGCGAAATTACACAGTATCTGTTCTTTTGTGTCTGGCATATTTCATTTTACATGCTTTCAAGGTTCAAGGTATCAGAATTTCATTCCCTTCTATGACTGAATAACACTGCATTGAATGTGAGACCACATATTTCTTATCCATTCATTCAATGGACACTTGAGTTATTTCCCCCTTTTGGCTATTGTGATTAAAGCTGCAACGAAAATTTGCATTCAAGTGTCTGTTTGAGTCCGTGTGTGTGGATGCTAAGTCGCTTCAGTAGTACCTGACTCTTTGCGACCCCATGGACTGTAGCCCGCCAGGCTCCTCTGTCCATGGGATCCTCCAGGCAAGAGTACTGGAGTGGGTTGCCGTGCCCTCCTCCAAAGAATCTTCCAGGCCCAGGGATCAAACCCATGTTTAGTAAGGCTCCTGCATTGGCGGGCGGGTTCTTCACCAGTAGCGCCACCTAGGCAGCCTTATTTGAATCCAGTTTTCAGTTATTTTGAATATGTACTCTGAAGCAGAATAGCTGGATCATATCCTTAACTTTTTGAAAAACCACAGCTGTGGCACCATTTTACATTCCTTCCAGCAGTTAAAAAGGCTCCTCTTTCTTTCCATCCTCAGCGCATGCTTAGTCACTCACTCGTGTCCGACTCTTTGCGACCCCATGGACTGTAGCCCGCCAGGCTCCTCTGTCCATGGATTCTCCAGGCAAGAATACTGGAGTGGGTTGCCATGCCCTCCTCCAGGGGATCTTCCTGACCCAGGGACTGAACCCAGGTCTCCTGCATTGCAGGCAGATTCTTTACCATCTGAGCCACGAGGGAAGCCCATATAGCCTTTGCTTATCTGTTCACTTTCTTTGCCCAGTTTTTAGGGGGTTGTTTGTCTTCTTGTTGTTGAATTGTAGGAGCTCTTTATATGTTCTGGATATTAAATCCTTGCCATTATAAGATATGCAGATATTTTCACTCCTCCTCCAGCTGGCCTTTTCCCCCTCTGGACCGTGTCCTCCGACACACTTTACACACAGTGAGTGTCTCTTCTCTGCTGTCACGTGACTCACGGAGGAAGCTGCCTGGCACCTGCAGTCTGATGCATAATTCAACTTAGAGGCAGATGGTGCTCCGTTTGGGGGCCATCTACAGTGCCGGGAGCTGGAGATACAGGGCAGCCATGGTCCTGCTGTCATGGAGTTTGCAGCCTGTGTTGATTTACGTTGTGATGTTCATTGTGGAAGGCCCTGATTCGGGCTAAGTAAGCCCTGTGTGCTGAGAACCCGCCCACTCAGCTGTCCCACCATTTGCCTCACCTGAGCTGTCCCTTCCATCAGACACTCGACAGGTTGCATGGGTCACATCTGCCTCACTCGATGGGTCCATTCTGTAGCCCCAGCACAGGGCTTGGCGGAGGGAATGGAGGATAACTGACGGTTCCTGTCCACTCATCCTGTTTTAGGCACTGTTCCAAGCCCTTTACGTGCATCACTTCCTTTAATATTCACTTGATGAGTTGGTAATGCATTAGTAATATCACCAGCCCCTTGTGACAGATGAGGAAACCAAGGCACAGAGACACCAAGTAACATCCCCAAGCTCACACAGCCAAGGGCGCCCTGGGTGTCAGCGTGGCTGGAGGTGGGGGGGATCCTGAGACTCAGGTCAGTGCTGGGGCCGCTGGACGAGGATCTGATCTGGGTCCCCAGCTCCAGACGTGGGGTCCTCCCCAACTCGCTGATGCCTCCCCAGCCCTCTGACCAGGAGGCAGTCCTCGAGGTTGGGGGCTGGGAGCCCTGCTGCTGCTGGAACCCCCGCACGGAGCCAGGTGTCTCTCAGCAGCTCTTCCTCTCCCGAGCCTGGCTTTGCCTGGCGTGGGCGCCCCCAGCAGCCGGCAGGGCCCTCTGCCTCCAGCGCCAGGCACATGTGTCAGGGTTTTCACGCTGCGTAATGAAGTATCAAAAGCTTTCTGACCTTCAGAAATCCATTTGACCACGGTCACGTGACCACTGGGTAGACAAATTACTAGTTTCAAGCATTCAGCCCTCGGAGGGCCTGTGTGTACAGTAGACATCTTGCCTGGTAAGCCAGGCTGCTCATTTGCAACCCAGGAGTCCCCTCACCCGCCTAGGGGTTTTGCACCTCGATGCAGCCCCGCTGGGCTCCGGGTTCCCACATGCACAGAGGAACCCCCCAGGCGCCACCCCTGCCGGGCAGCCAAAAACTCCTCCCTCCGGCTGTCCCCCTGTTTGCCTCTCGGCATGGAGGGCAAACGTTCCCCTTGACACCCAAGATTTAATCCTTTCCTTTTCACACTAAACTGCAATGACTGCCGCCCACATACGGCCTCAGGCGTATAATGACTTTCTAATGCATTTACATGGCACTTCGTTGGAGAAGTCTGAACGCTCCGTTTGGGATGGAAATGGAGCTACTGATGTGAGCTGTTAGAATAAGGCATAATTGAGCATACTTTTTATTACATTGTTTCCTGGTCAGAGAACGGCTGGGGACTGGGGGTTCCAGGGGAAGGAGAGTGAGTGAAAGCTCCGCGGGTTCCCACTGCAAACTCTGCTGTTGAGGACGTCGGGCTCCGGGCTGGAGTGGGGCACGCAGAGCATTCCTTCCTAAGCCCAGCCCTGTCCTCAGTCCGGGGGGCTCAGATCGCTCCCCCCGGCTCTGCGTGGTGCTGTCATGCTTCCGCTCGGCCCCCTCTCCCACCCTCCCTTTACCTGATCCGGTTGATACCAGTTCCCACGCACCCATCAAAGCCTCCCCAGCTCCCCGTATCTGTGCTACCCACTCCTCAATTCCCCGGTTGCCTCCAGGTTGGCCCCTCCTCCCCACTGCGCTGGACCCCTCCAGCCCTCACCTGGCCCACAGGTGAAGCTCACCTGCCTCTCAAGGTTCCCTCTCACCCCAGCCCTTCCCCTCGCTGTTCAGCCTCACTGACCTTCTTCTGGCCCTTCGTCCCTCTTTCCTGCTCCCTGGGCTCTTGGCCATTTCTCCCTCCAAGCTCCATCACCTCCTCCTGGAGGCCTTTCCTGACTCCGGTGGCCAGTGGCATCTCAGCACCTCTCCCCTGGCCACTCACACAGTCATCCCTGTACCCGCTGCTAGGGGCATTCTATCAGTGCGGCTCTCCCTGCACTCTGCAGAGTTCCAGAAGGCCAGGCCTGAGCTGGGTTTTGCCAGTTTGGTTTTAAACACCCTGGTTGTCCTTAAACCCCTAAGACCAGAACTTGGAGGAGGCTGGGAGTGGGCAGGTGCCCAGGCCAGCTCAGGACACCTTTGCACATTGTTCGTGGTCTCAGATGACCTCCTGGGAGTTAGGTGTATTTCATTTGTGTGCTATATGAAAAAGGAGTGATTTTAAGCAAAAAACACTCCACTGTGGACACTGGTATAGCATGGGAAGATTTCCCTTTAATAATCTTATTCATTTATTTAATTCTGGCTCTGCTGGGTCTTTGATGCTGCACGAGCTTTTCTCTAGTTGTGGTACGCGGGTTTCTCTTTGCGGCAGCTCCTCTTGTTACAGAGCTCGGGCTCTGGGGCGTGTGAGCGTCAGTAGTTGCGGCTCCCAGGCTCTAGAGCACAGACTCAATAGCTGTGGCGCACAGGCTTAGCTGCCTCAAGGCACGTGGGATCTTCCTGGACCAGGGATCGAACCTGCATCCCCTGCACTGGCAGGTGGATTCTTTACCACTGAGCCACCACAGAAGCCCCGGGAAGGTTTCCCCTTAATTGATAGGTAGCTAGAGGACAGATAGATGCATATAGTCAGGCAGACGATACAGAGATCGTTCTACAGAATGTGTTTTGCATAACATATACAATCTCTTTATATTGCTGTTGTTCAGCCACTTCCCTGCTGGTTCAGACGGTAAAGAGTCTCCCTGCAACGTGGGAGACCCGGGCTTGATCCCTAGGTCGGGAAGATCCCCTGGAGAAGGAAATGGCAACCCAGTACTCTTGCCTGGAAAATCGCATGGACGGAGGAGTCTGGTGGGCTACGGTCCATGGGGTCGCAAAGAGTCGGACACGACTGAGCGACTTCACTTCCTATTCAGTCATTAAGTTGTGTCCGGCTCTCTGTGACAGCAGGAGCTGAAGCACCCCAGGCTTCCTCGTCCTTCACCATCTCTCGGAGTTTGCTCAGACTCATGGCCATCGAGTTGGTGATGCTATAGATTTTATTTATTTTTTAAAATATTTCTTTATTTGGGTGCACCAGGTCTTAGTTTTGGCACATGAGATCTTCACTCTTCATTGCAGGATGTAGGATCTTTATTTGCAGCATGTGGGTCTAGTTCCCTGACTGGGGAATCAGACCCAGGCCTCCTGCATTGGGAGCACAGAGTCTTAGCCACTGGACCTCCAGTGAAATCCCCTGGGCTATAGATTTTAGATCGTAGCCATCAACTTATGAAACCATCTTAAGCTGAATTTACCACATTTTATCATACACGGACTCTTTCTTAATTCATATTTTAACATCAGCATGCCTTACACCACCGACAGTTGGTTGCGGTTATAAATTAAACAATATGTGACTAAGAATACAAACAATTTAAACCTTTCTCTCGGCCAAAGCTCCAAGAGTTGTTATAAGTGTCCAGCTGAGCCATAAATTGAGTCTTGACCTCAGCTGACCACCTCATTCACACACAGAGGCTTTCCAACTTCCATCTCGAAGGGGAAATCTTTAAATAATTATGTCTTTGATTTTAGTAAATAGTCATCGGAACAGGTGTTCTTCTGCCCTTAAAGAGGCTAACGAATGCCCTGGATCCCCTCCAGGGACCCTGGAATGAGAAAGCCAGGAAACAGGGACTCAGAGAGGTTGCGTGATTTTCCTGAAGTCACACAGCAGTTTGGTGGCAGAGGTGGGACCAGAGCTCCTGTTCGCTTACTGCAGGTCCAGTGCTTTTTCCCCTCTTCCCAAACCTAAGGAGGAGGTTAGAGTCGACAGATAATTAGCCTTGAAAGTCCCTGCAGGAGGCTGCACTGGGGACCAGCCTTTAAGAAAAGCCTGGCGTCACCTGTGTCTCCGGCCGCTTTGGAAAGGACGCTGTGTCTTTGGCTGGTGCTGGGTGAAGTTCAGCCTCTACAGTGCAGCGACTCTGGAGAATGCGCCTGGCTCCTCTGGGGCTGGGGTCCTGGGGGCGGGGGGTGATGCCCGCACGCTGAAGGGCACGAGGGCACGAGAGCTGAACAAAGAACAGTGGGTTCACCTCCCTGGACTCGGGCTCCCTGGGAGGCAGGTGGTGGGTGCAGGAAAGCCTGCAGTTTTTGAACGTTTGCTGTTATCGCTGTTCTTTCGGGTGGGGAGGAGGGGATAGCCGTCGCAGTTGCGAACCCACCAGGAGAGCGGGGATGGCTCCCACATTCTGCTGCTTCACATTCTACCCTTAATCCTACCTTTTGGAAAAAACACTCTCCTGTGTCCTCCCATCCCTCAAACAAAAGATTATCGCCAGTTTAAGGACATCCCTGGTGGCTCAACAGTAAAGAATCCGCCTGCAATGCAGGAGCTGCTGGAGACACAGGTTCGATCCCTGGGTCGGGAAGATTCCCCTGCAGGAGGAAATGGTAGTCCTCTCCAGTGTTCTTGCCTGGAGAATCCCATGGACAGAGGGCTCTGATGGGCTACAGTCCATAGGGTCGCAAAGAGTCGGACACAATTTAGCAACTAAACAGCAACAACAACTACATAGAGTAAGGTGCCCGGATCTCAAGTGCTGTTGGTTTTAACAGAGCTTCCTACACCTGTGTAACCCATACCCGTGAAGATATGGAACATTCAGGGGCTTCCCTGATGGCCCAGTGGTTAAGAGTTTGCCTTCCAGGCAGACGCAGGCGACGCAGGCTCAATCTCTGGTGGGGGAACTGGGCTTCCACTTGCCGCAGGACAACTAAGCCTGTCTGCCACCACAACTAAGACTCAATGTAGTGAAATTAAAAAAAAAAAAAACAAACAAGAAATATTCCTATTGCCCCCAGACAGTGACCTCACACTCGTCTCCCATCAACCGCCCCTCCCACCCCCACCGTGGACGAATTCTGCCTGTTCTAAACTTCTTGTAAATGGGAGCACAGGGTGAGAGCTCCCCCACGCCCCGCTTCCGGCGCTCAGCACGATGCTTCGTGCAGGGCAGTAGCAGTTGTACTGCTGGGTCCACCCTGTCATGTGGACGGACTGAAGGCTACCGTCCGTCCTCCTAGAAAGATTGGTTGTTTCCAGTTTGAAGCCTTTACGAATGGAGTTTCAAGGAACAGTGCTTTTTACGGTCATGTTTTCATTTATCCAATAAATGCCTCCAACCGAAATACAGGGGTCGTAAGATAAAAGTGTGTTTAACTATTTAAGAAACTGCCAGTGTTGCTTCGTCACTCAGGAGTGTCCAGCTCTTTGCAACCCCATGGACTATATAGCCCGCCAGGCTCCTCTGTCCATAGGGTTCTCCAGGCAAGAATACTGGAGTGAGTTGCCATTCCCTTCTCCAGGGGATCTATCTTCCCCACCCAAGGATGCAACCCAGGTCTCCTGCATTGCAGGCAAATTCTTTACTCTCTGAGCCACCAGGAAAGCCTAAGACGGGAAGCACCAGGGAAGCAAGAAAATGCCAGCTGGTTGGCTAGAGTGCTTCCCATCCCCCCAAGCAGGGGCTGAGAACTGTAATTGGATCTGATTTATTGGACTGACTTACTATCTGCCCAAACTCCAGGAGATGGTGAAGGGCAGGGAAGCCTGGCGTGCTGCAGTCCATGGGGTCACAAAGAGTCGGACAAGCCTCAGTAACTGAACAGCAGCTATCTTCCCTTCCTCCTCCACTGATGTAAATGCCGGATGGTCCAGGAGAGCATCTCTTGTGTGTCCTGAATCCTCAACACACCCGCACACAGTCGGTGCTCAGTAAACCTTTGCCGAAAACACGCATTCCCACTTTTTCTCTGCTATTGGTTGCCCAGGACCCGTGTGGCTCACTGAGGATCAAGTGTACCTGAGTCCCCATCCTTTTGTGAAAGAATCTGAGCGAGGGCACTCCCACGTCCACTTGGAGACACCTGGGGGGGTGTCTGATAACAGTGCAAAGGGTTTCCTCAAGGACAGAGGGCAGGGAGCCCCAAGTGTCCTGCATACAGCGTAGCCCCCATTGTTGTGTTCTGAAAAGGCCCAGGGGCCGGGTGTAACCAGACGCTCACCTCTGCCGAAGCGAAGTCTCAGGAAGGCACTTAACAGGGAACTCCCGGCAGGCTCTCCATGACCCAACCTTTGTAACTGTAGCCCAGCCCAGCCAGGCTGGACGGGGATATTCAGTGGGGTCAGAGCAAAGCACAATGAGCCCTTGGGGAAAAAGTGGATCGGCACAAGCCGCTCCAAGTCCCGTTTGTGTGTTTGGGCTAGACTTGAAGGAAGAAAATGAAACGTGCGCCGTTTCTGGGGGAAAGCTTATCAGTATGTTCTCAGGAGAGAGGCTTGCTTCCCAAGAACCCAGAATCAGATCGGGTGATTGACGAGCATCTTCAAAGAAAGGGCCCAGTAAGCACATGAAAAAGCCCGCAAGTTCATTAGTCATCAGGAAGTGCAAAGTGAAACCACAATTCGATACCATCCTACGCCCACCAGAGGGGCTAAAATGCACAACGCAGACAATGCCAAACTCAGGCCAGAGCACGGGGCCACGGCGCTCTCACAGGCTACCCGCGGGGGTGGGAGCTGAGGCCGGAAACTCGAGAGCTGCAAGTCACTGAGGCAAGCAGACTGGGTGCTCTCCCCTTGAGACGCCCGGCCTTGGTCGTCTACAGACACACACATGCAGACTCCTTGCAGCAGTGCACACGGCGGCCCCCAAACGGGAGCCCCTGGATGCCGACCAACCCTGGGCCAGATACTTACATGTGGTCCCTGCCCACCCCAGAGCCCTGTGTAGCCCTGGGGTGAACTGCTCACAGCTGCTCCCAACTTCGGGGAGGAATCACCAAAGTCACAATGAACAAAAGATGCTGGACGCAAAAAGGACACATGCTGTGGGATGCTGTTTGTAGAACAAGCAGGACGGCGTCTGACCCCAGTTACAGAACATACAATAGCGAAATGCATCTGAGCAGACAAGAATTGGGGTAGTGGTTTCCCCTTGGGGGTCAGGAAGGGGGCTCCTGGGTGCTGGCCGCGTGTGAGTGCTTCGTTACCAAAAATGCATCGTGTGTGCCTGTCTCTGGCATGTGTGTGATGCTCCTGTGAGATGGTTTTAAGACATCAGGAGAGGGCAGTGCAGGAACCCACCCCTGCTTCAAGCTGCCTCAGCATTCTCGCTGACCATGTAATCCCACTGTGGAATTATGCATGGCATGGCTTCTCTCTACACGGGGTATCCTGTGTTGAGCTTGCCGCCAATCCCTACACAAGGGTGAGAGACCAACTGCAGGGTGGTTAGGACAGATTTCAGGCAGCTTCTGGGGGCTTCTCCTGCAGAGGTTCATAGAAGGGCCTTGGTCAGAGACCTGCTTCTCAGGTACAACGCCAGTCTCAGAAACCCAAGCTCACTCCTTTCAAGCAAAGAGTTGGCACACATTTTAAGTAGGGTATCCAGTACACTGAGAGGTCTCTGCTAGTGGGATCTTGGAACGGAGAATACTGTGCCAGAGCCTTGAGTCCGTGAGAGAGAATAAGTCAGCATGGATGGACTCACCTCCCAGAGCCACCATAAGAAGTATGTTAGTTAGCTTGCACTGTGTAACAAACCTCAGAGCCTAGTGGCTTGAAATAATGCATACTTATTATTCCAGGTTCTTTCGGTGGGGTCAGAAATTCAGAGATGGCTTAGCTGAGCGATTCTGGCTTGGGAGCCCCTCATGAGGTTATCATCACGATGTCATCCAGGGCTGCAGGTATCTGAAGGTTGCCCTGGGGCTGGAAGATCAGCCTCCAAGACGGCACACTCACAGAGCTGTTGGCAGAGCCTCAGCTCCTCAGCACAGGAACGTCTCCCCAGGCTGCATGAGCATCCTCACAGCATGGCGGCTGGCTTCACCGGCGGCAGGAGGTGCAAGAGAGAGTAAGGAAGCGTCTGAAATGCCTCTGACGGCCAGCTCTCAGTAGTTACATGCTGCCATTTCTACCTTATTCTATTCATTTGAAGCGAGCTGCTAGGCTTGGTCCATACTTAAGGGGAGGGAGATTGGGCTCCCTTCTGAGCAGAGGAACACCCCAAACTTTGAGGACGTAATTTAAAACCACCACAGCAAAACCCCAGGGACAGCAGTATTCTGGGAGCTTCTTTTGGCTTAGACTCTATGACCAACTACAGGATGGTACCAACCATCTCTATCCCCCCTCCCCCTCCCCAGTTAGAAAGTGGCCTCAGCTGGCCGTGTCTAAGGGGCCTAAGACCTCTGGGTGTCGGCCACCGTGTCCTCACCCTGGAGATCACACTCATTCTCCTCTAAGCATCACACACCCAGAACCCCGCATCCTGAGCAACCGAGGGACCACACCCATCCTCGCCCACAAGTTGACTGCAGCACCAGTTTTTAAATATTAATTTATTTGGCCACACTGGGTCTTTGCTGCATCGTGCTGGGTTTTTTAGTCGCAGCATATGGGATCTTTAGTCGTGACATGTGGGATCTAATTCCCTGAGCAGGAATCAAACCCGGGCCTTCTGCATTGGGAACATGGGGCCTTCGCCACAGGAGCATCAGAGAAATCCCAGTAGCATCATTTTTTGAAGCAAGAGGACAAAAAGAGCCTTCAATTTTACAAAGTCTCAGCCAGTTCTGATAAAGAGTGCCTGGTCACATTTGCTGAGATTTTGGCAACTTGGCAGCATGTCGAAAAATTGGGCCTGATCACACATACAGGATCATTCTATGATTTCCAGGACACAACAGGAACCATCAGTTCATGTTCAACAGGCCAAAAGAGAACAGCCACTGTGCGGTTATCCACTGTTGCACAGTGAACCTCCCAGGACAGTGGCTGCAAACAGCCACCTGTTATCTCCCATCAGGCTGTGCGTCACGGGGCTGACTGGGGCCAGATGTGTGGTCAGTCTCCAGTGGGGACACTCCTGCACCCACAGTCAGCTGGTGGGTCAGCTGAGCTTGGCTGCTCAAGGGTAGCCACGGTTCACAATGGACAAGCTGGCTGTTAGCTGGCATGGTGATGGGAGTCTCGTCCTCCAGCAGGCTGGCCTGGGCTTGTTCACAGGGCAGTGGCCAGATCCAGGACAGAACGCAGTGCTCTCGAGGCCTGTGAGGCTTGTCACTTTGCCTCTTTCTGTTGGCCAAACCAAGTCACAAGGCCAGCCCAGAAGCTGCAGAGACATACTCTGCCTCTTGACAGGAAGCGTTGCAAAGCAGTGTGGCAAAGGGGGCAGCTGCTGGCTGGGGCAGGAGAATCATAGCCTCCTACAGTCCACGACACGTGTGGTCTTCTTGACTTGCTGCTGAAGAAGACATTGGATAGAACTCAACATCTTCCCGCTGTTGTTGTTATTGTTCTCTTGCTAAGTCATGTCTTTCTCTTTGCAACCCCCTGAACTGCAGCACCCCAGGCTTCCCAGTCCTTCACTGTCTCCCGGAGTTTGCTCAAGCTCATGTCCATTGAGTCGGTAATGCCATCCAACCATCTCATCCTCTGTTGCCCACTTCATTGGATAGAACTCAACATCTTCCCACTTGACCAGACTCTTTACCAACTGAGCTGTGAGGGAAGCCCATCTTCCCACTAAAAACTCTTAAAAAACCGAAAAGCACAGCTTTGAAACAGGGTTGGGAACGTCTATTTCAAGCTAAGAGCCCAAATCACACTGAATGGTGACATGTTACAAGTGGTTTCATTAAAATCAGGAGCAAGTCAAGGATGCTGTGATCACCTCTGTCAATTATCAATGCTCTGAAGGTTCTAGAATGTGCTATCAGACAAGAAAATTCAATAATAATTGTGGTTGTTGAAAGAGGGAAATGAAATGGCCACTCACTGAAGAAGACATGACAGCCTACCTGAGAAACCCAGACGCATCAGCTGAAACACGGCGATAGTTAGTAGGACAGCTCTGTCAGGGGGTCAGACGCTAACAACTCTGCAGAGTCGCCGTGTGGCCAAAAGAGTCCGTGTAACTGCTGGAAACCGCAGTGAAGGAAGGATGCAATCCAGAAAAGCAGGGGGCAGGAGGGGAATAGAAATACCCTGTGAATAAACTTAAAAGGGTAAAATACCAATAGGCACAAAAATGTAGAGTTCTCCTGAGGAACAAAGGGAGGGAGGGATGGTGGGGAGGGAAGTTTGTATAGATGGATGGATGGATAAAAGAACAGATGGATGGATTAATGAGTGGATGGGTGGATGGATGGATGGGTGGTTGGACAGATGGATGGATTGATGGACAGATGGATCGAGGATGGATGGATGGGTGGATGAGTGGATTAGTGAGTAGATGGATGGATGGACAGATGGCTGGCTGGATCGACAGGTAGATGGATAGATGGGTGGATGGATGGATGGAAGGAATAGTGAGTGGATGAGTGGGTGGATGGATGGATTAGTGAGTGGATGGATGGATGGACAGATGGCTGGCTGGCTGGATGGCTGGATGGATGGGTGGATGAACAAAGGATGGAGTGAATAAAACAGATGTTTACACTCCAATTCTAAAAACATATTCTATGTAATTGATTGAGTAGGAGCTGGGCAATGATTGTTTCCTCCAGAACAGTGACACGTGTTTGGAAACGGCCTAAGTGCTCATCAGTGAGGGGTGAGGTACAATCTGTGGACACCCCACAAGGAACAGCCCTTCCCCTCCCCCCCCACCACCTTCCCCATCCCCAGGAGCTCATCAGGGGTTCGGTCCGTGCCCCCCACCCGACCCCACAGCCATGCAGGTCCTCCTGGGGTCTCCTCATCACACAGGGTTATCCTCAGCCCCCCATCTCGCTCAGCTTCATCTCCTTGAGGACAGGGTGTGTTCCTGCCTCTTCAGCCAGAAATTTGTTGAGTGTCTTGTCTGTGCTGGGTGTGGGATTTACGGGTGTAAGTAAAATGGACATGGTCTGGAACACAATTGAGTGACAAGAGAGGAAAAGGAGCAGATTATAAAATGCTATCCCTCTTATTAATAAATACAACGCTGAGATGGATGGTGCATCGATTATATACCAGATGCTGTGTGCGCCCCTTACCAAGCAGGTGCTGCCACCTCCCGATTCACAGAGGAGGAGACGGTGCTGGTCACACGGCCAGCGAGTGGTGAGGGCAGGTTCACACCCACGCAGGGGGACCAGGCACTTTGCCGAGCTCCAGCCACCTCTCCGGTGGCTGCAACAGGAATAACGCCTGTCTAGCTGTCATGTAGCATCCTCTGAGACTTAAGGCTTGTAACAGGCTTCTCCTTCATTATTTTCTTAAAATCTATCATGGAAAGACAGAACTATCCCTGGTTTCTTTTAAACCTAGGAAATAGTGTTTCGGTGCTCCTGGGAGAGGTTTACCATATGGTCCCAAGGGAGGCCAGCTTTTACCAGCAAGTCTGTGAATGGCCCTTGACTTGCAGAATCAGAATTGGTAGGAAAAAAATTCTCACCGTGAGTGCCTTATGATTGTCGCCACTGGTTAGTGAGCATCTCTCTTGATGATCAGTTTACTCCTCACAGCATCCCTGAAAGGTAGAGATCAACCATTTCTACACTGAAACTGCGGTTCAGAAAGGTTAAGTAACTTGGCAAAGGTCACACAGCTTGCAGCAATCTCTCAGGGCAGGAGACTTCTCTTTGCCAGTTTCAGAATCAAGGAGGAGGTGACATTGCTTAAAATGTCAATGAGAAAAACATGCTCGTTGGCACCCTGTCCAGGGTTATTCTAGGAAAGTCTGTGAGAAATTGCTATGGTTTGAAATCTCTGCTTCTCTATGGAGTCAGCCAAACATGGCTTCGTTGTTGATCTTCAGAAGCATATTTTTAGTGTGAGGTGGGTTGTGTTTATTTTTCTGATGGATAGCAAAGATGAGGTTTCTATAAATAAAACCTTGGCCTCCCCCCCCCATTTTACTTCCTGTGGACAATTCACAAGTGAGTTGACCAATCAAATGAGTTTACCAGCTCCAAAGAACTCAAAATGGAAAGTTCCCGTGAGTAAAGGGACCATCTCAGTCTTTAAAGAGCTTCTCCGTCTGGGGCACCACCAGGTGGCTTTCCATGCCTGGTTTAGAGCAAGCCGGGGGTGCAATTTGATCATTTCAATAATTATGTGATTCGAGTACCAATTAAGGAATGTTTCTCTTTTAACTGAAAGCAACCCACTTTCTGGACTGGAAAGCAACCCACTTTCTGGAACTGGAAAGCATCGTCAACCAAGTGATAAATCCATTTCTAGCTTTCAGTCTGTGAAGCGACTGGCGCCAGTGTGGGGTCCTGAAGTACCCAGAGCCCCCAAGACTTGCGCTGCTCTGAGTTCTGATCTCCGGGGATCTGAGGCCAGGCCCACAAGGGATCACCCTCCCCATACTGAGCCCCCGTGCCCCCTTAGCACCACGGCCGTGGAAGACCCCATGCAAACTCTCAACACATGTGACAGGAGGCATTTACAGGAGCTCTTGCCTCGCACTGCCACCAGTGAAGGAACTGGAGACGATGTTCTTGGGAAGAGAAGCCTCTGGAGACGATTTACACCCAGCATTTTCAGTTCTTACTGCTATGGAGACAAGTCCTGGTCCCTCACCACACCTACTCACCCCTCGAGCCACCTCCTCTCTCCCTGCAAGTGCGCCCCACCTGTGCTCTGAGCCTAGCACGTGGGCTGATGCTCTGGGAGCCTGCATCCAATGTGGTACCCAGACGTTCTCCTACCAGAGCATGCGTCCCAGTTGCCAACCTTGCTCTCTCCCTCCTTCCATCCCTCGTGGCTTCTTCCTGCCTGCCTGCGTCTTCCCTGTATTAACTCAACCCCGGTGTGACCCCAGCTCCCTGAACTTGCCAAGTCCAAGGACAGCACGGGGTGGGGCACCGCCAGTGTCCACAACGGCCTCGGCAGTGAGTGCAGCACGCATCCCCCGTGCCTGCCTGACTCCTCCGTTCTCCTCTCTGCCCTGCTCCCAGTGCAGCTGCCCTTTCCTGCACACTCGGATCCTCTGAAGAGCCTTTAGCTCTGTTAATAACATTGTTCCAACAGATACATCACATCCCCTCCTGCCCATCTGTGTGTGCACATTGCGGCAGTGTCAACTGGACCCGCACAGCAGCACATCTCGCAAGCTTCGCATCCTGCCGAACTGAAACTCTGAACTCACTGGACAGCTCTCCCTTTCTCCTCCCCTCTGCCCCTGGTGCCCGCCACACTACCCTTTGCTCCTAAGAGTTTGTCTACTCTGAGTGCTTTGAGTAAAAGTGGCATGGTGCAATACTCGCGTTTTTTGTGGCTGGTTTATTTTACTGAACGCCGGGTCTTTGCTGCTGAGCAGGCTTTTCTCTGGTTATGGCGAGCGGGGACTACCGTTTGTGGCCGCGCACGGGCTTCTCTGCGGAGCTTCTCCGGTTGTGGTTTGACGGCTCCAGAGCTCAGGCTCAGTAGTTGCGGTGCACAGACTTAGTTGCTCTGCAGCGTGTGGGATCTTCCCAGATCAGGGATCAAACCCGTGTCTCCTGCATTGGCAGGCAGGTTCTTTACCACTGAGCCACCAGGGAAGCCCTGTCCTTCCCTTTCCAGGCTGAGTTACCTTCCACAGGCTTCCCTGGTGGCTCAGACGGTAAAGAATCCGCCTGCAGCGCAGGAGACCTGGGTTTGATCCCTGGGTCAGAAAGATCCCCGGAGAAGGGAATGGCAACCCACTCCAGTATTCTTGCCTGGAGAATCCCATGGACAGAGGAGCCTGGTGGGCTATAATCCATGGAGTCACAAAGAGTCGGACACGACTGAGCGACTAACACTTTCACTTTCACTTTTCGCCTTCCACTGTGTGGATGGACCCTATCGTCTTCATCCATTCATCTGTCAGTGGACGCTAGGGTTGCTTCCACCCCTTGGCTGTTGTGAATCCATCTGCCATGACATGGGGGGCAAACACCTCTTTGAGATCCTGCTTTCACTTCTTTTGGGGATGTACCCACAAGTGAGATTGCTGGATCGTAGGATAGTTCTGGTCTTAATTTTCTGAGGAACCTCCATACTGTCTTTCATAGCAGCACTGTCTTGCACTTCCATCAATAGTGCACAAGAGTTCCAATTTCTCTGCATCCTCAACGACCTGTGTTATTTTCCTTTTTTTTGATAGTAGCCACCGTAATGGGTGTGAAATGATACTTTGTTGTGCTTTTGATTGGCATTTCCTTGATAATTAGTGATGTTGAGCACCGTTTCATACGCTCATTGCCCATCTGTATATCTTATTTGAAGAAATGTGTATTCAAGTCTTTCGCCAATCTTAATCAGGTTT
Source organism: Oryx dammah (assembly GCF_014754425.2). NCBI lineage: Eukaryota > Metazoa > Chordata > Mammalia > Artiodactyla > Bovidae > Oryx > Oryx dammah. Next base: position 45,613,992 of record NW_024070199.1, read on the forward strand.
TTTGGTTTTGGATGTTGAGTTGAAAAGTTCTTTCTGTCATCCGGATATGAACTCCTCATCAGAGGCGTGGTTTGCAAATATTTTCTCCCCAGGTGTAAATCGCCTTTCACCTTACTGATGGTCTCCTCGGCTGCACAGAAGTTTTGAGTTTGCTGTAATCCCCCTTGTTTATTCCTGCCTTTGCGGCCACTGCTTTTGGTGTCATATGCAAGAAATCATCGCCAAATCCCGCGTCGTCAAGACTTCCCCCATGTTTTCTTCTAGGAATTTTATAGTTTCAAGTCTTCTGTTCAGCTCTTTGATCCATTTTGAGTTACTTTTTGTATGTAATGAAAAGTAAGGTTCCAGGTTCACTCTTTTGCTTGGAGAGACCCGGTTTTCCCCAACCCATTTGTTGAAACGACTGTCCTTTGCTCCATTACATCAGGCGGTTCAACCAAATGGTCTTGTTGAAGACAGTCTGACCATCTATGCAAGGGTGCTCTCTGGCTTCTCTATTCTTTCCCATTTGTCTGTATGTCTGTCTTTCTGCCGTTACCACCTGATTTGTAAGCCTCGCCTTCATCTTTGGTGGTATGCTCTTTAAGCTGCTTCCACTTTTCCTCGAACTTTATTGATTCTTAACGTATTTTGCTGTGCCAGGTCTTAGTTGCCGCACGTGGGGTCTCCGATCTTCGTTGCAGCATGCTGGATCTTCATTTGCGGCATGCAAATGCTTAGCTGTGGCATGTGGGATCTAGTTCCTTGACCAGGAATCGAACCCTGGCCCCCTACATTCGTAGCGTGGAGTCTTAGCCACTGGACCAGCAAGGACGTCCCTTCCTTCAACTCTGAATGAAGCAAGTGCCCTTTAGAGTCGGTGGCTGGTGATGACCATGGAGACCCGTGCCAAGCGCCATCCTAAGTGCCGTCAGGTCACTATCCAGAGTGGAACCTCTCTTGACCTCCCCGCCCATACCGGGAGCTGGGACACCACCTCCAGGAAGCCCACGTGGGTGCAGTCCTCAGCATCCTGTGTCCTGCACATCTCTGTGAGGGTACATTAAGGAATTGAGGGAGAGCCTGATCCAGCCACAGAGTCTCCAGCGAGACGAAGTCGCGTTCCACAGGAGATTAGCCATGGGCCCCTGGCGCCCAGACAGCCCCCTTGGGTCCAGACGCCATGGGTGTTTCCCACATGCACCCCAGACGTCTGGAAAGATGACGTAGCCCTGGCAGATTTCGTTATTTCCTTCTCTTAACACCCGGCCAGAATTCATGCCAGTTGGGGACTGAAGGACAAAAGGCCTGTGGAGCAGCCAGTGTGAGTCCTGACAGGCCAGGACCAGCGATGGGCAGGGCCTCGTTCTGGTGGGGACTTCATCCAAGGGCTTCTGAGCATCTCTGGATGCAGTTCTTTCCTGGGAGTCACAGCTCTGGCAGAACTGTCACTAGGAATTTTCACCCATCCCAGTGAGGCTCCAGAAGGGCCACAGGCTGCCCCCAGGGAAGGAGCGGGGCCACTTCCTACAGGGGGACCGGTGGGCACCCCTCCTGGTCCTCCAGGGTCCCCACGTGAGAGGTGGGGTCGGAGGGCACCCCTCCAGGGGATTGGTTGCAAAATGAGTGCAGATGCTCAAACTCCATAAATGCTACTTTTGTTACTACTTTCCCCAGAACAATGGAAAGCCCCCTGCTTACTCTTGGCTTTCCAGAAGGAGATCCGGGAACCACCCCTGCGGCCCATATCCACAGATTCGAGCCTTAAGAGTTTCCTCAGACATCACAAGAGTTAGGGAAGGTTACATGTCATGCCTGTTTTTCGCCTTAAAGGAAAATGCATTAGTCAACCAGGGCCACCATAATGAAGCCCCACAGCAAAGGCAGCTTAGACAGCCCGATTCCCTGTCTCCAGTCCTGGAGGCTGGACTCCCAGACCCTGGTGTGGGGAGGGCTGGTCCTCCTGAGGCCTCTCTCCTGGGCGTGCCGATGGCCGTCTCCTCCCCGTGTCCTCACTGGGTCGTCCCTCTGTGTGTGTCTGTGTCCTGACCTCCTCTTCCTGTAAGAACCCGAGTCCTCTGGGATTAGGGCTAGGGACCTCATTTTGACTCAATCACCTCTTTAAAGCCTTGGCTCCAGATACAGCCACACTCTGAGGTGCTGGGGGTCAGGACTGCAAGACAGAAATTTTCTTTTTCTTGTTTTGGCTGCACGCCACAGCATGCGGAGTCTTAGTTCCCAGACCAGGGATCAAACCTGTGCCCCCTGCTTCCTGCAGTGGAAGTGCAGAGTCTTAACCACTAGACCGCCAGGGAGTCCCCAAGGCAGGAATTTTGAGGTGACAGAATTGATGCTTCCGAACTGTGGTGTTGGAGAAGACTCTTGAGAGTCCCTTGGACTGCAAGGAGATCAAACCAGTCAATCCTAAAGGAAATCAACCCTGAATATTCATTGGAAGGACTGATGTTGAAGCTGAAGCTCCAATACTTTGGCCACTTGATAGGAAGAATTGATTCATTAGAAAAGATCCTGATGCTGGGAAAGATTGAAGGCAGGAGGAGAAGGGGATGACAGAGGATGAGATGGCTAGATGGTATGACCAACTCAATGGACATGAGTTTGAGCAAGCTCCAGGAGATGGTGATGGACAGGGAAGCCTGGTGTGCTGCAGTCCATGGGGTTGCAAAGAGTCAGACAAGACTGAGCAACTGAACAATAAAAATTCAGCCCACACAGGGAACTTTCATCTCAGCCACATAGCCAGGGACCTTGCTGTTACCCGTTCCTGCCCCCTTACCCAGATTGCTTCTCGGTGCTTGTGGGCTGGCGTCTCTGCAGGCTTCTCCTGGTCCTCCTGCAGGAGCTGCTGATAACAGGTGACCAGGCTGGGGACGCCTTTCTCCATCTTCACAGGGGCCTGTCTACACTGCACAGTCACGGGAGGGAAGAGCAATTAGACAAGCTGGGGCAAAGGCACTCTGGCTTCCCTCTGCAGCTGGGGGCGGGTAGCCAGCACAGCCACATGGACTCAGCCAGTGCTTGGTCAAACGCCGGTCACCTGCCAGAAGCTGCTCTGAGCACCTCGAGGAAGTTGCACTGTCATCAGACAGACAGACAGACAGACACTCAAGAAACAACAGGCTGCTTGGCCATCCCTCCAACGCAGACTCCTCCCATCTCAGGTCCTGGTACTTGCTCTCCCTCCTGTCCCTCCTGTCCGAGTTGAGATGCATGAGCTCAGCCATCTCTCCCCCACCCACCCGCGAGAGGGCCCTCCCCTTCTCCTGGGTCCACAGATTGTTTGATAGCTGTTCACTACACCCTGCAGCTTCCTGCTGGCACTAGTGGTAAAGAACCTGTCCGCCAGTGAAGGAGACACAAGAGATGCAGGTTTGACCCCTGGGTTGAGAAGATCCCCGGAGGAGGGCATGGCAACCCACTCCAGTATTCTGACCTGGAGAATCCCATGGACAGAGGAGCCTGGCGGGCTACAGTCCACAAGGTCACAGAGTTGGACGTGACTGAGGGACTGAACACACGCGTGCTCTGCACTCTTCACGGATATTACTGTTTATTCCACTGGTGTGTCAGCCCCCTGGGTCAGGGGTTGTCCTGCTCATACCCACTCTCAGTGCCTCGATACCTGTCTGCACGTAGTGGGTGCTTTGTGAATGTACAGGAGCAGGGATGTGTGGGGTGAGCAGTGGGAGGGAAGTCTGATGGAATGCGTTGGGGGAATCCCAGGAAGGCCTCCTGGAGGAAGTGACAACTTCTAGGATGAGTAGGCATTAGTCAGATGGAAAGGTGCAGGAAGGGTGTTCTGGGTGGAGGGAACAGCATATGCAAAAGCCTGGAGCGGGGAGAGGAGGATGGAGGACCTGGAAGACACAAAGTTGGGCTGGAGGGTAGTGGGAGAGGTGACCTTGAAGAGCTAAGCACACGCTGCAACACCCACTGCCTCATCAGCCATCCCCGCCTCTGTCTGACCCTGTAGCTCACAGAGGGGCACCCATAGATTCCTGACACTCACCGCAGCCAGCACCCTGGCACGTGCCAGCTGCCCACACACCCAGGGTGCGAGAGCCAGAGTCTTCTCACTTCCCCCAAGCAGGTTCTGGGAAATGTCCTTTATCCATTTAAAAAAAAAACAAACATTCTTTCTCCTTTCCACATAGCTGGAGTATTTTTTAGGTGTTTCCAAGCTTTAGTGCTTTAAAAACATAAATATTTAAAGAGGTTCACCATTTGCCCCATCGATGAAATGCTGAGAGATGTATTCTTAGATCGCTTTGTAAATATCAGTAGAGCACCAGAGTCCTGACTCATCCGTGCACCTTAAAGTTTCAACAGTTGGATTCTGTTGTAAATAGAATTGCTGCCTATTGGAGATACTTTTATTGGGATTGATATCTACCCATCCATCCATTTGTTCATAGATTTATCCATCGGTCCTTCCAATCATCCACCCATCCACCCATCCTCACCCATCCATCCATCCATCTATCTATGCAACTATCTATCCACCCTTCCAACCATCCATCTATCCAACAATCCATCCATCCAACGAACCATCCATCTGCCCATCCAACCATGCATCCATTCATGTATCCATCCACCCATCTATCCATCCCTCCATCCGGCCACCCTTTCATTCACAGGAGGTACTGTGGTCCCGCTAGAGAACAAGAACTCCCTGCCCTCAAGGAGTTCACAGTCTAGTGGGGAAGACAGACAGAAGGCAGCAACATGTCATACATTTCCAACTGGAAGGCGTGTAACAAAAGAAAAGCCTGGTGCTCTGAGAGTTTATACCAGATGAATCTCACCCAGCTCGGGATCAAGAAAGACTTTCCCAAGGAAAAACATGTTTAAGGTGGAACCTGAAGGATGGGTAGGAGCATTCCAGGAAAAGGGTGGAGAAAAGTATTTCAGGTGGTAGGACCAAAAAATGCAAAGGCCCTGAGGTAGGTAAGCGCTTGGCATGTTCAAGCAACTGAAACAGAGTCAGAGTGGCTGAGATAGCAGGGTCTAAGGCTGTAGAGACCGAGAGGGCCTCAACCATGCTGTCTTCAAGACCAGATTATGAATGTGGACTTGATCTTAAGAGCGGAAGAGAGGCCAGGGAAGAACTACAAACAGAGGAGGGCTAGGACTGGGTTTGCTTTTTCAAGTCAAGTTTTAATCGAATATACCATAAGTGGAGAAAAGTGCATGAATCCTAAACACGCTAATTAGCTCAGGATGCTATAACAAAATACCATAGATCAGGGACCTTGAAGAGTAGAGATCTATTTCTCACATTTCTGAAGGCTGGAAGTCCAAGGTCAAAGTCCTGCAGGGCTGGGTTCTGGTGCGCGTTCCCTCCCTGGCTTGCAGATGGCCACCTCTCTGCTGCGGCCTCCCGTGGCCTTTCTTATGTGTCTGGCACCCCTACAGGACTAGAGCACCACCCTTGAGGTTAATGATGTCATTTACCCTGAATTCCCTTCTTAATAAGGATTCTGTCTCCAAATGTATTCTGGCTAGTGGGTAGGGCTTCCACTAACGAATTTGGGAAAGATGCAATTCCATCCACAGTGGTACAACTCAGTGGACTTTCATAAAGGGAACACACCCAGGTAACACATTCAGGGGAGAAAAAGGATGTGACCCCTAGATGTGCTTACCCCTTCCCGTCCCCCCACCTCACCCCCAACAGTTCCCATGTCTTCCAGCGCCATGGAGCGTTTTACCTGGTTTTGAATCACGTACCAGTGGAATTGGGCAGCAAATACTCTAGCTTCCAGTTTCTCTGGCTCGGCGTGTGCTGTGAGCACCATCCTTATATCCCACGCGTCGTGTAGCTCATTCATCCCACACCACATGTTCCTGACCGTCCTACTGCAGGCAGGCGGGCTGCTCTGGGGACCACAGGGAGCGGAGTTGCCCTGAGTGTTCCGTGCAGGGCTTTCGGTGACCCCGTGAGAGCGTCTCTGTAGAGACTGAAACCACCAGGTCAAAGGTATGCACGGGTGGGGCTCTAGTAGATTACACCTGGCCACTTTCTAAATCGCTAAGTGACGTTCCCACCAGCACTGGCTACATTGTGGGGACTGGGAAGCCGGGTGAGGAGGCAGCCTGGAATCCAGAGGAGAGGGGGCAGTGGTCGAGGGGATTCAGACACGTGAACCGTTGACAGTTTTTAAGCCTTGCACCCAGGGCTCAGCAGATCTTCCTAATTTCATGAAAGGCCTGCTGTCCCTTAATTATAAAGCTTCGGGGCTCCGCTCCATCTCTGTCTCTTGATCATTTTACTCTTGGAGCCTCGGTTAGATATTTGTGGCTGTTGTTACTGTAATTGTTTGCTGAAAGGCTTAAAATCCTCAAGCCAAGGGGGAAAGCAGGAGGCGTGCCAGTGAGTTAGCTTTGAGGGAATTACTCCCCATGCTGCTTAGGCCCAGTCCCTAGACGTTGATGGGTTGCAGGCGTGCTGTGCACAGGGCTCTTTTGCACTCACATGTACACCAGTGGGGCGCTGGGCCCAGACCAGGATGTGGCCCGGGAGGCATTGAGCCCCGTCTCTTGCAGCTCTGTCGCCATGGGGAAGCAGCAGAACCCTGGCTGGAGGTTGAGGAGACCATGGTCTCGGCACTTCCAAAGGTGGATGGGACCTTGCTTTCCTTTGCCCTTTCTGCCGAGCTCACTGTGACTCCGGCTCCTGGTGACACCCGGACACAGCTCCCCACACAGCTGACTCGGCCACCCAGCAAGCTTCTGTCACTCTAATTCTGGTCCTGTTCATCGTCGAGAAGGTGGCTCCACAGCAGGGCAGCCCCGGCTCATAGCCTCTGCGGTCTGCTTGCCCTGTAGCCATTTGAGGACCAGGGAAAGGGGAAGGACAGGACAAGGGAGGAGCCACACGACCCCGCAGAGGTCAGGAGACACGCCCACAGCCACACAGCTGCGTAGACTTTCCAAGCGATAGCTTACGGTGCGTGAGGTCAGATACATGATCTCCAAAGAAGAAGATTTAGCTTTGGGACCAGGAACCAGTCTTGATCACTCAAGAGCTTTTGTGTAGCAGGCTTTTGTTAAAGTCTGAAAAAGGACAGAGAAAGTTTCTGACACAGACATAAGAAGGGGGACAAAGAGTGCCCCCTCACTAGTCTTCAGTTCAGCTCAGTTCAGTCGCTCTGTCACATCCAACTCTTTGCGACCCCACGGACTGCAGCACACCAGGCTTCCCTGTCCATCACCAATTCCTGGAGCTTACTCAAACTCATGTCCATCGAGTCTGTAATGCCATCCAACCATCTCATCCTCTGTCGTCTCCTTCTTCTCCTGCCTTCAGTCTTTCCCAGCATCAGGGGCTTTTCCAAGGAGTCAGTTCTTTGCATCAGGTAACCAAAGTATTGGAGCTTCAGCTTCAGCATTAGTCCTTCCAATGAATATTCAGGGTTGATTTCCTTTAGGATTGACTGGTTTGATCTCCTTGCAGTCTAAGGGACTCTCAAGAGTCTTTTCCAACACCACAGTTCAAAAGCATCTATTCTTTGGTGCTCAGCTTTCTTTATAGTCCAATTCTCACATCCATGCATGACTACTGGAAAAACCATAGCTTTGACCAAATGGACCTTTGTTGGTTTTTAATATGCTGTTTGGGTTGGTCATAGTTTTTCTTCCAAGGAGCAAGTGTCTTTTAATTTCATGGCTGCAGTCACCATCTGCAGTGATTTTGAAGCCCCCCAAAATAAAGTCTATCACTGTTTCCATTATTTCTCCATCTATTTGCCATGAAGTGATGGGACCAGATGCCATGATCTTAGTTTTCTGAATGTTGAGTTTTAAGCCAACTTTTTCACTCTCTTCTTTCACTTTCATCAAGAGGGTCTTTAGTTCTCCTTTGCTTTCTGTCATAAGGGTGGTGTCATCTGCATATCTGAGGTTATTGATATTTCTCCCAGCAATCTTGATTCCAGTCTGTGCTTCATCCAGCCTGGCATTTCACATGATGTACTCTGCATATAAGGTAAATAAACAGGGTGATAATATTCACCCTTGACGTTCTCCTTTTCTGATTTGGAACCAGTCTCTTATTCCATGTCCAGTTCTAATTGTTGCTTCTTGACCTGCATACAGATTTCTCAGGAGGCAGGTCAGGTGGTCCAGTATTCCCATCTCTTTAAGAATTTGCCATAGTGTGTTATGATCCACACAGTCAAAGGCTTTGGTGTTGCCAATAAAGCAGTAGATTTTTTTTGGAACTCCCTTGCTTTTTTGATGATCCAACAGATATTGGCAATTTGATCTCTGATTCCTCTGCCCTTTCTAAATCCAGCTTGAACATCTGGAAGTTCATAGTTCATGTACTGTTGAATCCTGGCTTGGAGAATTTTGAGCATTACTTTGCTAAAGTGTGGGATGAGTGCAATTGTGCGGTAGTTTGAACCTTCTTTGGCATTGCCTTTCTTTGGGATTGGAATGAAAACCGACCTTTTCCAGTCCTGTGGCCACTGCTGAACTTTTCAAATTTGCTAGCATATTGAGTGTAGGACTTTCACAGTATTCTCTTTCAAGATTTGAAATAGCTCAAGTGGAATACCATCACCTCCACTAGCTTTGTTCATACTGATGCTTCCTAAGGCCCACTTGACTTCACATTCCAGGATGTCTGGCTCTAGATGAGTGATCATACCATCATGATTATCTGGGTCATGAAGATCTCTTTTATATAGTTCTTCTGTGTATTTTTGACACCTCTTCTTAATATCTTCTGCTTCTGTCCAGTTCAGTTCAGTTGCTCAGTCATGTCCGACTCTTTGCAACCCCATGAATCACAGCATGCCAGGCCTCCCTGTCCATCACCAACTCCCGGAGTTCACTCAAACTCACGTCCTTCGAGTTGGTGATGCCATCCAGCCATCTCACCCTCTGTCGTCCCCTTCTCCTCCTGCCCCCAATCCCTCCCAGCATCAGGGTCTTTTCCAATGAGTCAACTCTTCGCATGAGGTGGCCAAAGTATTGGAGTTTCAGCTTCAGCATCAGTCCTTCCAATGAACACCCAGGACTGATCTCCTTTAGGATGGACTGGTTGGATCTCCTTGCAGTCCAAGGGACTCTCAAGAGTCTTCTCCAACACCACAGTTCAAAAGCATCAATTCTTCGGCGCTCAGCCTTCTTCACAGTCCAACTGTCACATCCATACATGACTGCTGGAAAAACCATAGCCTTGAATAGATGGTCTTACCAGTCTCACTCCCACAATATAACAAGATGTTATCTTAAGATAACAAGATTAGTCAGAAGGTTCTTGTTAAAGAGAAACATGTCCTGGAGCAAGATACATTGTTATATTGACTAAGACAAAGCAATGTAGAAAAAAATCTGCCCTTTTCTCCTTGAGAGCCCCAGAGCCCTTTCTCCTTCTCAAGGGCTCCAGACCCCTTTCTCCTCCTTGGGGACCCTGAACTTCTTATGAACCGATCCAGGAACTGACTCACTCACAAGAACACATCCCCTCCTGTGGGGAGACAGGAGGGTGACCTGAGATAAGAAGGCCTTCTTCAATGAACAATGCAAAGAAATAGAGGAGAACAATAGAATGTGAAAGGCTAGAGATCTCTTCAAGAGAAATGGAGACATCGAGGGAACAACATTTCATGCAAGGATGAGCACGATAAAGGACAGAAACGGTAAGGACCTAACAGAAGCAGACGAGATGACAAGAATACACAGAGGAACTATATCCAAAAAAAGGTCTTAATGTTTGGGATAACCAGGATAGTGTGGTCACTCACCTAGAGCCAGACATCCTGGAGTGTGAAGTCAAGTGGGCCTTAGGAAGCACTACTAGCAACAAAGCTAGAACAAAGTCCAGGAGATGGTGGAGGCCAGGGAAGCCTGGCAGGCTGCCATCCACGAGGTCACAAAGAGACGGATAGGACCTAGCAACCGAACAACAAGAGGGTGACCAGATGTCCCCTCGGAGCATCTGCTCATGTGATAATGACAGAGAGGATGGATGACTGGGTTTCACTGCCTTCCCAGTTTGCATCTTAGCAAAAATAAGATGAAGCTGAAGACAGGACTCTGGGGAGCAGAATGAGCGATGGGAAACTGCGCCTGCTCGTCTGTGCCTTTGACCCTGGATTTGAAGTCAGAGGAGATGGCTCGAGTCTGCGCCCCTCTGCCGCACTTCAGTCGTCTGGTCTCAGTGGAAGGACAGAGGCAAGGCGGGGATACTGTGGACGGAAAATGGCACGAGAGAGTGAACTGGGACAGTGCTAGGGCCAGCTCCGCTCCTTCTGGGCCCAGGAGCCGGTGGCAGAGCCGGGTGCCTTCCCGCGGCAGCCTCCTTCACCTTCCTGCATGGTTTTTTTGCCCAGCTGTCAGGTCGGCGGACAAATTGAAGGGGATCAAGGACCAGGCCAGGCCTGCAGTGCCCTGGACGTTGCGGGCAAAGAAGCAGCAGACGGGGCCTGTGGTGTGCAGTCTCTATGGTGTTCTGTTAGTGATCAGGACATTTCCGAACAGCGGCCTCTGCCCACTGAGCCCCGTCTGCTCCATCACTGCCTTTCACACTGTACATCTGACTTTCTTTTCCTGGTCTTTCTTCCCCACTAGAATACCCGCCACTGTGGGCAAGGACTTTTGTCTGATCCACTGCCTATTTCCCTAGAAAGATGTGTGTGTGTGCGTACTAAGTTGCTTTAGTCGTGTCCAACTCTTGTGACCCCACGGACTGTAGCCCGCCAGGCTCCTCTGTCCATGGGATTCTCCAGCCAAGAATACTGGAGTGGGTTGCCGTGGCCTCCTCCAGGGGATCTTCCCAACCCAGAGATCGAACCCGCATCTCTTAAGTCTCCATCATTGGCAGGTGGGTTCTTTACCACTAGCACCACCTGGGAAGCCCCCCCCAGAAAGATGCCTGGTGCCAAATCCTTGTCTGACAGATGGATTAACACACGGGCCCAGGTGTGCCTTGGGTCCTGATGCAGGGAGAGGGGTGTGGCTGCTGTATAAAGCCATAACCAGGATGTGTTTCCTTGAAAGTACCCCCCCACCCACCGACCCCAGGAGATGGCACAGCACCCCCACTGGAGCATAAAAGCTAATTCTATAGGATTCAAAAGCACTTCTTTTTAAACCCTGAACCTGTTCCCACTTGAATGAAGCTGTTTGCAGGTAAAATGGTATCTCTGTGCCCCTCCCCTCACCCAAGCCCCCTTGTTTCCTGCAGTTGCCAAGGGCAGACCCACCCCCATGCTTGCAAGACACCTTCCTCCACCTGCTTCATGAAATCCCAGCTCCTATGACCAGGACCAGCTTCAGAATTAGTGGGGCCCATTCCAGAGTGAAAATGCCAGGTTTTGTTCAAAAATGATGAGGAATTTTAAGATGGCAACAGGGGAGAATTCAAGCCAGGGGCCTGGGGGCCTGTGCGGAACACACCCCCAGAATGAAATCCACAGGACGCCTGGCTGGTGCCACCCGGCAGCCTCTCGTGGGTGGTGCTGGGCCAGGCCGCAGGCTCGCCATGCTCCCTGGCTCTTTCTGCTCTGGACTGTGCCCACCCTTGCCCTTCCTGCCTGTCCATGTTTGAGGAATGAGCCAGGTGGCCTTTGGCGCTGCTCACTTGCAGGTCGCCCTCCTCCTGGGACACAGCCTGGCTGTGGACTCGGCTGGCATGCAGGGAGTGAGTGGAGGAGACACGGCTCCTTCTGGTGGGATCGTTTCTGTCTCTAGCCTCCGCTCTGACCGGTGCCCGTGACGTTGGAGGGCGGCCGGTGCCCGTGACGTTGGAGGGCGGCCGCCCGCTTGCCCGCGTCCCGTGTGACCAGATGGGTCAGATGTGGACGCTTTGAGTCCTGGCTTCTTCATCGCTGCTGGAACCTACCTGTCTGACGAAGCCCCAGAGTAATCAGGAGACTGAGGACCACCTGGAGCCGTGAAGCCCACCCCTGCTGTGTTTATGCGATACGTCAATTACCCCCTGGTCATCTGTTCAGAAATATTTATGGAGGGTCTGCTAAGTGCTGGGCTCGGAGCCAGGGCGGGGGACACGGCTGTTAATGAGACCACTGCGGGATCCACTGTAAAGAGGCTTCTCTTACGGCAGGTCGTGCATGCCTAGAGCCCAAGGACTTGTCAAACGCCTCTGTATTAAGTGCTATGACGTCAACGGCATTGTGCCCGTGGGTGGCAGGGAGACCTGTCCTCACTGGGGGGCTGGAAAGGACTTCTTGGAGGAGGTGCCCCAGTCGTTACTTTATCCCTTCTTTCAATAAACATGGAGAAGAGCCAGATCTGCACAGGCCTGTGTGGTGGAGGTTTCACCATGATCAGAAGAGCACGCGTGCTCTCACACACTTTGGGGTGGTGAGGGAGACGAGGAAGACCCCCCTCCACCCCATAGACAGGTGCGTGCAGAAAATGTGAGCCAGGGAGGGGTGTTCCAAAGGAAAATAAAGCAGGGAGAGCATTGCATTCGAGGAGCAGGACTCCAGAGGGGCCAGCAGGAGATGTCCTCTGTTCTCCCCACAGGCCCTTCAGATCTTGGTGTACTGGGGCTGGCTTACCCCTGTTCATGCCCACTCACTCTTACTCACACCTGCTCACACTCACACCTGTTCACACACTCACACCTGCTTATATCCACCACACCTGGTCACACTCATTCTCACCTGCTCACAAGAGCCAACTCTCTGTGTCTCTTCCCACCTCTGCATTCGGAGACGTCACATGGAACCTTGAACTCGGCAGCAGTGGGAGTGTTTACACGCGGCCGTCAGCAAACACTATAAATCAGGCCTGATCCGTTTGGTTCCAGGAGCCCGTTTACCACCCACCACTGTCTGAGGCTAGTCTTCTCAGCGCCCAGGGAATTCTCGGGCTGGCCCCGTGACTTTCTGGTCCCTGTCAGAAAAAAAGCTTTCCCAGCCCTGTTGAGTCACAAAAACACAGTCTCATGAGGATAATTAAAGTGTCCGGTCCCTTGTGAGATTTCACTAACCTCAACCCGCCTCTGCTTTCTCTCATTTCCCTGCGGCCTCCCCCACCCCTGGGGCCCCTGGCTGGGCTTGTACGTGAAGCTAACTCTTGAGGCTGTCTTTGTGGGTTTGGGGCCCTGTTGTAATGAAAGCGTCCCACTCAGACCACCTCCCACCCCTGTGGACACACGGGGTCTCGCAACTCCTGGCCAGCTCCCTCCCAAGGGCCCACTTCCGGTCCACAGGACACTCTCTGACATCCTCACCCCACTCAAGCCCTGCTGCCCAGGACATTCCAGCCAAGCTCTTGCCAGAGACGCCTTGAAGCACAAGTTGGACTCTGGTCCACCCTCCACCCAATCTAGGGACCTGACCACCCCCCCGTGGGGCCTCCTCATTGTGTCCCCTCAGCCATGGTCGAGGGGACACCTCTTCACTCAGACAGCTTTCTCCCAGGACGCCCCCTGTTCCTGCCCACAGTAACTCCAGCCCTCTTCCAGCCTGTGGGACGGTGTCCCCCTGGGTGTCCCCAAGCTGTCCTGGTCACCTCCTCGGCTAGTGATGGAGCACGTCGTTAGTCTAAATTAGAACGAGGCACACTGAAAGGCTTGATGATTTCAGGAAGCCAAGGGCGGCCCTCACAGGCGAGGTCACAGTCAATACTCCAGGAGGGTTTGCTGCTCCCGACTTACTGCTGGTCTGTTTATCAGCGGGCGCTTTGCACCAGGCGTGGCCTTGACCTCTTCCTTTACACACATGTCAGCCCTGGTACAAGGACATCCCCTGTGGGAATTAATATTTATGTTTCAGAGAAGTCAAACGGTTCACACAGCTGCTGAGGGAGAGCGGGATTCAAACCCTGATCATCCAGATTCCCCGGTTAGTGTTTACCCTCACCCTGATGCTGGGAAAGATCGAAGGCAGGAGGAGAAGGGGATGACAGAGGAGAATGAGATGGTTGGATGGCATCACCGACTCGATGGACATGAGTTTGAGTGAACTCCGGAAGTTTGTGATAGACAGGGAAGCCTGGCGTGCTGCAGTCCATGGGGTCGCGAAGAGTCGGACAGGACGGAGCTGCTGAACTGAACTCACCAGGTTGCCATGGTCGAGGACAGTGAGGGGACATCCTGCTTAAAGCTGAGACCCTCCGCTTCATTCTCAATTGCACTGTTGGTATCTCTGGGGCCCCACTGGGCGCACAGAAGCCCCATCTTCACGGTGCTCTTCTGACCTATATTTTATCCCCTACATTTTCTTTTTCAAGCTATATATAAATTTCATTTTTTAGAATAGGGAGGGGTTTTTGTTGTTGTTATCTCTATCAAAAGAGATTAAACAGAGACAGAATGGAAAACCAAGTATATTTTAAAAGAAACCAACAGCTTGGTTCACATTCTCCCCCGGAACCTGCATCCGTTTTAAGTAGCCTCGTTATTTTTAATGCATCCACGTCCTCGGCCCGCTCACCCGCTCAGCTTTCCCATGTTAATCGTCTGCAAAGTCCCAGCGGGGAGATTTATCCAACGCTGGCCAGTGGCTGGGTGAGGCCCCTGGAGCCAGCTCTTGCCCAGGGAGGCTCCAGAGACAGGAAGTGGGAGCCCGTGAAACTGTGGGCGCCGCACACCGTGCGGCCCCCACCACACCCCCCGGTGGTGCTGACATCGAAAGCCAGGAGCGTGTGAACCAAATCCCAGAGGCTGCTCCGAGTATTTTAAAAACCAAGCTGCCGTCATGTGAGAGCTTGTTCCCCCAAAAGACTGGATGTCAGAAGAAGCGAGGGGATGGAATCAAGCCCAGGTGTGCCTTCACGGCCCTTTCACACTTCATCTCTCTTTGAGGCAGAATTCCAGGGAGAAACAAGGGTTTCTGAGACTGGACCATGCATGGCTTAAGGGTGGTCAAGACCCCTGCTTTCCTCTGTGACCCTTTCAGATTGGACTCATCCTCTGATTTGTTGTTTTTCAGTTGCTCAGTCTTGTCTGACTCTTTGGGACCCCATGGACTGCAGCACACCAGGTTTCCCCATCCTTCACTATCTCCCAGAGTTTGCTCAAACTCATGTCCACTGAGTCGATGGTGTCATCCAGCCACCCACCCCTTGCTATTCTTTGGAACTCTGCATTCAGATGGGTGTATCTTTCCTTTTCTCCTTTGCCTTTTGCATACATCCCCCGTACAGAGTAGTTACTCAGTAAACGTGTATTGATTGAACTGATGCAGAAATAGCCCTAGAGAGCAACCCCAGTTTCTTCTTTACCCACATTTGGACATGTTCACACTTGGCAGGGGGGGTGGGCAGAATAGTGAGCTACCCAAGATGCCAGGGCTGATCTCTAGTACCTGTGGATATCCTTCATTATGTGTCAAGGTTACAAGTGGAGTAGAGCCTGCTGATCAGCTGACCTCGGGGTGGTGGTTGGGGGGCAATTATTTTAGATGATAAGATTGGGACCAGTGGAATCCCAGGGTCCTTCAATGCAGAAAGAGGAGGAGGCAGGAGGGTGGGTCAGAGCCAGAGAAAGTGTGACGATGGGGGCAGGGTTGCAGTGAAGCCTGGCTGACTTTGAAGATGGAGGAAAGGGCCACAAGCCAAGGAGGCAGAGCCTCTAAAAGCCAGAAAAGGCCAGGAACCAAATTCTCTCCTAGAACTTCATGCTTGACTTTAGCCCAGCAGGATTCATCTCAGGCTTCTGACGTCCAGAACTATCAGCTATTAAATGTGCGTTGTTTTATGGTGACTTGTTACAACAGCTGCAAGAAGCTCACGCTGCACTAGGAATTAAAAGGAAAGATGTCCTGAGGCTTCAGCACTGAGTTTATGCCCCGGGGAAGCCCACCCCCACCCTCAGGAGCTGGCCAGTCTGAGGGCACCTGCATTAAACCAAACTGAGTCTTTTTCTGGATAGCGTGTTTTCTCAAAAGCTAACACACATGATAAGTGCCCACAACAAAGGTGCAGTGCAGGTATGCCCACAGTTAGGTGACCAGCGGACACTTTGCGTGGGGACGGGGTCACTTTGCTTTCCTCCAGGGTAGGGTTGGACCGGCACTGAAATGGCCCAGTTGCTGCCAGCACCAGAGCTTGGGGAGGTCGGCTTTTGTTCTCTCTGGACATGGAGTCACAGCCTCATGCCCAGACGGCAGGACGACCCAGCTGGGAAGATCTGTTTATTTTAAGAAATGCCAAATATTTAAACCATCACTAGATGGCTTAAAATAATAAAAGCTCTGTTAATGAATTCATGTAGAACTTTCTTTCCCAGCATCTTCATAGGAGTGTGTGTCTCTGCCCCAGGCTGTCTGTGGGCTGAGAGTCAGAGAAAGACAGTGGCTGCTGGAAGGAAGAGGAGGAAGGAGACAGGGCTGCAATTAGTTTGTGCTTTAAGTTTGGGGTTGTCCAGCAGAGACTGTTCAAAAGAACACAGGTGGGTGAGTTTAACCCATCTGTACTATTCAGGACTGTTTGGGTTATAAGTGAAAAAATAGCCTCAGGCATAGCTGGATCCAGGGGCTCAAGGTCTCCAAAGCTCCCTCTTTCTCGATCTGTTGGTTCTGCTGTTCTTTGGGTCCACCCAGAGGAAGATTCTCTTGGTGACCACATGACAGGCACATCTCCTGACCTCCACCTTGTACAGTTCCGGAAGACTGAGAACATTTGTCCCTTGGGCCTTCCAGCAAGAGTTCCAAGGTTAGCTCTGATTGTACTGACTTGGTTTGGGTCTCTGATCATTCTTGAATGAGTCACCATGGCCTGGGGGATGCTAAGCTGTGACTGGCCAGAAGCTGACTCTTGTGGCCATTCCTGGAGTCCTGGTTCAGGGCATGGGGGAGCGTAGAGGGGATGTCCACTGACCCTGAACCTTGTAGGCTAAGGAACAGTCGTGGTTCCTCAAGGAAAACCAGACTGTCAATAGCAAAAGGCAGGGAATAGAAGCTGATCTAGGACACTCACGTGGGAGGCTGGGTCCACCCCACAGAAAATAACTTCTCTTTACGGGTCCCTCAGACTGTGGCCAAAAGAAATATAATGACCCATATTTCTCAGGTCTGACAGGTTTGGCACTCTGTTAGGGGCTTCATGGGTACTATCTGCTTTAATTCTCACAACAGCCCTGGGAGGTCAGGGTTCACAACCCGCCTCCTGGTTTACAGAGAAGGAAACTGAGGTCCAGAGACATCCGTTCTGACCCAGGACCCCAAGTTCTTAACCACCGACATGACCTGTGTCTTGTCTGAGCTGCATCTGCCCAGTGGGGCCACTCTGCATAGAAACCCAGGCTCAGCTGACAGCCAGGTCAACGCCGGGTGAGTCCCATGGCCAGAGCAGCCTCCACTGGAGAGCAGGACCTGGCCCACACATTGGTCTCTTGACTCATATACAGAGGCAGGAACACCAGGGGGCCACCAGTGACCCGCACGGGTATCTGAGGCGGCAGGGAGGGGGCAGACATTTGCAAGGACTCCCTGCTGAATTGCCGGGCTCCCCTGACAGAGGAGGAGCATCTGAGGGTCAAAGTTAGAGGGAAAACAACAGAAAAAATAAACTTCAGCTCAGTTCAGTTCAGTCACTCAGTCGTGCCTGACTCTTTGCAACCCTACAGACTGCAGCAGGCCAGGCCTCCCTGTCCATCACCAACTCTCAGAGCTTACACAAACTCATGTCCATTGAGTCAGTCATGCCATCCAACCGTCTCATCCTCTGTCGTCCCCTTCTCCTCCTGCCTTCAATCTTTCCCAGCATCATTTACCCCAAGTCAATGGTAAATCCCTCCTTAGGGCCCCTTCACATTCTACCACAGGTCTCTGACACCATGTTGCACCATATGTCTTCTCATGTCTGAGATGTCCCTAAGGCAGGGAACAGCTTCTTCTCTCTATAGCCTCCCATTTAGTGCAATGCCTGGAACACAGTAGGTGGTCAGTAACGCTTCGTTTGATGAACGATAGATGGACAGATGGTTGAGTGGATTGATGGATGATGGATGGGTGGACAGATGCATGACAAGAGAGTAGATGGTGGGTGGATAGATGGATGGATGGGTGGGTGGATGGATGGGGAATGAATGGGTGGGTGGATGGATGGGGAATGGATGGATGGGTGAATGTTTGAATAGTTGGATGGATGGATGGTTGACTGTATGGGTGGGAGACACCCTGCCTTCAAGAAACTTACAGTTGTTATGGAGCAGGGGTTGGCAAACTCTTATCCAGAAGCCAAATCTCCCTCCTACCCCTCCCGTTTTTGTAAATAAAGTTTTATTGAAACATAGCCACCCACAATCATTCACATATCATCTCTGGCTGCTTCTGTACTACAAAAAAATTGAGTCTTTGCAGCAGAAAGCATATACAGGACCGCTTCATGGAATGTGACCTGTACAGGCTCATGAGGCTCTGCACTTAGAAGGGCCCCATGTCACCATCTTCATCATCCACGTCACTGTCTTTTTTTATAAATATATTTCTCTCTTTATTAAATTTATTTATTTTTAATTGGAAGGTAATTGTTTTACAATGGTTTCTGCCATATATCAGTATGAATCAGTTCCCCGCCCCGTATCTTGAACCTCCCTCCCACCTCCCACTTCATCCTACTCTTCGAGGTTGTCACAGAGACCAGATGTGAGCTCCCTGTATCGCACAACAAATCCCCACTTGCCATCTATTTTATCTATGGGAATGATGTGTTTCTACCCTACTGTCTCCACTTATCTCACCCTCTCCATCCCCCACTGTGCACACAAGTCTGTTCTCTATATCTGTGTCTCAATTGCTGCCCTACAAATGGGTTCATCAGTACCTTTCTTCTCGGTTCCATATACATGTGTTAATATATGATGTTTGTTTTCCTCTTTCTGACTTATTTCACTCCGTATAACAGGCCCTGGGTTCATCCACCTCACTAGAACTGACTCAGATTTGTTCCTTTTATGGCTGAATAATATTCCATTGTGTATATATACCACTTCTTCTTTATCCATTCATCTGTCAGGGGACCTCTAGGTTACTTCCATATCCTGGCTGTTGTAAATAGGGCTACAGTGAACACTAGGGTACATGTGTCTTTTAGAGTTGTGGTTTTCTCAGTGTGCACGCCCAGGAGTGGGATTGCTGGGTCATATGGGCCTCCCTGGAGGCTCAGACGGTAAAGAATCTGCCTGCAATGCAGGAGACCTGGGTTTGATCCCTGGGTAAGGAAGATCCCCTGGAGAAGGGTATGACAACCCACTCCAGTATTCTTGCCTGGAGAATCCCCATGGACACAGGAGCCTGGTAGACTACAGTCCATGGGGTCGCAAAGAGCCAGACACAACTGAGCAATTAAGCACAGGGTAGTTTTATTCCTGGTTTTTTAAAGAAATCTCCATACCATTCTCCACAGTGGCTGTATCAATTTACATTTCCACCAACAGTGCAAGAGGGTTCCCTTTTCTCCACATTCTCTCCAGCATTTATTGTTTGTAGATTTTTTTATTATGGCCATTCTAAAGAGTGTGAGGTGATACCTAATTTAGTTTTGATTTGCATTTCTCTAATAATAGGAATGGTAAGTATTTTTTCCTGTGTTTACTAGCCATCTGTGCGTCTTCTTTGGAGAAATGTCTGTTTAGGTCTTCTGCCCATTTTTTGATTAGGTTGTTTGTTTTTCTGATATTGAGTTGCAGAGCTGCTTGTATATTTTAGAGATTAATCCTTTGTCTGTTGTTTCATTTGCAATTATTTTCTCCCATTCTGAGGGTTGTCTTTTCATTTTGTTTATGGTTTTCTTTGCTATACAAAAGCATTTAAGTTCAATTAGGTCCCATTTGTTTATTTTTTCTTTTTATTTTCTTTACTCTAGGAGGTGGATTATAAAGGATCTTGCTGTGATTTTTGTCAAAGAGTGTTCTGCCCATGTTTTCCTCTAAGAGTTGTATAGCTTCTTGTCTTATATTTAGGTCTTTAATCCATTTTGAGTTTACCTCTGTGTATGGTGTAAGGGAGTGTTCAAATTTCATTCTTTTATAAAATGTCCAGTTTACCCAGCACCACTTATTGAAGAGACTGTCTTTTCTCCATTGTATATTTTTGCCTCCTTTGTCAAAGATAAGGTGCCCATCTATGTGTGGGTTTGTCTCTGAGCTTTCTGTCTTGTTCCATTGGTCTGTATTTCTGGTTTTGTGCCAGTACCATACTGTCTTGATGACTGTAGTTTTGTAGTATAGTCTGAAGTCAGGAGCATTGATTCCTCCAGCTCCATTCTTCTTTCTCAAGATTGCTTTGGCTATTCAGGGTCTTTTGTGTTTCCATATGAATTGTGAAATTTTTTGTTCTAGTTCTGTGAAGGATGCTATTGACAGTTTGATAGGGATTGCATGGAATCTGTAGTTTGCTTTGGGTAGTATAGTCATTTTCACAATATTGATTCTTCCAGTCCAAGAACATGGTATATCTCTCCATCTATTTATGCCATCTTTGATTTCTTTCATCAGTGTTATACTTTTCTGCTTACAGCTCTTTTGTCTTCTTTATATTTATTTCTTCAATTAATTTATTTATTTGGCTTCACCAGATCTTCCTTGCAGCATGCAGAATCTTTGGTTTCAGCATGCAAACTTTTAATTGTGGGATGGGGGATCTATTTCCCTGATCAGGGAGGGAACTCGGGGCCCCTGCATTAGGAGTGTGGAGCCTTAGCCACTGGACCATCAGAGAAGTTCCACAGTCTCAAAATTTCCAATAATTTTTTACAAAAGGCCCTGCGTTTTCATTTTCCTCTAAGTGCCGTCCATTACATCTGTATGACACACGATGCCTGCAATATTTGCTATCTGGTCCTTTCAGTTCAGTTCAATTCAGTTCAGTCACTCAGTCGTGTCCGACTCTTTGCGACCCCATGAATCGCAGCACACCAGGCCTCCCTGTCCATCACCAACTCCCAGAGTTCACTCAGACTCGCGTCCATCGAGTCCGTGATGCCATCCAGCCATCTCATCCTCGGTTGTCCCCTTCTCCTCCTGCCCCCAATCCCTCCCAGCATCAGAGTCTTTTCCAATGAGTCAACTCTTCGCATGAGGTGGCCAAAGTACTGGAGTTTCAGCTTTAGCATCATTCCTTCCAAAGAAATCCCAGGGCTGATCTCCTTCAGCATGGACTGGTTGGATCTCCTTGCAGTCCAAGGGACTCTCAAGAGTCTTCTCCAACACCAGAGTTCAAAAGCATCAATTCTTCGGCGCTCAGCCTTCTTCACAGTCCAACTCTCACATCCATACATGACCACAGGAAAAACCATAGCTTTGACTAGACGGACCTTAGTCGGCAAAGTAATGTCTCTGCTTTTGAATATGCTATCTAGGTTGGTCATAACTTTTTTCCCAAGGAGTAAGCATCTTTTAATTTCATGGCTGCAGTCACCATCTGCAGTGATTTTGGAGCCCAAAAAAATAAAGTCTGACACTGTTTCCACTGTTTCTCCATCTATTTCCCATGGAGTGATGGGACCGGATGCCATGATCTTCGTTTTCTGAATGTTGAGCTTTAAGCCAACTTTTTCACTGTCCTCTTTCACTTTCATCAAGAGGCTTTTTAGTTCCTCTTCACTTTCTGCCATAAGGGTGGTGTTATTTGCATATCTGAGGTTATTGATATTTCTCCCGGCAATCTTGATTCCAGCTTGTGTTTCTTCCAGTCCAGCGTTTCTCATGATGTACTCTGCATATAAGTTAAATAAGCAGGGTGACAATATACAGCCTTGACATACTCCTTTTCTTATTTGGAACCAGTCTGTTGTTCCATGTCCAGTTCTAACTGTTGCTTCCTGACCTGCATACAGATTTCTCAAGAGGCAGGTCAGGTGGTCTGGTATTCCCATCTCTTTCAGAATTTTCTACAGTTTATTGTGATCCACACAGTCAAAGGCTTTGGCATGGTCAATAAAGCAGAAGTAGATGTTTTTCTGGAACTCTCTTGCTTTTTCCATGATCCAGCGGATGTTGGCAATTTGATCTCTGGTTCCTCTGCCTTTTCTAAAACCAGCTTGAACATCAGGGAGTTCACGGTTCAC
>NW_024070199.1:45645984-45762210 GCF_014754425.2 Oryx dammah
AAACTACCACACAATTGCATTCATCTCACATGCTAGTAAAGTAATGCTCAAAATTCTCCAAGCCAGGCTTCAGCAATACGTGAACCGTGAACTTCCTGATGTTCAAGCTGGTTTTAGAAAAGGCAGAGGAACCAGAGATCAAATTGCCAACATCCGCTGGATCATGGAAAAAGCAAGAGAGTTCCAGAAAAACATCTATTTCTGCTTTATTGACCATGCCAAAGCCTTTGACTGTGTGGATCACAATAAACTGTAGAAAATTCTGAAAGAGATGGGAATACCAGACCACCTAACCTGCCTCTTAAGAAATCTGTATGCAGGTCAGGAAGCAACAGTTAGAACTGGACATGGAACAACAGACTGGTTCCAAATAAGAAAAAGAGTACGTCAAGGCTGTATATTGTCACCCTGCTTATTTAACTTATATGCAGAGTACATCATGAGAAACGCTGGACTGGAAGAAACACAGCTGGAATCAAGATTGCCGGGAGAAATATCAATAACCTCAGATATGCAGATGACACTACCCTTATGGCAGAAAGTGAAGAGGAACTAAAAAGCTTCTTGATGAAAGTGAAAGAGGACAGTGAAGAAGTTGGCTTAAAGCTCAACATTCAGAAAACGAAGATCATGGCATCTGGTCCCATCACTTCACGGGAAATAGATGGGGAAACAGTGGAAACAGTGTCAGACTTTATTTTTTTGGGCTCCAAAATCACTGCAGATGGTGACTGCAGCCATGAAATTAAAAGACACTTACTCCTTGGGAAAAAAGTTATGACCAACCTAGATAGCATATTCAAAAGCAGAGACATTACTTTGCCGACTAAGGTCCGTCTAGTCAAGGCTATGGTTTTTCCTGTGGTCATGTATGGATGCGAGAGTTGGACTGTGAAGAAGGCTGAGCGCCGAAGAATTGATGCTTTTGAGCTGTGGTGTTGGAGAAGACTCTTGAGAGTCCCTTGGACTGCAAGGAGATCCAACCAGTCCGTTCTGAAGGAGATCAACCCTGGGATTTCTTGGAAGGAATGATGCTAAAGCTGAAACTCCAGTACTTTGGCCACCTCATGCGAAGAGTTGACTCATTGGAAAAGACTCTGATGCTGGGAGGGATTGGGGGCAGGAGGAGAAGGGGACGACCGAGGATGAGATGGCTGGATGGCATCACGGACTCGATGGACGTGAGTCTGAGTGAACTCCGGGAGTTGGTGATGGACAGGGAGGCCTGGCGTGCTGTGATTCATGGGGTCGCAAAGAGTCGGACACGACTGAGCAACTGAACTGAACTGGACCATCAAAATAAATACTATAGTAACATAAAACATAGAGTTCATTACATAAATAGAAAACTGTGAGTCCATAGAGAAGAAGAGAGAAAGGAAGATCTTCCTTGCAGTTGAATACGAGATAATAAATGTAGAAGTAGTTGAGGCTCCTGTTGACAGTATATGCTTGATAAAGAACATAGCATTTACAAAGTCATAAGGTTATGTCTCCACAAGTTTCTTCCTGATTAGCAAGGGGGAAATAGTGACTGGCCCGTATTCTTAAAAGCTGTTAAGATCCAGGGTGACAAAAAAAAGACTGGAGAACTCTTCCTGATCAAAAGACACTAAAGACATGTGGCAACAAAATGCAGTGTTCGGTCTTAGATTGAATTCTGGATCTGCTGGGACGGAAGTGGGGATGCTATTCATGATAGCTTTGAAACAGTGACAGAATGTGAATATACACTGTGGATTAGATAACATTGTATTCATGTAAAAATGTACTGATTTTTATCATCGTACTATGGTTATGCAAGAGAATGTCTTTATTCTTAGGAAACACACGCGGAAGCATTTAGTCTCCAACTGACTTTCAAATGATTCAGGAAAGAAAAACTCTGTAGATACACACAGTCAGAAATAGAAATAGAAATGAAAGCAGGTAGAGAGCGATAAACACACCCGGCAGACAGAAATGACCAGTCAGTCTTCGTAAACGATATTCAAGTGTTCCTTGTACCATCCTTGAAACTTCCTCTGTGTGTTTGAAATTAATCAATATTCAACTTTTTTCCAAAATAATAAAAAAAAATTCAGCCCTTTGGGACTGACTACTTCCTTTTTTGGAAGAAATGGTTCACCCCAGATGTGCTCTGAAAGCACAATTTCTGGAACTGGTTTAATGTTAAGAAGCCGTGTTCATGCAGAAGGAAAACAAATCTGAAGAATACGGCTATTTTAGATCAAAAGATGTAATCGTCCTCTGCTTGGCCCTAAGACTTCATAAGTGAGACCCAGAAAGCACTAGCAAAAGAATCAACAAGCATTCCAGTCCAGGCCACCGGGGCCAAGGTTCAGTCACTAATGAATTGTTGGGCCTCTAATTTACCGGATGTGAAGCCGAGCATGATTTACACAACGGATTGTTTTCAGTGTCTTATGAGTGAGAGGTTTTCGGGAAGAGCTTAGCTTTCCAGAGCTCTCTCGCCTCCACTCCTATCCCTGAGAAAAAGTATTTCTGGATAGGCACGCCCCTCCCAGCCTCCCCAGAACACACACACACAGAATCTGAGCATCGAAAGAGCACGCTGACTGGCTTCAGATGGAAAGAGGCCTCCTCTGTGTGTGACACACAACCTGGACCAGTGGGGATGCAGAGTGGTGAGATTTTTGTTCATTTGACACTGGCCTTGGTCGGAAAAGCGATGCTCCTCCATCCCTCCCCCAGTCCAGTCTTCACTTGCTCTGGAATACGTGACATCAACTTTGATGACCGTTCAGAAACCAGGTACAGAAGGGGAACAGGGAGTGAATTCAGCTCCCAGGTCAGAGAGCTGATCTATGAGTTGGTCTGGCCATCACACAAGCCGACATGGGCCACCCAGGGAAGGGCAAAAATCTCGGAATGCACAAGAAAGCTGTGATGGATAACCAGGAAAAAAGATGATTCAGCAGAAAATGCGCAGTGCCTGCCTGTGTTGCAGCGGCAACTTTCTACTCTTTACATGTCGTAAAAGCACATGCCATCTCCGTTGAAGCAGATTCTGTTTATCCAAGCATTGGGATGCCCCTTGTCGGGGGGTACACACAGGAGCTGGTGTCGCCTGACACCCACCCAAGACCATCTTTGGGAACACTTCAACGATATGGTGTGGCTTGGGGACCTCTAGTCCCGAGAACTTAACAGAAATTACCTGGGCAAAAAGCAGGCTGTGAATATTGCAAAAGTAGCTCAAACATTTGGAAGATGTAAACACGTCCTGGCTTATTGTGATTTCCAGTTTTTCCAGCAATATGGCAGTTTAAGATAAATGAGACCACCTGGGATCCTGTGAGAACTGGATGATTCCAGATGCCCAGGTTAGAAAGAACTAAAGTAAGCCTGATGCACCTTATTTGCCAGGGAGCAAAGTTGAATGAGTGAGTCAGAAACAGCATCAGGAAGAAGAATAATGTCATGTGGTGTCCTGGATGGAATCTTGGAATAGAAAAAGGATATTAAGGGACTTCCCTGCTGGTCCAGTGGCTAAGATTCCATACTCCCAATACAGGGGGCCCAGGTTCGATCCCTGGTCAGGGAACTAGATCCCATATGCTACAATTAAAAATTCCATATGCTGCAACGATATGGACTTCCCTGATAGCTCAGTTGGTGAAGAATCCGCCTGCAATGCAGGAGACCCCGGTTCGATTGCTGGGTCGGGAAGATCTGCTGGAGAAGGGATAGGCTACCCACTCTGGTATTCTTGGGCTTCTCTTGTGACTCAGCTGGTAAAGAATCTGCCTGCAATGTGGGAGACCTGGGTTCAATCCCTCAGTTGGGACGGCCCCCTGGAGAAGGGAAAAGCTACCCACTCCAGTATTCCAGCCTGGAGAATTCCAAGGATTGTTAGTCCATGGGGTCGCAAAGAGTTGGACACGACTGAGCAACTTTCACTTTTCACGCTGCAACCAAAGTCCAGTGCAGTCGAATAAACAAATTAAAATACATTTTTAAAAAGGAAAAATGACACTAAGTAAAAACAAAGATCTCAGTGAACTCTGGCCTTTATTTAATGAGTATATATCGACATTGGTTCTTTAATTGTAACTGATCCACCGTACTAATATAAGCTGTTGGCCACAGGGGAACATGGTGCTGGGTATACAAGGGAGCTCTGTACTAGCTCCTCAATTTTCCTGTAAATCTGAAGCTATTTTAAAACAAACAAAAAATGTATGGAAAAATAAGAATAATGGCCACAATAGACTGAAAGACATTAAAGATATATGACTCCATGAATGATCAGAGTGAAAGAGAAAGCTTACATGTGTGAGGCCAATTGATATAGTATGAAAACAGAAAAATAGGCAAAAATTAATTCTTTCTCTGCAGTTGAGGGTGGAGGGGGAAAAAAGACAAAAGAAGGGCTTTCTATTAAAAATAACTTTTGTTTACTTTTGGGTCTCTGAAGACCTTCTTCTCAACTGGAAACAAACAAAGATGACATTTTCAGTACAGCTGTTTGAATAATAAGGACCTTTTATTGTAATTCAGCATTTCCATGCCACTTTTAAAAATAATTTTGGTAATTGCATATAAAATCATCATCACAAGTGAAAAACCGATGGTGGGGGAGAGGGAGAGAGAAAACTCAGGAATGAAGAACTTGGGAACTTCCCTGGAGGTCCAGTGGTTAAGACTCTGCACTTCCTACACAGGGGCCATGGGTTTGATGCCTGCTCTGGAAACTAAAATCCCACATGCTGTGGGGCGCAACCAAAAACAAGAAAAAGAAAGAAACAAAGAACTCAGCATCTGGTAGGAAGGCACCCTAGGTGTGAAGATGTAGGATGAGCCTTTTTACCTGAGATTCAATCAGAGAAAAGGAAGGGACGATGGAATTTCCCCTGGAGACATTAAGGTTTTACAACCACCGCCTTTACAGGCAGTTTCAGGCTGGTTTGACATTTTTTGAAATAAATTGTATCTTTGTGGAATGAATGTTTTAAATAATAACCAAAGCCAGTTTCCAGTCGGGCTCCAGCTCCCAGGATTCTGCTGAAACCTCCCTTGCAAAAGTTACATGGACTCTAGGTAATCCAAATTAAAAATAAAATAACTTTTCCAAATATTTTGGTGAAAATAGAAACTTTCCGTTTTATGAGATATTATTTTTGTCTCCCCTCTGTACTCAAAGTAAAACAAAATATTAAGGCTTAATTCCATTTTATTCCAACTGTTTAACTTTGCCCCTGAACTTTTAGATAAACATTTACCCAATGGATGAACTGGTGGATTTGAATTTTTGAAACATAGTAAACATTTTCCTATTTGATAATCTATCTCGTTTCTATAAACTGTATCAATTTATTAGATGTTTTAGCTTCTTTGAAGGTTGAATAAAGTTTAAGGTTTGCTGGGGATTTTTTTTTTAAGATGAGTTTATATTCTTCCCCATCTTGCTTTAAAAATGGTGATGGAGGCTGTCTCTGCTTGTGCTTAATCAAGCTTCTGAGGTGAGGCAAGGAGTGAAGAGAGGCTTATTGATTAGACGTAAGATCTAATCAGGACCTCTAAGAACGTCAGGAGCGCCAAGACTTGAAGTAAACGTTGTCCTCGGTCCTCATTCCCTCCCTCCCTCTGCTGTCTGTCTCTCCTCCTCTCCCTTTCCCCAGAGCGGGGCACAGATGGCGGTCACCTTGCTGGCCACTAGGTGCTGCGTAGCACACCCTGGAGTCCGCCAGACTGGCAGCAGATCTCTATTCATCGGGAAACGCCACCACACCACAAAGTGAACAGACGGGATTCTGAGCGCTGTGTTTGCCAGCGGAAACAGGTTCTTCTTGAATGTCAAGGGCTATGCCTGGTTTCTTTGGGCTGGTTTTGTGTCCTGTGAACACCTGGGCATATGCTTCCCGGATGAGCAGGATATGTTTTCTTCCTGAACCACGACTGTTTTTCACAAGAGTCGCCACCGGCGACAGCCCCTGATTGATTCGGGTGACTTATGTTGGGAGTTGGCTGCAATACCTGGAAGGTGAAAATCCCAGGTCTGAAAAGGTGCCAAAATCCAGCTCAGCAGAGTACGCCACAACCTGGCAGGAAATAGGATCAGGGACGTCAGCTCCCACTGCCTGTACCTTCTCTTTCACCCAGCACAGCAGTGGCACCCTGGGGACCTCTGTGCCTGCCACTCTGGCTTTGCAGTCCCAAGCCCTGACCTTGACCAAGTTACTTTGCATCTCTAAGCCTCAGTTTCCTCATTTGTCAAATGAGGCTAATACTCCCTGACTAGAGATTCTCCTGAAGGTAAACAAAGCAACAGGTATAAAGTGTAATCAATGCCTGCCACTTAGTTGGTATGGAATAAATGCTAGCTCATTCTTACATTCTGAAGATGGTGCTCTGATCACTTACTATTTTCCTGGCACTGTTATGCACACTGGGGATGGGTTTTCTAAATATTAGTCTTAAATTTAGCTCACCAGACAAAGGTAGTGGAAAAAGAATTGATACTTTTGAACTGTGGTGTTGGAGAAGACTCTTGAGAGTCCCTTGGACTTGAAGGAGATCCAACCCATTCATCCTAAAGGAAACCAGTCCTGAGTATTCATTGGAAGGACTGATGCTAAAGCTGAAGCTCCAAAACTTTGGCCACCTGATGCGAAGAGCTGACTAATTAGAAGACCCTGATGCTGGGAAGAAACACAAGGTGGAATCAAGATTGCCGGGAGAAATATCAATAACCTCAGATATGCAGATGACACCACCCTTATGGCAGAAAGCGAAGAGGAACTAAAAAGCCTCTTGATGAAAGTGAAAGAGGACAGTGAAGAAGTTGGCTTAAAGCTCAACATTCAGAAAACGAAGATCATGGCATCCGGTCCCATCACTTCATGGGAAATAGATGGGGAAACAGTGTCAGACTTTATTTTGGGGGGCTGCAAAATCACTGCAGATGGTGACTGCAGCCATGAAATTAAAAGCTTACTCCTTGGAAGAAAAGTTATGACCAACCTAGATAGCATATTCAATAGCAGAGACATTACTTTGCCGACTAAAGTCCGTCTAGTCAAAGCTATGGTTTTTCCAGTAGTCATGTATGGATGTGAGAGTTGGACTGTGAAGAAGGCTGAGCGCCGAAGAATTGATGCTTTTGAACTCTGGTGTTGGAGAAGACTCTTGAGAGTCCCCTGGACTGCAAGGAGATCCAACCAGTCCATGCTGAAGGAGATCAGCCCTGGGATTTCTTTGGAAGGAATGATGCTAAAGCTGAAACTCCAGTACTTTGGCCACCTCATGCGAAGAGTTGACTCACTGGAAAAAACTCTGCTGCTGGGAGGGATGGGGGGCAGGAGGAGAAGGGGACGACCAAAGATAAGATGGCTGGATGGCATCACGGACTCGATGGACGTGAGTCTGAGTGAACTCCAGGAGTTGGTGATGGACAGGGAGGCCTGGCGTGCTGCGATTCATGGAGTTGCAAAGAGTCAGACCTGACTGAGCGACTGAACTGAACTGATGCTGGGAAGATTGAAGGCAGGAGGAGAAGGGGATGACAGACGATGAGATGGTTGGATGGCATCACCGACTCAATGGACATGAGTTTGAGCAAGATCTGGGAGATGATGAAGGGTAGGGAGGCCTGGCGTGCTGTAGTCCATGGGGTCACAAAGAGTCAGACACGACTGAGCGACTGAACAACAAGTGGCAAAAATTCCAGAAATAACTGAATGAATGAGTGAGTGAGCAATATGTCCTCCTAGTTCTCTACAAAAATGCACGTAGTTTTTATTTTATGCAACAGATAAGTCCCCGGTGAAGGCCTCACACCTTTCCATTGGGTTCCTACCTGGGATGGAATTGCAGAGTTGGGGGTGAGGCGTGGTTTGTTTTGCTTTGTTTTCAGCTTATCTGGTGAGTGTGTAGGAGAATCTCCCTGTGGCATTCACTTGTGTTTCTCTGAGGACCAGTGGTGGTGATCACTACTTCACATGCATACAGGCCATTTGGAAAGCCCCTTTGGGGGAAGAGCCTATATACGTTTTTTTTTTTTTTTTATTGGGTTGTTTGTCTTTTTTGACTCCTTTGTGAGATGTGTTTGTGCACACTGGATGCAAGTCCTTGAGGTATATATGTCTTGCAAATATCTTCTGCTTTGTGACTCACCTTTTGACTTAATAGCATCTTTCGATCAGCAGAAGTTCTTCAGTTTAATGGAGTCCAGGGTAGTAATCCTCTCCTTTGTGGTTGCTGCTCCCTGTGTCCTGTTTAAGGAATGCCTGTCCATCTCGAGGTCATAAAGGTAGCCCCCTGTGCTATCTCTAGAAGCTGTGTTCTACTATTTCTCCTTGGTGTGAGTAAGAGGTCAGGGCTCATCTCTCCCTATGGCTGTTCACCCCATTTGTTGATTTCACACCATGTATTGGAAACAACAACCCTTCTCCCAGTGGCAGGTGTGTGGTAAATTTACAGATAACAATAGATAAGTTTTCCTGTCAGATAGGATAAGTCCTCTAACCTGAACTCAGATTTTCTCTATTATCGTTGGCAGGATAAGTCCTCTAACCTGAACTCAGATTTTCTCTATTATCGTTGGCCTTTTGCATTTCTATAAGTTCCGCTATCAGCTTGTCAATTTGTCAATCTTCTTTCTCTTTCTGTCTGTCTGTCTGTCTGTCTGTCTGTCTGTCTGTCTGTCTGTCTCACACACACACACACCTTCTGGGCATTTTGACATGCATCACATTGAATCTATAAATCACTTTGGGGAGAACTGACAACATATCCTGTACTGAGTCTTCTAGTCCATAAACACAGAATGGATTTCCTGGTTTCCTTTGTTGAAATCATGCTAAAATCATGTTTGTTCTTAGCTACTTCACTTGTTGATGCTATCTTAAAAGGCAAAAGTTTTTTAGATTTTGTTGGTTCCTAGAATATGGAAAAATAATCGGCTTTTAAATGTTAATAATATAATCAATGACCTTGCCTAATACATTTCTTAATTCTAATGGTTTATCTATAGATACTCCTGGGTTTTCTTCATTCAGAATTATTGTGTGTGGATAGCACCTAGGAAGATTACCATTTGCTTATTTCTTTATTTTGTTAATTCTAAAATATTACACCAACTTTACATTTCCGAAATAAATTCAATTTGGCCATAATATATTACCCTTGTTAATGGAATCTATTTGCTAATATTTTTGTTAAGGTTTTCGCATATGTGCTTATGAGAGAGATTGTGCCTTGTAATGTCATTTTTAGGTTAAAATGAATTGAGAATTAGTCTTTCTTTATTCCTGGAGAGTTTGTGGGAGATTGATGTTATTTCTTCCTGAAAGATTTAGAAAATGTCACCAGTAGAACCATATGGACCTAGAATTCTCTTTGTGAAAAGGATTTAAATCATATGTCAAATGTATTTTATAGATGTAGGATATAGGGCTTGTTTGTTGGAGAAGACTCTTAAGAGTTCCTTGGATTACAAGGAGATCCAACCAGTCCATTCTGAAGGAGATCAGTTCTGGGTGTCCTTTGGAAGGAATCTTGCTGAAGCTGAAACTCCAGTACTTTGGCCACCTCATGCGAAGAGTTAACTCAGTGGAGAAGACTCTGATGCTGGGAGGGATTGGGGGCAGGAGGAGAAGGGGATGACAGAGGATGAGATGGCTGGATGGCATCACCGACTTGATGGACATAAGTTTGAGTGAACTCCGGGAGTTGGTGATGGACAGGGAGGCCTGGTGTGCTGCAATTCATGGGTCGCAAAGAGTCGGACACGACTGAGTGACTGGACTGAACTGAACTGATCTCTTAGTAGGAAGACTTTAAGACATTGTGTTTTTCTGGAATGTAACTTTTTCAATGTATTTCTGCACTTATGGAGCGCTCGTACTATCTCTCTGTGTCTGTAGGAGCTGCAGTGATGCCTGCCTCCTCGTTCCCGTGAGTAATCACGGGCTTCCTTCTCTTCATGCCCCTGAGAGGGACCCTGTTCAGAACCTTCTTCTGCAGCTGCCTTTCTCTGCACCTCCTCCTCCTCACCCCTCCCCGTGGGGTGAAATCCCTGCCCACCCTGCATCCACACCCACTTTTATACCATGCTTAAACATTCAGACTCCAAAAATCCTACCCAAGTGGCCCCCAGCCCACTTCCGGAGCCTGCTTGGGCCCCTCGCTGGACCACCGTGGACCATTTTCATTGGAGTATAGTTGGTTTACAGTGTCTTTCTGTTGAATTGGTGTGTCATTATAAGACACCCCTTTTTGTCTATAGGAAAACTTCTTACCTCGAAATCTACCTTATTTCATATGAATATAGCTAGACCAGCTTTCTCTCTGACTGTGTTTGCATGTATAATTTCTTCCATCCTTCAACTTGTGGTCATTCTGAGTCTTTACATTAAAGTGTGCCTTCTCTGAATTGTATAGAGTTGAAAAATTTAAAAAAATCTAATCTGATAACTTTGTCACTTAATTGGAGTATTTATATGTAATGTTATTATATATGTATAATATAATTATATTTCAATCCCCACAAGACACTATTATTTTCATAGCTGGAAGATAAGACTTTAGTTGGAAGATAAAGATAAGACTTTACAGTGCTGCATTAGTTTCTGCTGGACAATAGCGTGAATCAGTGATATATGTACAAACATCCTCTCCCTTCTCAGCCTCCCGACCCCCACCCCATCTCAATCCTCTAGGGCGTCACAGAGCCTCAAGCTGCGCTCCCTGTGCTATAGACCAGGTTCCCACTAGCTCTCTGTTTTACACATGGTAGTATATATATGCTGCTGCTGCTGCTAAGTCGCTTCAGTCGTGTCCGACTCTGTGCGACCCCGTAGACGGCGGCCCACCAGGCTCCCTCGTCCCTGGGATTCTCCAGGCAAGAACACTGGAGTGGGCTGCCATTTCCTTCTCCATGGGATTTCCCAGGCAAGAGTGCTGGAGGGCGGTGCCATCGCCTTCTCCGTGTGTGTATATATGTCAATGCTATTCTTTCCATTTGTCCCACCCTCTCCTTCCCCTACTGTGACAAGACATTATTATTCATTTTAAACAATCAATATTTATTTAGATTTGCCCTTTCCTGGGTTATTGATTCCTTTTTACTTCCATTTGGAATTATTTACTTTCTGTCTAAAAAAACTCCCTTTAGTATTTATTTCCAAGCAGACCAGCAGACAATTAATTCTCTTAGTTTTCCTTCATCAGAAGACATCTTTATTCCACCTTCATGCTTTTCTTTTTTTAACTTATTTCGCAAAGCTTTATTCGTTGTTGTTCAGTCGCTCAGTTGTGTCCGACTCTTTGTGACCCCGGGGACTGTAGCACACCAAGCTTCCCTGTCTTTCACTATCTCCCGGAGTTTGCTCAAACTCATGTCCACTGAGTTTGTGATGTTATCTAACCAGTTCATCTCCTGCCGCCCCCTTGTCCTGTACATTCAACCTTTCCCAGCATCAGGGTCTTTTCCAGTGAGTCGGCTCTTCTCATCAGGCGGCCGAATTACTGGAGCTTCAGCTTCAGCAGCAGCCCTTCCAGTGAATGTTCAGGGTTGATTTCCTTTAGGATTGACTGGTTTGATGTCCTTGCTGCTCAAGGTACTCTCAAGACTCTTCTCCAGCACCACAATTTTAAGCATCAATTCTTCAGCGCTCAGCTGTCTTTATCATCTAATTCTCACATCTTTACATGACTACTGGAAAGACCACTGCTTTGACCATATAGACCCTTGATGGCAAAGTGATGTCTCTGCTTTTTAATATGCTGTCTAGGTTTGTCATAGCTTTTCTTCCAAGGAGCAGGCGTCTTTTAATTTCTTGACTGCAGTCACCATCCACAGTGATTTTGGAACCCAAGAAAATAAAATGTCACTGTTGCCACTTTTTCCCCATCTATTTGCCATGAAGTAATGGGACTGGAGGCATAACCCCCAAATCAACTTGAAATCCAGTCTTTATTCATAGAAAAAAATACCTATAATAATACATTAAGGATATTTTCTTTCCTTCGCATTTCCGTGGCTTCATGAGCAAGTTTATTTTCCATTTAGATCTTCCATATATTTACAGCCCACCTTGAAAGATACTTAGGATATAAAATCCCAAGTGGGCTGCTGTTTTCTTTCCGCAATTTAAATATGGTTCTACTGTCTTTGGCTCCCATTGTTTCTGCGGAAGTGTTAGCCATTAACCTTATTCTTTATCTTTTGACCAATAAAAGCACCTCTGGCTGCTTTTAAGAACTTTTTGCCTTGTCCCTTGTTCTCACCAGTTTCACTATTATATGCAGGCACACCTCAGAGATGTTCCAGGTTTAGTTCCAGACAACTGCAATAAAGTAAATATCACAATAAAGTGAGTCACATGAATTTTTTGGTTTCCCAATGCATTTAAAAATTGTGGTTATACTATAATATACTCTTTTAAGAGTGAAAGAGCATTATGTCTTAAAAAACAATGTACATATTTTGATTTACTATCAACTATCCCGGGTTGCTCAGTGGTAAAGAATCTGCCTGCCAGAGCAGATGTGAGTTCAATCCCTGGGTCAGGAAGATCCCCTGGAGAAGGAAATGGCAACCCACTCCAGTATTCTTACCTGGAAAATCCCATAGATAGAGGAACCTGGCAGGCTACAATCCATGGGATCACAAAAGAGTTAGACACTGCTGCTGCTAAGTTGCTTCAGTCGTATCCGACTCTGTGTGACCCCATAGACAGCAGCCCACCAGGCTCCCCGTCCTTGGGATTCTCCAGGCAAGAACACTGGAGTGGTTTGCCATTTCCATCTCCAATGCATGAAAGTGAAAACTGACAGTGAAGTCGCTCAGTTGAGTCCAGCTCTTAGCACTACTTAGAGACTAAAACAACCACAGTCATTCAATTAAAATTTTTTTAACATTTTTATTTCATGGAACTAACATATACAAAGTAAAAAGCAAAAGTGTCAAAAATTATTTTCTCAGTGCTTTCTTCTTTCTAGTATTTCCTGATTAATTTAATAAATATTTGTTTTACTCATAAGAAATACTTTAATGTTAAAAAGTGCTAACCATTATCTGAGCCTTCAACAAGTCATAATCTTTTTCCAGTAGTACCACCAAAGGTCACTGATCACAGATAACCATATCAAACACAAGAATAATGAAAAAGCTTGAAATATTCTAAGAATAACCAAAATGTGATACAGAGACACAGAGTGAGACAATGCTGTTGGGAAAATGGGGCTGACAAACTTGCTCAGTGCAGGGTTGCCACAGACCTTCAACTTATTAAAAAAAAAAAAAGCAGTGTCTGCAAAGTATGATCAAGTGAAGCGCAGTAAAGCAAGGTGCGCCTGTAGTTACCTGTGGTTTTCTTTGTATGCCTCCACTTGAGGTTGCTAGAGCTTCCCACACTTATAATTAAAGGTGGCCTGATATCCGTCAGCATTGTGGAAAATTCTGGGTTGAACTCTTCTCTTCTGACTCCTTTGTTTATATTGCTTGATTTTTAACGGTTTGGCCCTGCTTCCTGGCACTTGTGGGAATGTCCCATTGACTCCTGGATATTATGTATGAAAAATGGGGTGGCTCTGAATGACTTTTGCTTCTTCCAGAGAGGGTTTGAGGTTCTTTGGCTCGTTCTATCAGCGTTGGAGGTGACTTAGGCTGGACTTCAGGATTTAGGAAGGCTGGTCTCCCTCTGGAATGTTGTAGCCTTTCGGGGTTCTCGTTTAAAACCTGGATAGTTTACCAGAAACACCCCACGGCCCCCACCCACCGAACTCCTTGGTGAGCCCTGAGCTGCCGTTTTTGCTTTCCCAGAATCAAGAAACTGCCCACGTCTCTGATTGCCTTTGCATCCTCTTAGCTGTCACTCTCTGCCTCCGTTCTCAGCTGCTCAGCCTTGTGCATGAACAACTTGGGAACAGACTGAGCAGAATGTTGAGCCCGGTCCTCCGTGGCCTCCTCCTCTCTGGGATCTTAGCCCTTGAGTCCTGTCTGCCTCGGTTGTCCTCCAAGTTCTCCCAATGCCTAGAAGGTTTTCTGGTTGTTTTTTTCCAGTTTCCGTAGTTGTCCTTGGCAGAAGGATGACTCTGACACGGTCACTACACCATTGTGGCCAGAAGCAGAGTTCCCACTCTGCATCTTACCAGCTGCCTCCTGCATCCTTTCATGCCGTTGAGGGGCGTGCACACTGCGTGGCCGTGAGAGACAGCAGGGAAGGAAGCCTGCTCTTGGGCTCCAGTGGTCAGGGGAGGGTCCCTACCTCCGCTGCTTCCAAATGCGTGACCTTGAGTGAGCCACTGGATCTGTTGAGGCTTCAGTTTTCTCTTCTGCAAAATGGGTCTGATGATACCTGTGCCGTGCATACCATAGATTTTGTGTGAGGATGAGCCATAGGGAATGCAGCCAAGAGTACTTTGAGAAGACAGATATGACTTTTTCTTCTTTAAGTAAGAAGATGCGGTGGGCCCTGAATTCAGAACAGAATCAGGATGAGAACCTTTCACTGTGTGGAGTGCCTGAGAGATATTTATAAACATCTGCCAAGGACGGGTGTGTGCTCCAGATAGCCTTCCCCAGGGACCTAAATTCCAGAAGACCCTAAAGACATTTCCCAACCTTGCAAGCAAAGGCAGAGCCCCAGGAACAAATGTGCACGATCCTGAAGGGACCAGGCTGGAGCAAGGTGGGCAGAGGGCCCGGAAGCCGCCTTCCCTCTGGGGCTCCATCCACGTCCCCTCCACGGGCCTCCTGTGGACTCTGCACCTTCTCCATAAAGGGTTACTGGTCCCAGGGCGCCATGGTCACCTGCGTGCGTGTCTGCTCCCCTGAGACCAGGTGGGTCCCAAACCCAGCTGTTCCCTGAGCCCTTGGGGGCAGTTGAGAATCTCAGAATGTGAAACCTGACTTCCCTGGGGCAGTCACGGCCACAGGCCCGAGTGCGCTTGGTGCTATGTTTGTTGAGGGGGTCAGGGGGTGGTGGGAGGGAGGAAGCACCAGGAGCCTTCAGCCCCTCTAATCCCAGCAAGTTCCACCCTGGTCTGCTGTCCAGTAGCCTGGCAGCAAGAACGGGCATTTTTGCTGAGCGAGTCCTGCCTTTCTCAAAGATAAGATTACAGTTATGCTAATGCAAGTCTTACCACACCACCTGGCATTAGTACCCTTTGCTGGGAAGCCCAGCCACCCCCAGGTGTCTCACCCACTACTTTCACTTTCTTGGTATCTCATTACATGTGATAATGAAAATCGGGCATTCCGTACCCACTCACCCTTGGCTTCGGAAACCCCTTGGTTCTGGATAAATATGACCAGCTCATAGCACATCTTTTTTCCCCCTTCTTTTGGTGGCTCTTTGACAAATCAAAGTCACGCCACCACAGTAACTGTATTTAATATGGTGCGGGGGGAGGGCTTTCCAA
This sequence comes from Oryx dammah, assembly GCF_014754425.2. Taxonomy (NCBI): domain Eukaryota; kingdom Metazoa; phylum Chordata; class Mammalia; order Artiodactyla; family Bovidae; genus Oryx; species Oryx dammah. The sequence goes on from NW_024070199.1 coordinate 45,661,378, forward strand.
TCCCTCTTCTCTGAGATGCAGGTCTTTACGCCTCCGGGAATTTTGTGTTCTCTTTATTTCCCTTGTTCTCCTGTTTGGTTTGTTTTTTTTTTTTTCTTCCACTCCCTTCCTCATTCCTCCTTCTTTACTGGAAGTCTCCACGCTTTGGAAGTGGATTGGTGCGTGCAGGTGGGGAGCACTTTCCCAGCACACAGAGGGAGGCTGTTCCCACGATGGGTCCCTGGCAGATTTATCACTTGTTGAAGGAAGGAGGCTTCTGAAATGCCAGGCAGAGCCCTTCCTGCTCCCAAGATCATGCTGGGGGGGGGGGGAGGGGGGGGGTTGGAGCCGCAGCCTGGGGGGTAGATCGGGGCCAGGGTAAGGGCTCGCAGCCTGAATCCACAGAGCAGAAGCATGACCATGCTTCGGGCACCATCCATTGTCCATCTGTTGGGAAGACCCCTACGTGGCTCCTTTGCCTCTCTCCCACCTAGCTCCCGCCCCCATGGCTGGTTCTCTGACCTCAGCCCCACAGATGAGAAGGAACACTTCTTTAAGGCCAGATGCTTATCTGAGAAACAAGTTCCTCATCCCCATCGTGAGCCCTTTGTTGGGCCTCAGCACTTTTTCTCTGTTCTTGGTCCTATTTCTGCTCTGGAGAGATTTTTCAGCGGGATGCCCTGGACTGAGATGAGCTTTAAAATTGTCCCTAGAGGGAGAGGTCAGACAGATGCGGGCCCCTCCCTGTTTATGCTGGCTTCCAGAGTTGAGGCAGTGGTCAGTGAAGGACTGGGTCCAGGTCAGACCAACAGAAAATAAAGGTTTTCCTTTTCCCTCTTCTCTCTAACTTTTCTTCCCTTTCCCTTTGCCATGGCTTGGTCCCTCCCCATCCAGCCTCCACCCCCTTGCTCTTAAAAAGGGAGCAGCAAACTTCCCTGGTGGCTCAGATGGTAAAGCGTCTGTCTATGATGTGGGATACCCGGGTTCGATCCCTGGATTGGGAAGATCCCTTGGAGAAGGAAATGGCAATCCACTCCAGTACTCTTGCCTGGAAGATCCCTTGGAGAAGGAAATGGCAATCCACTCCAGTACTCTTGCCTGGAAAATCCCATGGACAGAGGAGCCTGGTAGGCTACAGTCCATGGGGTCGCGAAGAGTCGGACACGACTGAATGACTTCACGTTCACGTTCATGTTCAAGGCAATTATTAGAAATCCTTTTATTTGCATGGAAACAGAGTGGTTGTCAAAGTCTTCCCAAGGTCTCCCTCTCCTGAATGGCCGTGCATGTCCCCTTCGTGGTGAGGCCACTGTGGCGGTTGTCAAAGTCTTCCCAAGGTCTCCCTCTCCTGAATGGCCGTGCATGTCCCCTTCGTGGTGAGGCCACTGTGGCCGCTCATGGGAAGTTGCCTCCTCACTCTCTGCATGTGTCCCCTTGTAACGTCAGGGGAACTGGGGTGCAGCACTGCGGCCAGGGGTGGAGGGACACTGATGCAATGGACAAACCGGCAGCCCTCAGCCTTCCCCACTGCCCTTCCTCTCCTCGAGGCTTCATCATCTCCTCTCCCAGACCCCTGGGGCCCTCACCTGCAGACCTTCCCGCTCCCTGGAGCAGCCATCCCCTCCTCTTCATCCTCCTGGTTCCCAGTCACCGTTTAGGGCTCAGCTGAGAACCACTGGCTCTGGAGAACTTTCCAGAACCTACTGTGATCTTTCTTTCTTCCTCGGGCTTCTCCCCTGGTTTTTTGACTTCCCAGGGTGACTGTAAAGCTCTGTGTGGGCAGATCTATCTTCTTGCTTGTGTCTGGGGCTCACAGCTCCCTGGCCGCACACAGTAGGACCTTGACGGCACTTGGTCACTCAGTCATATTCTACTCTTTGCGACCCCATGGACTGTGGCCCACCAGGCTCCCTTGTCCATTGGATTCTTCTGGCAAGAATACTAGGATGGGTTGCCATTCCCTTCTCCAGGGGGTCTTCCCGCTCCAGGGATCGAACCCACGACTCACGGGTCTCCTGCACTGGCAGGTACATTCCTCACCGCTAGCGCCACCCGGAAGCACTGATGCCTGGAGCCCAGCCCTGCTCCCTCCCTCCTGCAGGTCAGAGATCTGATGAGGGCTCCTCCCTGTGGTCCTGCAGCTTCTGGACCAGAGACCCCAGGACTCTCTCCCATGGCCCCTCCATCCTCCTGGCTCCTGGGGGAGAACCCATTTGTGAAGATTCCAGGCCTCCTGCAGCCAAGGCAGGTGACTCAGGGGTTGTTTGAATCAGATTAGAATTGCCTGTTAGTCGCAACAGTGCTTGCTCTTCATGGTACTGGGGTCTGTGGACAGCAGCAAAGCACACGTATTCACTCAGTCACATTTTCTACGAATATTTTTACAACCTGCTGTGTGCTTTGGTGGGTGCTGAGAACACCTCAGAGAGTGTCCGATAAGGGCCCTGATTCTCTGGGATAAAGAGAAAGTCAACAAGTGCTTCGAAGCAAAGGGGCGGTGTTGGGGCATGGGGAAGTCCTTCTGGAAAGGTGATGCCTGAGCAGGGACCCGAGGGGGAAAGGTCACTCCTGTGAAGCCATTAGCAAGTGTCTGGCCATGGAGAGGGGATCCAGCCCTTACCTGAGGAAGAGCAGCCTCCTCTTATGGTCCCTGAAGTCCACAAGGCTATGACCGGAGAAGGAGGTGGGGCCTGCCACCTGGTTCCTCCCTTGCAAGCTGGCCGCAGACGTCACGGCAGCCGCAGAGGTCCGTCCAGCTCTGAGGCAGGGGGCTGTGTGCTGGAGTCACAGCCCAAAGCCACAGGCCCGTGTCCATTCTCAGGCTGGGGGGGGGGGCCGAGTGGTTTCGTCTCCCCCTGGATAGCAGAGCGACCCCCTCAATACACTTTTCCTCACAAAGCAATTGACGTGCATCTGCTCACGAGGGCCTGGACCCATCTCAGGACACCAAGCAGAGTCTTTTTTCCCCCCTTGTTTTCCTTTTGAAATTATCAGGTCGGTGTTTTTCCCTTGGTTCTTTTCTCATCTTAGCAAAGAATTGAAAGGACAGGCCAGGACTGTTCAGGCAGGCAAGATTTGCTAAGCAAGCAGCAAGGAGTACATGCCAAGACAGAGAGCAGACCAACCCCCATAGGAGTGGTTCCAGTCTGGCTGCTGCTGCTGCTAAGTCACTTCAGTCATGTCCGGCTCTGTGCGACCCCAGAGATGGCAGCCCACCAGGCTCCCCCGTACCTGGGATTCCCCAGGCAAGAACACTGGAGTGGGGTGCCATTTCCTTCTCCAATGCGTGAAAGTGAAAAGTGAAAGTGAAGTCGCTCAGTCGCGTCCGACTCAGCGACCCCGGACCCCGTGGACTGCAGCCCACCAGGCTCCTCTGCCCATGGATTTTCCAGGCAAGAGCGCTGGAGTGGGGTGCCATTTCCTTCTCCAATGTGTGAAAGTGAAAAGTGAAAGTGAAGTCACTCAGTAGCGTCCGACTCAGCAACCCCGTGGACTGCTGCCCACCAGGCTCCTCTGCCCGTGCGGTTTTCCAGGCAAGAGCACTGGAGTGGGGCGCCATCGCCGTCTCCGTCCACTCTGGCTAGGTCTCCTATTTTATGTCCTTTGTTCCCTCCCCTAAGCGTCCCCCGAACCCTGATTGGTTCTGTCCCATGCAAAATAGGGCTTGTACCCAAGACCAATCAGGGAAGGGAATGTAAATAAGGCATGTATTCAAGGCCAATCAGGCAAAGGGGTGTGTTGGGCATGCCTTCCCCTGGAGATTCTCGCTCTGGCCTGGGTGTCCCTTTTTGTGGACTTTCCCATTCTTTGTCTTCTGCACGCTTCTTCTAATCACAGCTTCCTCTAACCACCATCTTGGACTCCTTTTTTCTATTCTAACTGTCTAACGAAAGGAACTGGGAGCATTGATGTCCTCCCCAACAAAGGACCAGGTGGACATTCTCTTCTGAAAGGGGCTGGAAGGAACCAGGAGTGACTTCTCCAGGAAGAGGAGGGGTCTGGGGCTGAGGTCAGAGGTCAGTCTCTCTGCCAAACAGGGAGGAAAGCAGGAGGGAAAAGTGGATGGCTATAAACATCTCAAGGAGCTTGCCCTGAGAATAGAATTGTGGAATAAGACATCAGTTAGTTAAAAATTCCTCCTCTGAGGGGTTCTCCTGCCACGTAAGGGTGGGTGAAAGGAGTTGTTGTTCTTGTTCAGTCGTGTCTGACTCTTTGGGAAACCAAGGGCTGCAGCATACCAGGCTTCCCTGTCCTTCACTAACTCCCAGAGTTTGCTCACACTCATGTCCATTGAGTCGGTGATGCCATCCAACCATCTCACCCTCTTTCGCCCCCTTCTCCTCCTGCACTCAGTCTTTCCCAGCATCAGGGTCTTTTCCAAGCAATCAGCTCTTCACATCAGGTGGCCAAAGTATTGGAGCTTCACCAGGGCAGGGGGCGAAAAAGAAGACATTTGGTTTTCCATAAAGCCTGATTTCAGATGTAATAATTCTCGCACTCCAAGCAGAGAAACTGGCTCTCAGACACTGCTTTGGGAAGTGATGGTGTTGTAGGCCGGGGTGCAGGCCACAGAAGGGGCGGGCCTGGGCCCTCTGAGATCTGCAGGACTGCAGATCCTGGAGGATCTGGGTTGCGGTGGGGATGAACTTCTGGGTGGACCGTGTCAGTGTGAAGAAGTGACCTCTGTGGCCTCGGCCTGAAGCAGCTTGAATTGAGGCGTCAGTTTCCAGCCGGAGGTTGAGGTCAGGCCGGAGTGGTGAGAGCCCCAGATCCTAGCAACTAGACCAGTGGTCAGTGACAAGGCCCTGGCCCTTCGGCTTTGCAGAAAAGAATTCCCACAAAAATGAAAAGTAGAGAAACAAGTATTTATCAGAAGGAAAAAGAGTGCCGTACTTACGTAGACACACGGGGCAAGTCACAGAGAGAGCCGCGCCCTTGCGATGGTTTGAGTCACTTTTATGGGGCATCGCTTCTGGGTTTCCTTTGAGACGTCCCTGATGCTTCAGATGGTAAAGTGTCTGCCTGCAATGCGGGAGGCACCCGTTCAATCCTGGGTTGGAAAGATCCCCTGGAGAAGGAAATGGAAACCCACGCCAGTGTTCTGGCCTGGAAAACCCCATGGACGGAGGAGCCTGGTGTGGCTACAGTCCACGGGGCCGTAAAGAGTCGGACACTAAAGAGCGACCTCGCTTCGCTTTCTTTGGCTTCATCTTGCTTTGCCTGGTTCTGAGTCCATATTTGGTTTACCTCAGGAACCGCCCACACGTGCGTGAGCGTCTCTCAGCCAAGATGGATTCTGGTGAAGCGGCCTATGGGTAGTTGACATCACTTACTGAAGGGTGGTGTCCCCTCTCCTTTTGACCTCCAAGGAACTTTCTAGTTGGGAAGGTCTCCTCGACTTCAAGAATGAGAAATACGTGGTCTCTTATCTTTTATCTGGCCAGGGCCCAGCCTCCTCTTTCGATTGTCATGCAGTTGATATGTTGGAGTTTCTGTCCACGGGGAATGAACGTCGGCTGCTTTCCGGTGTGGGTGACCCGTCCACCTCCTGCCTCAGGGTGAGGTTACTCACTGTGGGCCCATTTTTAACGCTTTAGGATGAGTTGGTCTCTGTGTGACCGTGTGTGTGTGTGTGTGTGTGTGTGTGTGTGTGTGTGTGCGCGTGCGTGCGTGCGCAGAGGTTGAAGGGGCCAAGTAAATTCCTCGTGGGTTATGCAGACGCTCCTCTCTCTCACTCTCTCTCTTCCTCCAAATATTTTACATCTTAATAGAAAATGCTGCGGGGCCCACACTCACTGAACAACTGGCTCAGTTGTGTTCCTTTGCCCTCGGTCCTTGTGGCTTACTTTCTGGTGTCATTTTCAGCACGGAAATCTGAAGTCACTGAATGAATCATGACAAAATAGCCTGGAGCTGACATTCTAGCCGAGAGAGGGGGTGGGGCAGACAAGAACGGAGACAATGAAAGGAATTATGCCGTAGGTGGTGGGGCAGGGTTGGGGGGGGGGGAGCTGAAATCTGCAGGGAGAAACGGAAATGGATGGATGGGGTGGGCACCCAGAGGACGAGTGGAGGAATGGGCAAGCAGGTGAGTGAGTGGGTGAATGAATGAATGAGTGCATCTGTGAATGAGCGAGTGAGGGACTGAATGAGTGATTTGGATGAATGAATGAGTGAGTGAACGATGAATGACCAAATGAGTGATCGGATGAGTAAATGAGTGAGCAAATGAAGGAGTGGATAAGTCATGGGAGAGTGAATGAATGACCCCTCCCCCCTTCAGCCCAGGCAGTGCTATCAGAAGAGCCAGGGGCCAGGAGCCCAAGGGTCGAGCAGTCCTCTGGGCAGCAGGAGAAGACACCCCACCCCATGCTCTGGGCCAGCATCTCAGTCAACATCTGCTCCCATGCTCGGGTAGGGGGCACAGACAGCTCACACGTGGCTGAACTGGTGCTTAGCTTGAGGACCACGGAGGATGCCCTCCAGTGGGTCAGATGATGCTTTTCAGGTCTGGAAATAGAGAGTTCTCTTTCCTCCTCCACTAAAAAGCCTGTGTGGCCAGCCGTGTAATCAGATAGGTTTGTAATTAAAGACTAAACTGTCAAAATATTTTAGGAATGTGTCTCCAATTGGCCCTTAGCTAAGGTGGTTTTCTAAAGTGGCCATTTTTCCTCAAACAATCAAAAGGGTCTGATATAACCCTACAGGCTGTATGGTATGCCAGAGTTTTTCATAATAGCCTCCCTTTTCCTGGTGATAAAACTAATTTGTGTTCATTGCAGAAATCTTAGAAAACACAGAAAACATAAAGCAGAAATAACAGCTATCCAACTACATAATAAGGAAAGGCTTCGTAGCTGGGCTGTTCAAGCCCTTGAAACAGGGCTTGTCTGAACTGGGATATGCTGCGTACGCGTAAAACACACGTTAGATTTCGAATTCTTATGGGGCAAAAAGAATGTCAACTAGCTCTTCAACAGTTTTTATACAGATCACATGTTGAGAAGATAACATTTTATGGAACAAAGTACATACAGTATTTTATCAGTTTCCCCTGATGATTTTTATTCTTGTAATACGGCAGAGGATGAGACGGTTAGAGAGCATCACCAACTCAATGGACATGAATTTGAGCAAACTCTGGGAGATAGTGAAGGATAGGGAAGCCTGGCGTGCTGCAGTCCATGCGGTCGCAAAAGGTCGGACATGACTTAGCAACTGAAATATTGCATCGCTATTTCAGCATTGCAAATTGCCAGTGGTTCACATCACATTCTTACTGGACAGTGCTGTTGCGTAAGTCTCAAAAATCTACTCCTTTAGTGCACCAGAAAGTTACACCAGGAGGATGAGTTCCAGGGTGCCAAACCCAGAGGAAGTTTGAAGTTCTGATCACCAGCACTGGGACAGAAAGAGCTGGTGCCCTTGTTCTTCTGCTCTTTCACACCTCCCCCCAAAATCGGGTCTTTGCTTTGGGCTAGGTGTCCAGCTGGGCAAGCCCCAGAACACAGTACGCAGTGAGCTTGTACCCAAGAGAAGCTTGCAGCCCAGCAGCTCGGCTGCAGGATGGAGGCTCCAGACCTAGCAGAGGATGGAGGCTCTGGACCTAGCAGAGGCCGTGACACAAAACAGAAGCTCTGCCCTGAACACTCACAAATGAAGGCACAACCACAGGAACAGCGAGCTTTCCTGGGAAAGGTCGTGGCCCCACAAAAGCCCAGATCTTTTATTCTGACTCTGAATCTCACAGGAAAGCTCCAGGATCTTCCCATAACGACAGCTAAGCCTAGTCTTCCGTCCAAGGATTTCTGGTTTTGCTTGATCTTTGCGGAAGCCATGTGAGGTCACACAGGGTAGTCCAAGAGGATCCGCTCTAGGAGGAGACTCAGGTAGCCAACCCAGGCTGTGACATAAGGGTCTTTAGGGAAATAGAGGGTTGTGTGTCGCCACTGAACGCAGGAGGCAATAATGCACGCGTGATGCACTTGGACACGTGCACGCGTGCACGTGGAAGAGGCAGGCGGCTGGGCTGTGTGGGTGAGAGCAACTCCCCGGTTCACACACTCCAAGGGCACTGGCTGAGCAACATCCCAGCTCTGCAAACTGGGGACTAGTGCCATCTTCTGCCCGGAGCACCTCGTTCTCATCTCTTAGGGGTTCCACGATCCTGAAAGCTCGCCTGGTGTGGTGTGAGCCCAGATGAGGGCGACCTGTGCGTGGCACTTGGAAATCTTTTGTTCTCTTGGGGAGCATTGATGAAAGGAAATGGCTGCTTCTCAGAGCAGGGCAGGCTGAAGTTATTTCATTCTTTCAAGCCCCAAGAAGGAACATTAGGCCTTTGGATGGGGCTTTCATTTTAAGAAGCAGGCAAGCAGCATACCATGAGCAGAGTCTCCACACTCTGCTGGGCTGGCCTAGTCGCCTCCTGCATTCTACCCCTGGTGGGTGGGATTTCTGATGCCCAAGCTTCATCATCATGGGGATTTGGGTCATGATACCTGTAGGATCACTAGTGTGAAGGGAACTGTTGGAAACTCAGTCTGGACTTCACCCCAAATCCCCAAAGAAAGGACCCCAAGCGGGGTCGGGGGTGAGGAGGGGATACATCTGTGTGAATCCACTTGCAGCTGGTTGTAATCACTGTAAGAATGTGAGTTAATGTTTGCAGACAGCTTAGCATGCCGCTGGCTTGTAGTAAGTGCTGCCCCACTGCTTGTTAAATAAATAAACAAACAGGGAAATCCATATTGTGCCAAAGACAGGAGGGGTGGTGAAGAGTGCAGAAATAAAGCAGAAGGCATGAGGAGGGTGGAGTAGAAATGGGCTGGAGTACCTGGAAGGAGGCAGCAGAACAGAGATGAATAATGCCAGTCAAGCCAGAAGGGCTTCCAGGAGGAGGTGAGGGGCTGGGTTCTAACTTACCCTGGGCGTGTTTTTAGAGTTCCTAGGAATTCTCAAAAGGCAGGCCTTGGGTTAACAAAACACTTAAAACATCTGAAAACCTGCTGATGGAAACAACATCCATGGATTCTGTTGTGGGGGGAAATCCCCCAGACAGAACTTCATGCTTTGGCCGCAGTCCAGAGCCCTGAGCTGGCAGCCTCCATGCCTGCGGAGTGTCCCCATCCAGCTGCAGCTCGCCAGCTTCTGCTCAGGGTTCTGACATCATTCAAGGGAAGGAAATGACAGGGGTCCAGTCTCCCGCCCACCATATCTCAGTTATAAATGCCCCAGGCATGTCTCCCCTGGGGATAATTACATCCCAGTCAGTTTTAGCCGGTTAGGTCATATACCTGCAGGGCTTTCATTTCTTTCTACAGGGATTGCCCACCGGATATTCCAAGGCGAGGGGGGGCGAGGGGCCCAGCTAGCGGAGGATGGGGGGCCCTGCGCTCACAATAGCCCTGAGTCATGAGCTTCTCACTTCTTCCATGCTCCTCTCCCCACCCGGGAAGCCCATGACTCAGCAGCATTTATTTAGCACCACTGAGCACAGAGATCCATCCTGGGAAGAAGGCTCCCTGAGCAGGCGTGGCCAGAACTGAGGGGCAGAGCGGACTGGCATGCCCTGGATTCTGCCAGCCCCTCCACCAAATGAGAGCAGCTCTGGGGGGCAGGGAGGCATCTGTGTATTTTATTAAAAGCAGCCCCAAACTCCCACCTCATGGGCCTCTAATAAAAAGCCAAGCACCTTGCTAGACTTCCGTCCTCATCAGAGAAACAGAGATGGGAAGATCAACCTCCTGGGTCTCCCTTTGACGCCTGGGAGCAGGGTTCTCAACAGGGAGTGGTTTTGCCCCCAGGGGACACCTGACATTGTCTGGAGATGGGGAGGGAGGAATGGGAGGGAGTCAGGGAGGCTGCTGAGCATCCTACGGGGCACAGGACCACCCCAGGCAAATTACGGTCCAGCTCCAGCTGTGCTTAGGGCCAAGCGGAGAAACCCCATCCCCACCCACCCCATTCCGGCAGAGCACTGTAATCAGAGAGACCCTGGCGGGAATGACCCCTGCCTCGGGCTCACCATGCCCTCTTCTGCTTGCTCTGCAAAGCTTGATTTGCTCACCCGGCGAGGCTCAGACATGTGCACTAGGCAGGTAGACGGCAAGACGTTCTTGATCACACCCGACATCCAGGAGATGAAACTGATGTTCCAAAGCGGAAAGGAGCCCCTCTAGAGCTTCCTGCAGAGGAGACACTCAGCTGGCCGCACGCTAAGTCTCCTCTCCTGTGCCCCTTGTCACTTTGTGCCTGCACTCCTGGGGACTATTAAAAATGTCAGCAAAGCCGAAAGTGCCCAGTGGTGGGTGATGTCACAGGGACAGGAAAGGGCAGCACGGTGGCGGAGCACAGCGAGCCGGGAGGTCCAGAACTTCCCATAATAAAAGTTAATGAGGCCGGGTTTCGGTAATTCGTGAGCGAGAATTAACCCTGCTGCTGAAACCATTCCCCGTGGATTTTTAACCGTGAGAATCAGTGAATCAAAAAGAAGAAAAATGCAAAATTTATGCAACAGCTTATCTAGAAAATCTGTTCATAAGCGATTAGCAACTCAGAGGAGAGACAGAACCCAACGTGACAGCCGTGAGACAGCGGAAGGCAGCGAGCCCAGAAGGAGAAACCGTCACCAGAACACAAGGCACCCTTTAGTCCTTCTGGGCTTCCCAGGGGGGTGCTAGTGGTAAAGAATCCGCCTGCCAATGAAGGAGACATAAGAGATGCGGGTTCAATCCCTGGGTCGGGAAAGTCCTCTGGAGGAGGGCATGGCAACCCACTCCAGTATTCTTGCCTGGAGAATCCCATGGACAGAGGGGCCTGGTGGGATACAGTCCATGTTGTCGCAAAGAGTCGGACACGACTGGAGCGACTTAGCATGCACGCGAGCGAAGTCCTTCTACTTTGAAGGTATCTCTCCAGAAGAATCCTATCCCCCTCTTCCTGATTTGAGGGGAATGTTGTTTTTACTTCTCGTTGGTCCCTGGGATCCCCAGATCCAAGAACCACGACCCCACCCCTCCCCGGTCCAGGCCATAAGCAGCCCGGAGTCAGAGCTGGTCCCAGCTGACACATCCTCGTTCCTGCTCTGGGCACCTCCCCTGCTCTTGATGAAGCACCTCTACACCATCCTCCTGGGAAGACTAGGAGAGGGGGCAGGAGGAAACGGATGAGGGAGGGGAGCAGAGCAGGGACATCTGCTGATGTGCAGAGGAGAAAGATATACTCTACAGGCAAGCAGATAGCTCGAGCATGCAAAGGCATGAACCGCAGAAACAAGAGGAGAAACGCAGCCGTTGAGGCAGCGCCGCAGGGAGCACTGTCCTGGGAGGACACAGGGAGCTGCCGAGCCTAAGACACGGTCCCTACCCTGCAGCCCCCAGGTCTCAGGCACAAAGTCCCAGAGCCTGTCCAGGGTCAGCGGTCAAGCGTCACTTCCCAAATGTTTGGAAATGTCAATGTCCCCAGAGTTGAGGAATTACCTTTTCACTCTTTCTTCAAACACTATATCTCATAGACTTCAGCAAGACTCTTTGCCACTTGAAAATAAATTTAGAAAGATGGTACATTAGGGTTACACAATCTTGGTGGTTTACCAACAAGGATGAATGAAGTTACATAATCCTCTGTGTGTGTGTGTGTGTGTGTGTGTGTGTGATTAGTCTTCCCAACCCCCAAAACTTGAACTTTAAGGGGCAAGGTCTCCCAGGTGTGGCAGAGACCGTGGAAAACTGTTTCTGGTGGGACCTTGGGCAGCCTAGTGCACTTCTCCAAACCAACTCTAGCTGTCCAAGGTGTAGCCGACAGAGTCCTTTAGGGCCACTCAGCGCCTCTTGGCAAGGCCAGCCCAAGGATGGAGTAACCTTCTTGCTTTTCTCCAAGTTCAAGAAATTGACAGACTTGAGCCTGATGAGGGAGGGGAGAAGGTCATGGCGATGACAAGATGACAGGAGTGGTGATCTTGACCATGGCTGCCACTGCTCAGCGCCCCCCAGCCCAGCACTGAGCTCACACACGCTAGACATTCACGGGAGAAGATGGAGGCTCCATGAGGGTTAAGGAGACTGTCCCAAGGTCACGGGGCTGGACAGTGTCAGAGCGGGAACAGACTCTACCCCATCTCCCCTGCCCCATCCTGTCTGATCCCAGAATCCATTCTTGAAGCCAAAACAGGCTGCTGCCACCAGGACCTTATAAGGCAGCTTGTCATCATTTCTGTAGACCCCGAATGTTCCTCAGTGGCCGTGCAATTATTGAGCATCAACTGGTTGTATGAAAACTGAAACTAGTGAAAGTGCTAGTCGCTCAGTGGTGTCCAACTCTGAAACTGTGGACTGTGTCACAGTAGCAACTGTAGGAACCCACTGCAAAACGAAGTGGAGAAAAGAAAATGCTGTCGTCAAGGTATAGACATGTTCTTGGGCCTGAGTGATTAAGTGAGGGGCAGTCCAGGGTGGCTTTCTGGAGGAAGTGGCATTCGGTACATACCTAGAGGAACAAACGGGAAATGGAGAGGCAGGAAAAAAGGAGACACCATCCCCACTGGGCAGGGTTGCTAGGGTGAACCCCAAAGGCTAAACCGGAGCATGGCTGCCTCTGGGGACCTTCATCCTCCTCCTGCAGGGACGGAGGATTAAAAATGAACACCTACCAGGGGCTGGGCCCCTGCTAGCCCAGGGAGGAGAGATATCAAAGCCACCTTCCCCATCCTTCAGGGGGGTAAGCAGAGATCACACAAAGAGTGCAGGCAGCTCTGCAGGGGCCCAACCCACCCCCACTTCCTTGGCCTCTGAAGCCCCCAGTCCCCTCTGCAACAGGAGGACCAGGCTGTGGGTTCAGTGAGGTGAACTGTGTTCCAGACTCTGGTCATGCTTGGGCACAAGAGTATTAAACATTCGGTAAGTGGGGGCTCCGGGGAGGAGCTGGACAGGGCGGGCACGCAGCAAGCAGGGGAGGCTCCCTGGAGGAGGTGAGAGCTGAGTGGCCACCAGGAGTCAGCCAGGGGTGGAGCGGGAAGAGGCAGGGAGAGCATTCGTGACTCCAACCTCAGAAGCGTCTCTCTAGGTTGCAAGGTGACCCGCAGCAGGACTACCACAATCCGAGCCTTTTCTTGAAGGTGGGGGCTGGTGGACGTTCCCTCCCTGCTGTGACACCCTGGCCTCCCTCAAAAGTAGCTCGAGGGGCACTTTCCTCGGATAAAAATAAAACTTGGTGGGGCTCCGCAGGAATGGAATACTTTCTTCCTGTGTTTAAATTTCTACGGAAAATCTGACCCGCGTGGCCGCCGCCCGGGCATAAGCGAGCGCACAGCGCTGGTATCTTTCTTGAAGGCGAAGGAAGCCGGTGGGGCGTCCAGGCCCGAGCGGGCGCGGGACCCACAGGGTGGGCGCTCCTGCACCGCGGCGCGCGGGGCCGGGGCAGGCCGGGGCCGGGCGACGCGGGCGGCGGGCGGAGCGGGAGGCCCGGCCCCCCTGCGAGCCAGCGCGCCCGAACGCCGCCTGTCCGCTTGCAGAGGCCGCCGGGGCCGTGGATGGGGAGGGCGCGCCGCCCGGCGGTCCCGGCGCACAGGCGGCCGCAATGAGGGTCAACGAGAAGTACTCGACGCTCCCGGCCGAGGACCGCAGCGTCCACATCATTAACATCTGCGCCATCGAGGATATCGGCTCCCTGCCGTCCGAGGGCACGGTGAGTGAGGGCGGCCGCCAGCCGCGATCGCCAGGGAGGGCCGCGCACCTGCGCCGCGCCCGGGGAGGGCGGGACGGGAGGCGCCGGGTCCGCGGGGCTCTAGGCGCTTGGGGGGCGCCCAGCGGCGCACGTGGGCCCCGCCGCAGGCACGCGCCCACCCACCCCCGCCCCGACCCCTGCCGCGAGCGCCCCTAGCTCGAGCGTGAGCCCGCTAGGGCCCCGGGTGGGACGCTCCCTTCCCGCTGGTGCCGATTTGGGGCAACGGGTGGGGGTGGGGAAGCCGTCTCGCCCGGGGAGGGTGGCAGCCTCCAGGCCCCACCGCGCCGTCCGCCTCGGGCCACAGCCGCGCGCCTCCGTGTGGGGTGCCCGGCCTGGGAGCTCCACACGCCCCGCGCAGCAGGCGGCAGGGCCGGTCGGTCTTTCCACGTTGGCCCGGCTCCCCAAACCCCGCGTTTGCGCCTGGCCTGGATGATAGCCAGGCCGCGTGGGCCAGCACCTACCCTACCGGACCAGGTGACCACGAGACCTTAGCGGGTCTCCTCTGATCCCAGGTCAGAATTCGCCCGTGAGGGTTTTGGCTTAAAGTTGGAACAAAGTTTGCCAGATGAGGAAAGGGCTGAGACCAGTGCCTCAGCCAGGGAGCCCCACTGACTCTGCTGGCTCTGGGTCCAGAAAATGAACTTGCCTGTCTGCCCCCGTCCCCCAAGCACCGCCTGGGCCTCTCCCCAGGAGATGCGGAAGCCCCAGCTGCCCTGTTCTGCTCTGACCAAGTCCAGGGCTATCCCTGCCTGCCTCTGTAGCCTCTGCTGGAGTCGGTGGGGGTATCCAGGGAGGTGCCCGTGGCGTGTGTGCCAGGAAAGGCAGAGACCCCCAGCCTCAGATCACAACCGGGCTCCCATGGGCTTTGGGGCGTCTTTTACAGCTGGGCCTGCCCCAAAATGCTGGGAGTGTTAGGGACCGCTGTTGGTGGTGGCCTTGAAAGCTTAGGGGTTATCGCTTCAGCCCACACTGTGTGTGTCTGCTGTGTGCCAGGCCCTGTGGGATCCTGGGCACCCCCAGAGGGGACGAGACAGGGGACCCCACCCAGCTGGGGCTCAAGGAGCAATAGTGGAGGTTACCCAGGACAGCGACAAGGGACGCTTCCAGGGCGATGGGCCAGTCGCTGTGTGTTAACTCATTTTACTCTCTCAGTAGCCATGGAGGTAGGTGTTGTTCCTGCAGATGAAAAAGTGGGGGCCGGAGGGGAGCAGATGACTGGTGTCACTCACCAGCTGGGAGGTGAGCTCGGAAGAGCCAAGACACAGGCACAGAGGCGGGTTTCCACGGACAGCCTGCTGGAGGGACGGACATTCTGGAGGAGAGGGGGCCGGTTATATCCATAATTGGGTGGGGTGGGGCCTTCAGTACAAAGAAATGGTGTATATGAAGACTCACAGGTGGGAAGGGGGGGTGCACGCGCTAGGAGGCATGAGATAGGGGTGGCAGCCAGGATAAAGAAGAGAAACAGACATTCCAGAGTTGACCAGATTCAACTTGAGAGAGAGGTTGTGAAATGAAAAATGGAGCTCTTAACAGATGGCTCCTGGGCTCTGGAGCTGTACTACAGGGACCCGTGGCCCACCCCCATCTAGAACTCCCCTCTCCACTTCCCCCAAACCACAAAGTCTGCAGAGAGGCCACTCGGCCCTTCCTGCAAGGTCTCTACCATCCAGAAACACGTAGATAAGCCCAGAGGAGACTGGTGAGTCTTCCTTTGCACAGAGCTCTTACTATGGGGAGGTTCCAGGTATGATGGGCTTGAAGGGCTGTGAATCAGGGGCACGTGGCCACAGGAAGGCAGGCTAAGCAGTGTCCCACCAGAGAGAGAGGGCCTCAGGGAGGCTGGACACAGTGGCTCCAGGAGCCGGGGGCCTGTCCGTGCTGCTGGGCAGGCGCTGTGCCAGGGAGAGCCTCCCAGGGCATCCCCAAGACTGCTCATGCCAATGATTGTTGTTCATTCACTACCCTGAGTCACCCAGCGAAGGCGGCTCCTTGCAGATGAAGCCCAGAGGGCGTGGACTGCCTTTCAGAAAGTCCCCATCCGGTTCCCAGACTTGCATCCCATACTGGGGGTGTCAATGTCATTTACATCGGCCATCAGAATAAACCCTGCCCCAGCCTCCTTGTCTGTGCCTCTCCTCATTCTCATTCCCAAGTTCAAGGGTGAAGGTCATTTCCTTGTTCCTGTAGAAAGAGGTATAAGAAATAACTCAAAAGTTAGAGCCCAGATTGGTGGGTGCAACTCATTTCATGAAGTTTTCTTTGTGTTAATCTTTGAGTGTTTCTACTTTCTTCCTTCACACTGTGGGCTGTCAGTGGCCTTGAATCTACGTCCCAACAAGCCCAGACACCCCGGAGACAGGCTGGCATTTGCCTGCCTGTGAGATAAGAGCGCGTCCTCTTTATCTGCTGTTGGAGACGATCTGTTTATGGATCACGGAATTAGCCCATTAATCATAAGTTAATATGCAATGCGAGTGATTTAATTTAAATTTTTTTCGAGTAAAAGTGTTTCAGAGTGATGTTCAGATTGGAGTTGAAATTCAGAGAGTCCCAAGATGGAAAGCAATTTTGCAGGTCACTGATTTCATTTTCCCCATTTTTGGAAAAAGTGAATATAGCAGGTTCTCTTAGAATAATCCTTGAGACATGCCCTGACTTGGTCTATCACACACAAATGAGTGAATTCAGTTCCTGGAGCTCCAACTCCAGGTAAGAAGCCAAATTAAAGAATGCGCTGGGTTCTGGGTACAGAGAACAGGCTTGTAGTTGTCAAGGGGGAGGGGAAGGATGGAGTGGGAGGCTGGGGTTAGCAGACGCAGGTTTTTAACAGCAAGGTCCTACTAGAGCACAGGGAACTATGTCCATATCCTGTGACAAACCCTAATGGAAAATAGTATTTTGCAAAAAGACTGTATCTATACATAACTGAATCACTTTGCTGTACAGCAGAAATTAACACAGCCTTGTAGATCGGCTATACTGCAATAAAAAAAAAAATATATATATATATATATAAAGAAATACACGGGCCCCAGTGCAGCAACCAAGGTGTGGATTCAGGGCTCCACTCTCCTCCTCTGTCCTTTTCTAAGAGTTTGGAGAGGCAGGTAGACTGCCCTCTCCCTGTTCCTGGTGCTTGGGTCAGGGCACACTTACTATGAAGGGGAACTTTGGCCCCTGACCTCTTCTCCTGTCACCTCAAGGAGCCATCTTTCTACCTTCCTTGGACTTCCCTGGTGACTCAGAGGGTAAAGAATCTGCCTGCAATGCAGGAGACCCAGGTTCGATCCCTGGGTCAGGAAGATCCCTGGAGAAGGGAATGGCCACCCACTCCAGTATTCTTGCCTGGAGAATCCCCATGGACAGAGGAGCCTGGCTGGCTACAGTCCAGGGGTCCCAAAGAGTCAGACATGACTGAGCAACTAACACTTTCACTTTTCTTTCTGGGGCAGCTCAGGGGTTCATCTTCAAAATCCATTCAGTTCTCCCATCACACTCAGTCCTCACAAGCATCCCACGACCTCAGTCGAGGAGATGTTTTTGTCCCCATTTTGCAGATGGAAAAACTGAGTCTTAGAGCTCGGGAGTGGGGGTGTAGTGTCTAAACTCTGGTCTGACTGGGTCTCAGCTTCCATATGCTTGATCTGGTGGCCCCTACCAGTAGCAATGTACAAAACCCACGCCTGTGTCATTCAGTCACACACGCATATATTCATTCCAGAACCGTGCACTTAGTGCCGAGCATTTAAAAAGACAGGGAGGAGGGGATGAGACGTCCTGACTCCCGTGGGGGGCGGTGGGGGAGGAGACTGGGGAGGATGGTGCAGGCAGGAGACAGGATGAGCACTCCCGCCCTCGGACACTGCACACAGCCCCTGGGTCAGCTCAGAGGATCTGAGTTGCCTGTTTGGAAAATAAGGAGGAACCCCTTGTAGAGACGCTGGGCGTCTCATGTGCCCAGGATGCTGGCAGCAGGCCGTGTGCCCTTCAGCCCTGCCTGCCTGGAGCCTGCGTGTCCACCTGGCTCTGACCGCCTCCCACGCGCTCACCCTGCCCGCCGGCAGCGGCTTCATTCCTGAGCACTGGCCAGTGTCTTCAACCTTCCCTGGGCGGCCTTCTGGCTTTTCTGCCCACCTCCTTTGCAAGGAGAGGAACCCCTTCTCTGCCAGCTCTCCATGACAGTGCATTTCTCTGCCACTCTTGGGATATCCAGGGGAATGAGCGCCTGCCGTCAGCACTGGCATGGAGGGCTGGGAGATGGGATGGCCTCCGGGTGCCTGTCCCAAGAGTTAGAGGGAGGGTCCACCCAGACCCGGTGCTTTTTAACTCAGTGAGTCCTCCTGGCTGCTGGTGGGGGCAGCTTCTGTTATCCACCCATTTTACAGAGCTGGAAACTGAAGCCCAGAGCAGGTAGAGTGTCCCCCAGGGCTCATAGCTGGAGAGGGACCAAGCCTGGATGTACCTGAGGGCTCTCGTTGCCCCCAACCCCCCTCCACCCTGACCTTACCCTTACCTGTGGTTCTGGGAGCAGGGGGCTGGGAACCGTGGCTCAGCTGGGCGGCTGCGCTGATACTAACAGTGTCCAGTGGAGCAGCCCGTGAGGGGTCAGCAAGGGCAGCGAGGGCTGGCCGCTGCACTCGCCAGAGCCCCAGCTTCCTCCAGATCCAGCAACTCTGATTACAGTGGCCCTCCAGCAAGGGCTGCATGAGAGGGTGGAGCTGTGCTGGGAAGGAGTGTCACCCCGGGTCTCTGGTGCTGTTGGGTGGGGGTCCCTGGGTGCAGCCAGGACTCCAGGCTGGATGCAGCCCGCCCGCACTGTCGCCTCAGGCGCCTCTCACCAGGCCTCAGCTTCCCCGACAAACGGAGGTGAACAACTTTCTCCCGCCTGTCCCCCACGACCCACCAAAGATGCTTGGGTGATCCGTGGTCTCTGTCCTTGGCTGGGGGAGGGGAGACGGGCCTCCTTCCGCCCCCCAGCCCCCCAGCCCTCCTGGCACGGGCTGTGGACCCGGCCTCTCAGCCCCAGCCCAGCTCCGAGGACTCTGAATGGTGCAAAGTGACCCCTCTTCCCAGCATGATTTTATTTATTTTCTTTTATTTCCGAGACCAGCTTGCTGGGGAACCTAAGACCCTCGACAACCATCTGACTCCCACAGGAGTTTGAGAGCTGGGTGTAAGCATTTAAAAAGACAGGGAGGAGGGGATGAGGTGTCCTATGGTGCCCGTGCGGGTGCCTGGACTTTGAGCCCTGGCCCCCAGGCTCCATCTCCTTGGCCCCCTGGACAGGCAGAGGGGGAAACTGAGGCAGGACTGCGTGTGCAGCTCCCCCCCACCCCGATGCCATCTCTACCACCTCTGCCCTCGCTCTGGCCCCTGAGACCACCCGCTGAACCCAAATTCTTGACTCAGGGTCTGGGAGTCGATCTGGGAGAACCCCAACTAACACAGCAGGTGCCTGGCCCCTGACTGCACGGCTCATTAGTGGCAGAGCCAGGCCAGGCGAGGGCCGGCGGTCACCTCGACACGCCGTCACCAGGCTCACTGGCCATCGGAGTCACGACGAGCAGACGCAGTCTGCTCCGCTCCACCCGGGATCCTGTGTGACAGGAGCACCCCCGAGGGGTTGGCCCTACAAATTCCACACCCCAATCGAGCCGCTGGTCCTCCCCAGGCGGCCCACCCCCCTCCTCCACAAAGCCGGGATGCCCTCCCGCGAAAGCATCCAGGGTTGGCATCTGCAAGTGCTGTGAGCTGGGACAGCTCCTCCTGAATGCCAGGCCCTGGGAGGCAGGACCTTCTGCAGTGTGCTCAGGCGTCTGGGCCCCTGCCATCAGAGGGCGGCAGTGGAGAGGGTGGGCGGCAGTGGAGAGGGTGGGCGGGGTCGGGTGGCGGGCTACGCGCTGCTCTCCGTGGGCCCATTCCCGAGCCCCTGACGGCGAGCGGCTGTCTCCTCCCCACAGCTGCTGAACTCCTTGTCTGTGGACCCGGACGCCGAGTGCAAGTACGGCCTGTACTTCCGCGACGGCAAGCGCAAGGTGGACTATGTCCTGGTGTACCACCACAAGAGGGCCTCGGGCGGCAGGACGCTGGCCAGGAGGGCCCAGCACGGCGACGCGGGCCCGGCCGCCCGCGGCGCCCGGCAGGACCAGCCCCTGCCCGGGAAGGCGGGCCCCCTGGGCGCCGGCGAGCCCGAGCCGCCGCTGGACTACCACGAAGATGACAAGCGCTTCCGCCGGGAGGAGTACGAGGGCAACCTGGTGGAGGCCGGCCTGGAGCTGGAGCGGGACGAGGACGTAAGTGTCCCCGCTCCTGGACGGGCGGGGGCGGGCGGGCCGGCGGCCTCCGGGAGGCCCCGCCTTCAGCTGCTCTCAGAAAAGGGCCGGTGCTGACACCCTCCTGGTTGAGTGGAGAGAGCCCAAATCCGCACACGCCCCCACCGCTGCCCCAGAGGAGGGGCTGGGCTTCTGCGCCCTGACCGGTGGGGTCATTTCCTGCTTGGGTCAGTTCCTCCCCTGGGAAGCTGGGCAGAGGACGAAGCTCTCCCGGGAGCCTCCCCGGAGCTCGACGTCGGCTTCTCAGGGCCTCGGTTTCTCAACTTGTCGAGTGAGGAGGTTGGCCAGGCTGATCCCCCCGGGGCCCTGGTGCGCTGGACTCGGTGACCATCACACTGGTTTCCAGAGCTCCCCCGCTTGGCAAAGCCGGAGAGTCTTTCTCAGGGGGACGTTTCCCGGGCAAAGCAGAGGTTCACCTCACCGGGCCTGCAGGCCGCCCTGGTGGCGGAAAAGCGCGGCAGTGTGCAGAGGTGACCTTGGTGACGCTGGGACCATCAGTCGGCCCCCTCAGCTTCTCGGTAGACTTGCAGGTGCTTGTGCACCATCCGCTTACCTCTCTGTGCATGAGAGGGTAGGGGCCCTCCTTCCGTGAACACTGGGGGTCAGGCCCCCAGCCCGAGGAACTGTCACTGTGCAGGTTAACCAAGAATCAGACGAAGTCTCTACAGCATGTTCAGAGCAGAGAACAGAGTTAATAGGCTGACTTAGGGAGCCGTGAGTCCATCGAGAATGTTCCAAATAGAAGGTGGTGTTAGTTTGCTATTTTATTTGATGAGTACCACCCAGTCCTTAAACGGTGAATGCTTTGGGTCTGGTGATGAGAAGGTTTTCACGGTACTCAGACTAGAAAGCTAATGACCGGGGAGCAGGTATGAACACTCTTTCATACTTTGATGCTACTTTGAATGAAAGCAACCAAACATGCTTAATGGCCCTTATTCCACCTTGACCCCGAGGTCAAGGCCTCTTGTGCTTAGCAGGGACCACCCCTCTGGTGGGGCTTTGGTTACCTGGCAGGTCTCGGTGAGTTCAGCTGTAGGGTTGGTTCCCACTGGAGCCGTGAGGATGTGAGGGACTTAAAACATTCTGATTGTCAGGATGCAAAGGATGGATTCTGACTGGGTGGCCGAGAGCCTGTCTCTCTGATTCTGAAGGCAGCAGCCGCAGACAGGCATACTCTGGTCCTTCAGGGTTTTCTGTTGCGCTTTGGCTTAGACCTGAGCTGGGGCCACTCGGGAGAGAGGACAGTCATTCACACTGGCTTTTCCCAGTCCCACCCAGCCAGCCCGGCGGCCTTTTGTTGGAACAATGCGGTTACTATAGAGGCTTGATTTCAGTGTGTCCTTTATAACTAGAGGAACCAGTGGCCTCCGTCAGAGGCAGGAGAGGCCAGAGGGAGGCTGCTGGTGGAGCCTGTCCCTGGAACTGTGATCCTGGGTGCGGTGTGATGGGTGCCTTGTCTGTTCACCAGGGATTCATTGTCTGTCTCTGACACTCTTTCCTGACTACAACTTTAAAATCTCAAGTTTGAAAGGACCCCCTACCCCAGGGTCCAATAATTCATACCCTCCTCGCCAGATACCAGACCTTCTGCCTGTCCTTCGCAAGACATAAAGCTTCAGACTATTGTACAGTTGCACTCATTTCACATACTAGCAAGGTAATGCTCAAAATCCTTCAAGCTGGGCTTCAGTGGTATATGAACTGAGAACTTCCAGATGTACAAGCTGGATTTAGAAAAGTCAGAGGAACCAGAAATCAAATGGCAACATCTCTTGGATCATAGAGAAAGCAAGGAAATCCTAGAAAAACATCTACTTCTGCTTCATTGACTACGCTAAAGCCTTTGACTGTGTGGATCACAACAAACTGTGGAAAATTCTTAAAGAGATAGGAACACTTTACCTGTCTCCTGAGAAATCTGCATGCAGGTCAAGAACCAACAGTCAGAACTGGATATGAAACAACAGACTGGTTCAAAATAAAAAAAGGAGTTCATCAAGGCTGTATATTGTCACCTTGCTTATTTAACTTATATCAGAGTATGTCATGTCAAACGCCAGGCTAGATGAATCCCAAGCTGGAATCAAGATTTCTGGGAGAAATATTAATAACCTCAGATAGGCAGATGATACCTCTCTAATGGCAAAAAGTGAAGAGGAACTAAAGAGCCTCTTGATGACGGTGAAAGAGGATAGTGAAAAAGCTAGCTTAAAACTCAGCAATCAGAAAACTAAGATCATAGCATCTGGTCCCATTATTTCATGGCAAATAAATGGTAGATGGGGAAAAAGTGGAAACAGTGACAGATTTTATTTCCAAAATCACTGTGGATGGTGTCTGCAGCCATGAAATTAAAAGACGCTTGCTCCTTGGAAGGAAAGCTATGACAATCCTAGATAACGTATTAAAAAGCAGAGACTTTGCCAACAAAGGTCTGTACAGTCAAAGCTATGATTTTTCTAGTAATCATGTACGGATGTGAGAGATGAACCACAAAGAAAGCTGAGCACCAAAGAATTGATGCTTTCAGACTGTGGTACTGGAGAAGACTCTTAAGAGTCCCTTGGACAGTAAGGAGACCAAACCAGTCATTCCTAAAGGCAGTCAACCCTGAATACTCATTGTAAGGACTGATGCTGAAGCTGAAGCTGAAGCTCCAGTACTTTGGCCACCTGATGCGAAGAGCCAACTCATTGGAAAAGACCCTGATGCTGGGAAAGACTGAGGACAGGAGGAGAAGGGGATGACAGAGGATGAGATGGTTGGATGGCATCACCAACTCAATGGACATGAGTTTGAGCAAGCTCCGGGAGATGGTGATGGACAGGGAAGCTTGCTGTGCTGCAGTCCATGGGGTCACCAAGAATCAGACAAAGTTTGATGACTGAACAACAGCGACAACAAAGCTTCAGCATTTGTCAGAGATAACAAGAGTATTTACGTGACTGTGTGCATGTTCAGTTGCTCGTTCATGTCCAACTCTTTGCAGCCCTGCTGACTGTTGCCCCCAAGTTCCTCTCTTCATGGAATTTTTCAGGCAAGAATACTGAAATGGTTTGCCATTTCCTCCTCCAGGGGATCTTGGCGACCCAGGGATTGAACTCAGGTCTCCTTCATCTCTTACATTGGCTGGCGGGTTCTTTTCTGCTGAGCCACCTGGGAAACAAGCCATTACATCACTGGTTTATCCTAAAGTACTTAACTTAGAGTCTGGCAGTCGGGAAATTCTCACTGGTGATATGAATATTCAGTTATATATCATTATTGCTCATATGAAAATGGAATGGCCATGCTCACAAAGGAGAAAGAAGAACCTTTCCAAGTCCAATTAAACCCTTTGCCACACATACATTTTTAAAAACTTCTTGACTTCGAAATAAACAGCAAACATAAAGACAGCGGTTTTGGCCACCAGAAAAGATCGAGCTGTACCAGTAAGTGGCGAGGACTCTTCCCCAATTCCAACATGCACGCGTTGTTTCCCCAGCTCCACCCAGCACTTCTCTGACACCAGCTGGGGGTCCTGCAATGTAACTCAGTATGGACACTGCCTATCTAGGGGCAGTGCCAGACCCCGCAGGTTAAAGGCAAGACCCTCCCCTGACTCCAGCCATCATTTGCAAGCCCAGATGGTCACCTGTGCTCTGACCCATTGGCTACCGTTCAGACGTTCTAACGACTTTGGGTTCTATTAATTTGTAGAGTGGCTCACGGAACTCAGAGAAACACGTTGCCTGCTAGATCACAGCTTTATTGTAAAAGGTAATAAATTCAGGAACAGCAGATGGAAGGGGATGCACAGGACAGGGCGTGTGGGGAAGAGGCACGGAACTTCACGCTCTCTGAGCCTCACTTTCCCCAAATCTGCGTGTGTTCACCAACCCAGAAGCTGTCCAGACCCTGTGTATGGGGGGGTTTATGGAGGATTTATCACGCAAGCACAATTGATTAAATCACTGGCTGTTCGTGATTGCTTCAACCGGAAGCCCTTCTCAGTTTCCCAGACACGGTCTGGGGGAGGGACTGGAAGTCCCAGTCCTCTAACCATGTGGTCGGTTCCCCTGGCAAACAGTCCCCCACCCCCGCCTTGGGAAAGTCACCTCATCCACCTAACAAGAGACACCTTGACTGGGCTCCCCACTTAGGAAATTCCCAGAGTTTTAGGAGCTCTGTGCCAGGACCAGGGGACAAAGACCAAAAATGTATTTCTTATTATTAATACAAATCACAAGGTCACGGTGACCCCAAATCTCAGTGATAATTTGGTTCTATAGCCTTAAAAGGGTTTCAGCAGTTGATTGGACCTATTTAAAAAAAAAAAAAAACTCTGGGCCACACCTCGAGTTATGTGGGATCTCAGTTCCTCAACCAGGGATTGAGCCCACACTCCCTGCACTGAGTGTTAGCCACTGGACCACCGGGGAAGTCCCTGATTGGGCCCTTTTTAGATGAAAATGTTACTGTGGCGTAAACTCAACAGTTCAAGATTTCAAAGCAGCTGGAGCTGAGCGTGAACCATCTTCCTGTGTCATCTTCAGATCAAAACCAACCTTTCCATGGCCCCTGCAACCCTGAGCTTCCCCCTGAGATGAGTCAGGCCCCAGGCAGCCTGTTGCCTTCACCTGCTCCAGACCAGAGTCTATTCAGGGGCCGCCGGGAGGAGGCAGCATGCGGGGTGTGCGCGGGTCCACGCCAGCGCGATTAGCGGAGAGACGCCCAGGATGACTCATTCCCGGGTGTGCTCTGATTACAAGAAGTGAGAGGGTTTGGGGAACAAGATAGCCTCGGAGAGAGCCCAGACACGCAACCTTGCCCTGTGAAACAAAACTGCGGCTTATGCGCGCTTCCCCGGGGAGAAAGGAATCCATGGACTCCATCAGATACTCAAACAATTACCCCCAAAATATGAAGAGTCTTGTCAGCCTTGGCGTTGCTGGCATTTGATATCTTGAAGCATTCCTAAATACAACCGAAAATGTCACCAGTATCCCCCAGGCCCGAACATGGAGGGCCAGCTGGACAGGCTGGCCCAGGGGCAGGGATGAATTAAATGAAAGTCACTCAGTTGTGTCCGACTCGTTGCAGCCCCGTGGACTATACAGTCCCTGGAATTCTGCAGGCCAGAATACTGGAGAGGGTAGCCTTTCCCTTCTCCAGGGGATCTTCCCAACGCAGGGATCGAACCTGGGTCTCCCTCATTGCAGGCGGGTTCTTTACCAGCTGAGCCACAGGGGAAGCCCAAGGGAAGCCCAGGAGCAGGGATAGGGGGATGCAGAAGGACAGTGATGCAAGAGGCAGGGGGCAGATGAGCAAGTACACCCACCCCCGTCCCGAGGCGTCTGCTGGCCTGGTCATCTGCAGTTGTGACCGGACAGGGTGTGCAGGTGTGTGACCCCCTTTCCTCCCCCAGGGCCAGTGAGTGTGTGAGGCTGAGCCACTCTGGGGCAACATGGGCTTCAAGCCCGACACAGACGGGGCCCCTGTGAGCAGCGCGAGACTTTCTCCCGAGTCAGGAGGCTTGTTGTTAAGAAGACATCCCGTGATGACAGGGGAAGACTGGCCTGGCTGAGGGCGCGGTGGGGGCTGGATCTTAGAGACACAGAACACTGAGTGTCCCGGGTGGGGCTTCTGATACCCACGACCACAGACTGCGGGGAGCTTAAAACAATAGTAATTGATTCTCTTGCAGTTCTGGGGGCCAGAAGTCTAAAGGCAAGGTGTCAGCAGGACCGGAACCACCCCCAGGCTCTGGTGGAGCGTCGCTGCCAGCTCTCCCAGTTTCTGGGGCTCCGGGTGTTCTTGGGTTTGTGGCCACGTCCCCCCAGCTTCAGCCTCCTCCTCACTTGGGCTCCTCCTCTCTGTTTGTCTCTCCTCTTCTTATAAAGACACCCATCATTCTGCATAAGGCCCACCTAATCCACTGTAACCTTATCTAACTTGATTTCATCTGCCAAGACCCCATTTCTGAATAAAGCCCCCCTCGCAAATATGGGGACTTGGGATGTGGGTGTCTCTTTTGGAGGGCACCATTCATCCCACCTCAAAGCTGAGCCTTTACACACGAGCGGTTATCCCCGGAGTCGGGGGAGCTCATGCAGGACCCCTCGAGGTGCAGCCACGGGTGGGGAGGCACCGCTTGTGGTTGGAGGGCTGAGCAGGGCAGCCAAGCCTTGGCCTGGCTGCCTTGGTGCAGAGTCCTGGGGTGTGCACAGAAGCCCCTGAGGTCGTCAGGATGCAGGCTCTGACTCAGCAGGTCTAGGTGGGCCCCTCACTGCACTTCTCACCCTGGTGCATGCTTGGAGACGTGAGGAGTGTGCAGACCTGTTTCCCCAGGAGCCGTCAGAAACTTCCCCAAGGAAGGACCCTCCCCCTCCACTGTCCACGCAGGTCCCCAATACACTGTCCAGTGCCCCGGGGGTACCCCAGACAGAGACCCGCACACACACTGGGTGCCCCGGGCCGGGAACCCAGTGGAGGGGGGAGTGGCGGGTCTGGAAGGAACGTGCTCATAACTTCGTTTATAAGACACATGGAGGCTGAGCCTGGCCGACTGGCTGTGATCACAGGTGACCCACTTGCCCCCAAACCTCCCCCAGGCACCATGGGCCCAGAGGAACTCAGCTTAAAAATTATTTCCCCAGCCACCCACAGGAGGGGCCCTGGTTGTCAAATCAGGATCTGACGCCTTGATCCAGAAGATGGCCCCTGAAGTCAGTTTCACACATGAGGGTCCAGGACGGGTGTCATATCAGAGACCCCAGGGGCAGCAGACAGGATGGAAATGGTGGGGAAAGGTCCCGGAGGCGGGTGGCCCAGGCCTGCCTTCTGCAGGAGTGCCTCTTCCGCCCACCCCCCATTCCTCTGTCCCTCCGGTGGCGTTGGAGTCAGTGGCCAGGGTTCCCAGGAAACGGACAAGAGCAGCTTGTGGGCCAGCATGTTTCCTTGTAACTGAAACCCATCAGCATTTTTTAAGTCCAGCCTCAAAGCCAGGGCATTATTTATGTCCAGTGGTCATGGCTGAAAAGGCCACACAGTAAAATCCCGACTGAGTACTGGGGGTGACCGAGGCCCGCACTGCCCTGATGTTGAACTTGACTCAAGCTTTGGCAGAATTGTTGCGGCCACAGATGCATGAACCCTACAGGGTCAGTTTGCTTTCAAGCTGCCGTTCAGGGCTCGCCGCCGCACCCCCGGGCGGGCGGGCTATAGTTTCTCCTTGTTCCTCCCCGGAGCTGGTGTGGGCCGCAGCGGCATCTGTTTCCCGTCTTTGTGGATGTTGTTTTTTGAAGAGCAAGCAAGGAGCTGCCTGCAGGAGGATGGGAGCCACCTCCACACCAGACTCCAGGACGCACGGTCAGGCCACGGTGAGGGTACCTGAGCTCCCAGGGAGGCTTAGATCCCACCCAGACTCTCTGAGGCCATGCGTGCAGGTGCAGACCCAGCCCGGCCACTTCCTGGGGGCTGAGCAGCCTCGGGCAAGTAGCTTCCCCACTCAGGACCTCAGTTTTTCCATCTGTAGAATGGAGGTGATGGCACATCCTTCCTCCTGGGGGGGTGGGCAGGGTTGCCATGGACACAGGACGGGGGATAGGGGCATGTTTCTTGCAGTTTCCAGCTGAGGCCTTGTGGGCATGAGCTGGTGTCCGAGACAGTTGGCTAAGTGCGGTGATGAGCATGGAGTGGAGCTGGGGAGTCCCTCCTCATGGCCTGGACATTGGGGTAGGGGTTCTCCACTTTGAGGCACCTGAAGTCTAATTTCAACAACTCCATATGTAAGGACAGTGGAGCAACAGACGTTCTTGGGGACTTGTCAGCCTGGATGCAAACCCCCATCCCCACCCCACCCTGTGTGGGCACCCTGACCCGCCTTGTGGTGCAGGGGTCAGATCCCTTTACAGAGGGAATGAACTGAGGCTCTGAGAGGTGGGGCAAGGAGTTCAAGGCCACTGTGCCCGACAGGGGCAGAGCCAGCACTTGAACCTGGGTACTGGGTCCTCATGTCACACTCTTTGCCCTGAACCGCGATAACTGGATTATAGAGAGGGCTGAGCGCCAAAGAATTGATGCTTTGAACTGTGGTGCTGGAAAAGACTCTTGAGAGTCCCTTGGACCGCAAGGACATCAAACCAGTCAATCCTCTGGGAAATCAACCCTGAATATTCATTGGAAGGACTGATGCTGAAGCTGAAACTCCAATATTTTGGCCACTGATGCCAAGAACTGACTCATTGGAAAAGAACCTGATGCTGGGAAAAATTTAAGGCAGGAGGAGAAAGGGACAGCAGAGGATGAGATGGTTGGATGGCATCACTGACTTGAGCAAGCTCTAGGAGATGGCAAAGGACAGGGAAGCCGGTGTGTTGCAGTCCATGGGGTCTCAGTCATGACTTAGTGACTGAACAACAAAATGTGGTCTTCAGCCCCATCTCACTTCTACCTCTAGGCTAAGTGCCTATGCCATGAGCCTCTCCTACAGTGAGGTGTCAGGGGCCATTGTCTAGTCCTAAAGCTGCTCATATCTCTATTCATAATTCCACCATTACACATTCATTTCTTTGGCTGTAAAGTTTTTCTGTCTCTTGAGTCTTAAGTGCTGAGGCTTTTATACACCCCACCTAGCTTCCTTTGGGCCTCTCTTGGTTTTGTGAAAGCGTACTTGTTATCAAGTGAATTCTGGACATGTTTTAAGAGTCTTGTCTTTAAAGTTCCCCAAGGACAGCCCTGCCCGGGTTCCAGGTAGTCTGTGCCCCTCTGGCTGTGGTTCTAATGTCCTGCCATGTCTCTAGGCTGACTGTGAGCCAGAGTCAGCTCTTTCTGGCTCATCGGGAATTCTGCCAGCTGGTGTTAACCCTTTGGTGCATGAATCAGGCCACGACGGGAGTGTTTATACCGTGGAAACTGGCAACTGATGCAGCTACAGATCAAGGTTGGTTTTTCTTCCTGGAGAACAGGGGGCTGGGCAGGGGGCTGCCTACGTTGTCAGCATGCCCCTGCTCTGTGCCCTCTCGCATCTCCCTTTCCTGAAGAGGTCAAGGGTCTTCAAACGTGTCTGTTGTATTTTCGCTTCTCGTTATGACACTTTTTTATTTCTGCGAGTTCTGTTTGGTTCTTTTCCAAGTTGGCTGTGTCATTTTCTTTAATAGTTTCCTGTCCTTTGCAGGACCTTTCTGTCTTGAGGTTTATTTCTCTAAACGAGGTGAGCTTAGCTGATTTATTGGATTTATTATCCATCTAATCCTCTCAGAATCCCAAAGCTGAGGGGGTCACTTCTGCTGGTTTTCCTCCAGCTGTCTTGCATTCTGGTGGGCCTGGCACTCTTCCCCACTGGCCACCACCCTTCCATAACCCATGGGGCAGTTCCCAAGCCTAGGAAGAAGGTGCCCTTATCCAGAAAGCCTTGGCACTTGCATTCTCCACTCATCTGAGGACGTTATGGATAGGACCACCCTGAACCAAGGTCATGGGCTGACATGGCTGGACCCACTGGGGTCCTCACCTGCTCCTTCTTCTCGGCACCAACACCACCTTCCTTGTGATTCCCGCGTCTGGAGAAGGCATGCCCTTTCTGGCTCAAATGAAAGTGTCGTCTCCTGGGAGTCCAGCTCCATGGGGAGGGAGGAGTCTTCTGTTAGACTCCCCATCTTGGGCAGTTACTCCTCTGGGTCTTCTTTTTTCTTTTTAATTGTTTTCCATGAGAGTGTGAATCTGAGTAACCTACACACCCATCATCAGAGCAGCACTGTGAATGAATACGTGTCTTTTATTCCTTCAACAAGCCAGGCCTTGGGAGCCAGACCCTGTGCCAAGGGCTGAGGGGTAAATCTGCCCCAGCCAGGCCTGCAGCCCCAGCTTCCTCAGAGACCGCGTTCTGGGTCCTGGCTCACGGGAGACAGTCGAGGGTGCCACGTCCAGGATGTGCAGAAGGCATGCTTGTACCAGTGCACCATGTGAGCCCCGAGTGACCACAACAGCTCCTCCTGGGCGGTGCAGACATGGTCAGCAGGAACCACAGCACAGAAATGCCTCCATGCAGACCCTTGCCCAGGGACTGAGCTCTCTCCTGTCCCCTCTGGGAGCCGTCCAGGTGGAGGGCGGGCATGAGCAAGTCAGGGGTCAGCCCCAGTGGCGGTCCCAGCCTGCCCCCTCGTCCATGAGTATTAAAGTGAAGCTGGGGATGCTGCCAGAGGTCAGGGAAGGACCACAGGAGAATCCTCGGCCAGCACACAGTAGGAGCTCAGCAAGGACTGTCTCCCTAGCTCTCCTGCATCACTCAGCAAATATCATCAAGCTGGACTCCCGTGAGACGACACATTCAGGTGACACAGAAAGGCCCCTGTCTTCCCACTCTGGGAACTAGAAGGAAGGTGGTCCTGGTGCCGATCAGGAGAAGGAGGGGATGAGGCCCACCCGGTGCCGGATGCTCTCCTTCCCGGGGGGCACGTCAGTCAGCTAAGCAGACACACCCAGCCTGGAACCAGCCTTCCAGCTCACACCCACGTGGGACCCCGGTGCCAACAGGAAGAGCAGGCAGGCACCAGGGCTGCCAAGAATGCACCCGGTCATTAGGGACTGACCAGGCATCACGTGCCTTGAACACATTCGAGGAGAACATGACCCCTCCCGCAGAGCAGCCCTGGCATCAGAGGCCCTCCGGGTGGTGGTGTTATCCTTGGAGCTGAGAGGGGCAAGTTGACCAGGCCCCAGTGGTGGTCAGACATCCGGCCGAGGCCTCCCGCCGGGGCTCTGGGGCTTCCTGGCCAGCGGTGCTCAGGAGTCGTCCTGTGTGTCCTTGCCGTGCACACATGCTCCCCACAGCTCCTGCTGGACCGTGAGCTGGGGAGGGGTGCACACACAGGATGCCATGGAGGCGCCCCCACCACCCTCGGGCCTGAACACTCAGCACCCCCTAATTCCCTGATGGCAGTGACGGGGCCCTCTGGGGTGGGCAGCAGCTACGGGGTCAGGGTGGGCTGGGGAGGTGTGCTGCCTGGGAGCCCTCTGGGGGCATCTAGGGACCCCACGCTCGGCCTCCCTGAGGCCAACCTTCCAGCAACCTCGCAGCCCACCCTTCAGCAGAGATGGGTGACCGTGACATCCACACGCAGGCTCAGGCAGCCATGGGGACGAAGAGGGGCCCTTGGCATCCTCGACCACCAGGAATCCCCCCCACCAGGGATGTTTTTCCTTGTTCTGATTCCCTTCTTCCTTCTAAAAGGGAAGTGCCAGGAGCGACTGGGGTGAGGTCTCCATTTCTGTGAGTTGAGCCGGGAATGGAGGTTTAATCCTGTCCAGTCTGTGCTGGGCAAGCCTCCCCCTTCCCCTTCCCCACTTGGACGGCACAGTCCTGGTCACTTTTCTGGGCCTTCTTGGCTCTTTAGCAACTTTAAGGTATGACATTTGTTTTCTTATTGTATTTCTTGTCTTCGTCCAGCATTTGGTGGCAGTCCATTGCAAGGGCCCTGACCCCATCCCCTCCCTGAGCCCCTTGGCCCTGCGCATGCCCACACCAAGGCCCCCGGGGTTGTGTGGCCCCCAGACTCCCCACCTGAGGAGCCAGTCTGGACAGAAGCCACTGCTCTGGGCCGTCCGACTGGGAGAGGGGACCAACGTCTCACGGTTTCTTCCCGCCGGGAGCAGACTGCTGTCAGGCCGGGCACCAAGGTTTAAAACATCCCATATGTGTCCTCATCCAACGAGTCCCACGACCCTTTCCCGATCCTGCCAGATGTTTTTCTGGGAGGGACCCTGTCGCTCACGTAAACAGCAGAGCGTGTTTTCCCAGGGATGCCGGCCCGGGCACTGCTTCTTGACCACCGTCAAGAGAAATCTCCACGGACTCGGAGGAATATATTTTGGGTCTTTGCGTGCGGCTGAGCAGAGCGCACAGAAATAAACCTGGGCTGTAACAAGAAAGACGGGGTTGGCTGTATGGGGCCATCCACAGATATGTCACAGCGCCCCCTGTGGTCAGCCCCACGCCTGGGAGCCCCCAGGCTGGAGGCGTTGCTACCTCTTGGGTCTCGGTGCCCCAGGGCTTCCTAGGGTAGGGGAAGCGGCTTCCAGCTTCTTGGCAAAGAGAGTCTGTGGAGGGGTGGTCTTAGCGGCCTCAAGGTCGTGGAGAGGCGGAATGGCCCCAGCCATGGGGTTGGGCAGGGGTCCTGAGAGCACCAAGAACTCCCCTCAGCTGTGAAGCAAGTCACGTATGGCAAAGATTTGCAGAGGAGCAAAAGGTGGGCTCAGAGAGGCTGAGTCACTCGCCAGAGACAACACAGTGGCAGACCGGACTCCAACCCAGGTCGCTTAAACCACGGCTCCCTCCTGTGCCTATCCGACCTGCCCCTTGAGGGCAGCAGGAAGATCTGGGCTCCTCTGGCCTGAGCCCCCGGGCCTGCCTCCCCTAGTCTGTGCTGGGATGTGTCCATTCCCAAACCCAGGCGCTGTGTCCCCCAGCCCTGGGCCATCATGTCGGGTCTTGGCCCCCTGCAGGCAAGCCCCGCGCCCACCAGCACACCTGGGAGCCCTGCTCATCTGGTCCCTGTGCCCGAGTGTCCTGATCCTACCTGTCTTCTTGAGGCAGCCTCAGGACTGAGCTCCTGGAGCCCTGCTTCTTCAAAGCTCCCTGCACCAAGCCCACTGAGGCTCTTCCCTGTGGCTTCACGACAAGTATGGTGGGCTGTGTGGTGGCCCCAAAAGCTGTCCATCCTCCTGCAGCCTGCAAAGTTGACCTTAGTCCGATGAAAGTTCTCAGCAAATGGCAGTAAGTTACTGACCACTGCACCAGATCACCCGGGATGCATGTGGACCCTAAATCCAATGACAGGTGTCCTTGGAAGAGAAGAGGGGGTGATCTGAGGCACAGAACCACCCAGGGGAGAAGGTTTGTGCCAATGGACGCAGAGGTCAGGGTGATGTGGCCACAAGCCCAGGGAGGCCTGGGGTCCCCCAGGGGCTGAACCAGGCCAGAGGGACCCTCCCCTGGAGCCTCTGGAGGGAGCTCAGGCCTGCCCACACCTTGATCACAGGTTTCGGACTCCAGAACTGGGGGAGAATGAATTCGTGTTAAAGCTGTCCAGTCTGTGGCCAGTGGCTGCAGCCGCTCTTGGGCTGACAGTGAACTTGCCAGTTCCAAGGTGAGAACAGTGGCAGGACCCGCTGCCCACCCCCCCACCCCCAACACACAACTTTGTCGTGAGGTTAAATGATTTAATATGCACAGATGCCTGAATCAGGGACTGACACTTGGATCTCAGCCCCCTTCACCTCCTCCTCCTCCTCGTCATCACTGTCATTGTGAGGGGCCCTCATCCACTTGTTCAGTGGACACGCAGTGCTCCTGCACGGCCCCGATGTGGGCAGCGAGGCCAGCGAGCTGGGAGGCTCCACACAGGACTCACCCTGCCTGTCGGGGCCACATGGACAAGGCCTGTGCAGTGACATGGAGGCCCCGGGAGAGGCTGCATCCTCTGGTCATGGGAGGCGTGGGGGCCTCAGCATCAGAGGTGGAGGGGAGAGCCGGGTTCATCCAGGGGGGTGTAGCCTTTCACTCAAAGTGGGGGAAGAACCCCACGTGGCACCTGGTGTCTGGGAGGCTCCCCTTGCCCTGGCGGGCTGCAGGCACAGCCACAGATGACCAGGAGTCTGCATTCCAGGGGCTGAGGCTGGCGCTGAGTGAATGTGTTTGGCCCACTGAGGATTTTTTCTTATAAACCATGCTAAGTGACTTTGGCTCCATTGCTTTTTGCCAAAAACCTACAGTGATCCCAAGAACTTTGTACACTTCAAGGGTGGTGACTGGACTTGGAGCCCAGCACAGACCCAAGTCAGTCCTGCCCTGAGTCCCACAGGCCGGCCGCCCCATCCCCCTCCCATGGACAGGCTTTCTTCTGCCAGGATCCCCAGAATGGTGGAAAGGCAAGTGTGGCCTCAAGCTGGGGGGCCCAGTGTGGGCTCTAAGTCCCTGGGGGTCCCCTTGGGAAGTCTGGTGGACCATAGTCTTCAGTGCCGTCGGGCAGCTCTGTCTGGGGGAATGTCGTGTTTCTTTGCTTTTTGTTATGACGCAGCATCCCAGTTATCTCGAGACAATTGGGGAGTCTGCTGGTGTTACATGCGCCTGCCTTAGATGGGGAAACACTACTGCTGCATTGATGCTGCTCATTGATACTGGGAATCTGCTAAACACAAATGGCAAGGGCAACAGAGAAGAACAGAAAAAGAAAAATGGAGAGTTGCTGGGTTGCTTCAGGTCTCACCTGTGATTAAGAGTGTGTACAGCCTGCATGTGAATCCAGGTTCCCACACCCCCCAGCTACAAGGTTCCAGGCCCTGATTTTAGACCCCCAGCCTCACTAAGGAGTCATTGACAGATACAGTTTGTGTGTATTTCAAGTCTACATTGTGATGACTTGATGCCCATAGACGTCATGGAATGATTGCCCAACACACACATCGCCTCACACAGTTAACTCTGAGTGTGTGTGTGTGTGTACACACATGTGTGTGGTGAGGATGCTTTGGTCTCTCAACACCTCTCAAGTACACAATACCATATTATTAATTACGGTCACCCCGCTGTTCATTAGGTCCTCAGAACTTCATCTTATAACTGAAAGTTGGTCCCTCTCACCTACATCTCCCCATCCCCCTGACCCAGCGCCTGGCTCTACTCCACTGCTCTACTCCATGCATGTGAAATTGGCTTTTATTGATTCTACACATAAGTGATACCATACAATGCTTGTCGCTCTGACTAGTTTCATTGAGCAGACTGTCCTCCAGGTTTGTGTGTTGTCACAAACGGCGGGATTGCCTTCTTTATACGGCTGAATAATACCCCACTGTATCTATCTACCACACCTTCCTGATCTGCTCATCCACTGAACGACACTTAGTCGTCTCTGTATCTTGGCTGTCCTGAGTAAGGCTGCAGAGAATGTGGGAGTGCGCTTCTGTCTCCAAGACAATGATGTCATTGTCTTGGGCTGGCTACCCGGAAGTGAGATGGCTGGGTCAGATGGTGGCTCTCGTTTTAATTTTCTGAGGAACCTAGGCGGTGACTTCATCTCTCCAAACCTCAGTGTCCCCATCCGGGAAGGGAGCAGTGGTCCTGCCTTCCCCATCGAGCTCATTGTATTACCGAGCCCAAGCTTGTTCTGCTCGCCACAGGACAGGCCAATAAATGGGGAGATGAGTTGCTGGAACAACGAATAACGACTTTAACCAGAAAGCTAGTAAACCGAGAACGGCAGACTAGCGTCTCAAAAAACCATCTTCCCTCAGTCCAAACTCGGGCTCCATTTACATATAAGAGGGAGGGAGCGGGACCACTATGGCACTGACCAATGACTGAGCAAGATCACTAATGAGCTCTGGCTTGGGGGCGGGGCTTATCGTGGCACTGACCAATGGCTGAGCCGGACCGCTAACGGTCGCTGGTGGACAGCTGCCCACTAATGGCCGCTTGCTAGGGGCGGGGTTTACCATGGCACTGACCAATGGCTGAGCAGGACCGCTAACGGTCGCTGGTGGACAGCTGCTCACTAACGGTCACTTGCTTGGAGAAAGGGCCCGTTGTGGTGCCAGCCAGTGACTGAGAGGGGCCGCGATAGCTCGAGCCTCCCTTGCTGCCACTGCACCCGGGCAGGAAGGTGTGACACCAGAAAGCTTCCAGGTCTGAGGAAGTGCCAGCCGCTCCAGCAAGGTCGTCCCCGGGCTCTCGGCAGAGAGGCCCACAGGCAGCAGAGAGCGCGGTGGCCACCCTGATACTGGGATCACTGTCTGAGGTGGCGGGCGCAGTGGGCTCAGCCTGCCGCCGGCCCCACGGGTCAGCCCGTACACCGATGAGATGGCCCTAGAGTGGGGCCCCCGCCCTCCCGCCTGCTCGCACAGTGGGTGGACGGCAGGAGCGGCCGTCCTGGTGGGCTAGGGGCGGAGAAGGACAGGCAGAGCGGCCGGTGCCTCAGTGGAGTGCGGCCCGGCGCCAAGGAGGGCGGAGGAACAGCCCATCACGCTGTCAGGTTCGGGCTGGGCTGGGGTGGCAGGGAGAGGCGGCTATTACCACTGGAGTCGGTCCTCAAAGCTCTTATCATAGCTTGTGTGGTTCCTGGCCCAACGTGACCCTCTGCTGCCTGATCCTGTCATTCAGACACACTGGACCAGAGAGGAGTGACTGTCCAAGTTCACAGCAGCTTAGGGTGATGGACTTGCACACAGGCCGGTCTCGAGCCCACTCACATTAGGATAAAGGCAGTGCGGACCCAGGGGAGCTGGCAGACGGGGAAGGGGGAGGTCCAGTCCGGCCAGAGGTGTGTCCTGACCCACAGAGGTGCCTGGAGGGGACTGTCTTCACTGTCAGCTCCTCAGCCCTGCTTGGGGACCCTGGGGACACTGAATACACCCCCTCAGTCGAAGGGCCTGGAGTCTTGGATGGGAAAGGTCTTTCATGGCTCAGACTGCTCTGGGGGCCCTCAGCTTCCCCCCAAGTACCTCCCAGGTGTTGTGGGGTCAGGACCTCCCTCCAGGCACCGCGCCCCACCCCCTGTTCATCACTCCTGTGGGATGCCAGGGGCCCACCCAACCACCAGCTTTCTTGTGCCATCTGCAGGGGATTCTAAGGGTGCCAGGGAGCATCGTCAGAGGAGCCCAGAGTTGATGAGCAGAAGGAGCCCCACCTGCTGCCATCTTGTAAACTGTAGTTGCCCTGAAGGTAAAAATGGTTTTTAGCCCCAACACATCCACCCATGCTGACTGAAGCCCTCTCCCCTCTTTCTAGACAAAAATTCACGGGGTTGGATTTGTAAAAATCCACGCACCCTGGAATGTGCTGTGCCGAGAAGCCGAGTTTTTGAAGCTGAAGATGCCGACAAAGAAGGTCAGCGATGATGCTTCTGCTTCCAAGGGGTCCCCGGATCTGTCTGTCAGGGAAGCTGGCAGGAGAACAACATCGGGAGGGTCTGGGTTGTTAGGAAAAAGCCCAAGGGAGCTTCAGCCGCCCCCACCCCAAGAGGGCAGGAGGGTCCCAGGGTCCCCTGGGAGGGCAGAGGTTACAGTCTGGGCCCCACAGAGATGGCACAGGGGCCCGAGAACTTCTCATAAACACAAACACAGGGAACCTTCCTGCTCCATTGTTCCGATGTTCAGTATTTCAGCTGGTTCATCAGACTCGTTTTATATGATTATGTTTTCTGGCTTGCTGGGGCTTTTCTTCTTGATCTCTGACAACATCAAGCTGGGAGCC
Source organism: Oryx dammah (assembly GCF_014754425.2). Classification (NCBI taxonomy): domain Eukaryota; kingdom Metazoa; phylum Chordata; class Mammalia; order Artiodactyla; family Bovidae; genus Oryx; species Oryx dammah. Next base: position 45,698,647 of record NW_024070199.1, read on the forward strand.
CTGTATGTCCCAGGAGCTCAGGGAGGCCTCAGGGTTTACTTGTGAGCGTGGAGAGGGAAACTGTTCTCAGGAATGTCAGCTCCCAGCTTCTCAAATCCACTAGCATCCTTTGGATTGCCTCTTTTTAAACAAATGCAAAGTTGGGGGAAGTTCCCTGGAATGTACTAGAATTGCCCTTTTGGCTGGGATCTCCCGAAACTCTGAGCTTTCAGAAAACCCCGGGCCTGGATGAGGCATCCTGGCCCATCCCCACCCCCTGTTCCCAGGCCAGCCAGCTCCAGGGGCGGGGGTTGGGGGGGGGGTGTTAGAGGGGAAGGGGCTGCCTCCCCGACCAGCTCAGAAGAGATGCCCAGGATCAGGGCTCAGCAGATGACATGTCCCCCTGTCCTGCCTGGTCTGCAGCTATATCACATCAGCGAGACTCGAGGCCTCCTCAAGAAGATCAACTCTGTGCTCCAGAAGATCACAGACCCCATCCAGCCTAAGGTGGCGGAGCACAGACCCCAGACCACCAAGAGGCTCTCCTACCCCTTCTCCCGGGAGAAGCAGCACCTGTAAGTGGGGGCCCCACCTGCCCACCCCTTCCCTGGGAGGGCGGGGCCTGCTGTGTGGTGACAACACCCCACGCTGGACTTGCCTAATGATATAGTCTGCAGGACCAACCAGAATTCTCCATCCCTCCCCCACCCAAAGGAGTGGCCACTTCAGCCCCTGGAGCATATTCCCGTAAGAGCTTGTGGTTCTTGAGCACAGAAGGGGCCCTGGAAATAACCTCCGAGGTCACTATGAACTGAGGAATTAAGGGGACAAAAATCTCTCCTTCTGCTGGGTGACACTTAGGAAAACTATCACAGGCCCAAGTGAGGGCATGCCTGGGTCCCCTCCCCTGCCTGACTCCGTCCCTCTCAGGATGTGTTCTGAGGAACTGGGCAAGGTTGACTGTAGCCCCTGAAGTCTGCCGACCTCTGGGAGCTGAGAATTGGAAAGCAGCCCACTAGCCGGAGTTCTGGGGCCCAGGTCTTGCAGCTAGTGGAGGCGGGGTGGGGGGGGCTGGCAGGGCTGCACCTCTTCTGGAACCTTCCCTCCTCCCCCACTCCTGACGGGCAGTGGGGCGTAGCCACCTGGGTCAGTGGCGGCTGCACGGCCTCGCTGGGCAGAGCTGGAGCATGGGTGGGAGTAGGAATAGAAAGTTTGGAGTCTGGGAATCCTGTGGGGTTAGGATGACAAAGCTGTGGGGAGTGGGAGGCCCCTGGACACCCCTCGTCCCATGGGACCCACAGAACTGGGCCTCGGCTCAGAACTGGAGCTTCTGCTCTGGCCCGGGTGTTAGTCATAGGGCAAGGGCCACATGCTTCATCGCTGTTTCCCAGTCCTGCTGGGGATCAGACATGAGAGAGGAAGTGCCCTAGCCCAGCTTCCCCCTCCAGCTCCAGGCCCCAGGCCTCTGGGCATGAGAGGGAGACACCCCCCCTTCCACCGCACATAGGGCCCCGGCCTCCCTCGGCTATGCCCCCGCTGCCTTCCTCAACAACCCGTCTTGCAGGCCTGGTTCTCCTCCAGGCTCTGGGCCACCCCCACCCTGAGTAGCCCTCCCCAGCTCAACCCTGACTGTCTTGGGGAGTGGGTGATAGATTCCAGACATGTCCCTCTGCCCTCTAGCCCTAAGACATCTGTGTGTCCCAAGACCTAAGGACTGAAACCATTTGGGAATTACAGTGAGACTGTCTCAAATGTTAAAATATCCAAGAGTATGATCGCCCTGGTGTCACTGAAGCAGAAGTGAAATTGCCCCCTGAGGGTGTCCTCAAAAAGAAAAAGGGTCCTTGAAGAGGGGGGTCTGACCACATTTGCTGCTAGGATCACCTCCCCCACCCACACCATGACCCTGTGTGGGTCCAGTGGGTGAGGATGAGACAGATCCTTCCAAACATCCAGGGTTGGGTCACACCCAGCAGGCGGACTGAGCTTTGCCGATTTCACGGTCACCGTTCACAGGGGTAGTGTGACCCCTTAGGGCCTTGGAAACCAGGAGAGCTAACTCCAATGAGCTGTGTGTCTTTTTTCTCCCCAATATTTCAACAGATTTGATCTGTCTGACAAGGATTCCTTTTTCGACAGCAAAACTCGGAGCACGATAGTAAGTATCACTCACTCATGGGAATCCACAGCTCCTCAGCAAGGTGGCCCCCGGGAAATGGGATGATAATTTCATTTCAGCTAAATTCCCCTGGGTGGGGGTACTCTAATTGTCTGTGTTAGAAATAATGAGAATAATAAAACCAGCTGGCTGTGAGGAGCCCAGGGGAAGGACGGGTGGATCCGCGGGAAGGAGGCAGAGGGACTCCAGACCCCGCAGGTTATTTCAGAATGTTCCCGTGTCTTCGCGGCTCCCCGCATACCTCTCCTGCCTCCTTGCCACTGCCCTTATGGAATCTGTACATTCCTCTCTGCCTGGAGGGTTCTGAGCAGGCCGGCCAGGTGGGACTGATGGTGTGGTGCAGACAAAGGCATGAGGGTTGGGGCTAGATTTCCAGGGCTTTGCCAGACGAGCAAACTGTGATTTAAAATCTGACTAGGCCACTCTGCCCTACTCCAGGTATTGGTTTAACGTTTATCCAGCAGCCACCAACTTGTCCACCAGCCATGCTGGGCTGTGCCCAGCTTGGGACCCAACTTCTATCTAAACAAGGATTAACCTGGCGGCCAAGCCGCTGCTTTTCTCTCTTCCCAACCCGGCGAGAAGAGGGGCAGGGCAGAGAGCAGGCAGCCGCTTGACCTGGAGCAGACAGCTGCCCCTCACAGCTGTATGTCGAGGCTGGCAGGCGCCAGGCACGGGACAGCGGTGCATGCTGCCCTGGCATGGGGAGCTCGGGCCAACGCCTGGACAGACAGACCCAGGTCCCATCCACTCGGTGTCCCCTCCCAGCCTGGCCGCTTCCGTGGTGGCCTCCTGCTCAAAGGGCTGCCTTGTGCCCCCACCGAGGGTGACCTGGATGCAGGGCCTACTGTTATTATTGATTGTGTTATTGGTGAAATTCAACCTCATTATAATAAGCAAGGAGGAATTCATTTATGCAAAAATGCCAGCGGCCGGTGTAGTTTGGGGTTGATAAGTGTCCAAGAGAGGTAACTTCCTCTTGGCCACTGACTGCTTCAGAGAACTGGACCCAGCTGAACCTGAATGGTTTCATTTTTTTCCTTTGTCATTTTGGGATGAGGGAGGATAGGAATGGCCAGTGGGGAGACCTGGGAACCTGCTGTATGTATGTGTGCCCCGGTTTTATATTACCGGGGATCACCAGGATGCTCCTGCAAGGGTAGGGTGTAAATTTGTAAATTCATTCTTGTTGTCAGGAGGTGGCCTGAGGTTGGGGGGCATATGTGAATGAAGGCTCTGGGCCCCATCTTGTTTAGGATCTGCTTTATAATTGAATTCAAACATGATCCCCAAGTCACAGAAAGCTATTCTGCCAGAGCCAGTAAGGGTTAGCTGAATCATCCTTGGCTCTGATTACCTCTGGGGGGCGGGTCACTGTCTCCTGGAGATCTTGAAGGCCAGTTTGTAAACCACCAATGCACCCGAGAAGCTCTTTGGTGACTCAAAACTCTGCCCTTGGTTAGTTCGATCCTATGGTCTCAGAGACCCATCATCATTCTAGACAAGGCTATGACAGTCCTTCCTGCCTCCTTCCCTGTGCTCCTGGCACTGGGCAGCCCAATGTGCAGGTGGGTAGGAGCCAGGATCATCAGGGAACCATGGGGAATCTTCAGCCTGTAGGCACTAGGGAGCCATAGATGGTTGTGGAGCAAGGTCCTAAAAAAATCACCACCAGTGGCCAGACATGGAAGAGGGTGGATATGGGGTCATAGTGGTGGTGGTGAACCAGGGCTATAACTGCATGTGGAAGGGAAGAGGTGATTACGGTAGAAGCAGCAAGGTCAGGATGAGGCCACCGATGAGATTCCGAAAGTGTCGGGGAGGGAGCCAGCTCACTGGGTGATTCATTCATTCACTCATCAATCAGTTGCTGAGCACCTGGTGTCTTCCCAAGACAAGCAGGAAGGGAGAGGCAACGTTGATACTTGGCAAGTGTGGAGGGATCCAGGATGAGAGAGCCGAGTTAGGGAACTCTCTGGCAATCCAGTGGTTAGTGTGCCACACTTTCACTGCTGGGGCCAGGGTTCAGTCCCTGGTTGGGGAACTGAGATCCTACAAGCTACGAGGTGCAGCCGAAAAGAAAAGGGAAGAGAGAGCAAAATTAGAAGGTGGAGCAGTGGGACCATGGCTCCTCGGTTGCCTGTTAGTTAAGGTGGCCCTGCAGCCACTTAGCTCTTGGGGGACAAGCGTTTCTGGTGAAAGGAATGGCCAGGGTGAAGACCCTGGGGTCCCAGGAGAGGGCCAGTGAGTGAGGGGCAGACAGGAGTCTGGGTTGCTGGGACAGAGCTGGGCAGGTGAACAGAAGTCAGACACCTCAGGGCCTGAGGGGCACTGGGAGGCAGGACCTCGGAGGTGTGGAGGGGTTGGAGTGCTCTGACCCGAACACCTACGGTGCAGGGTCAGTTCTTTTCATCTCATTCTGCAGATGGGGAAACTGAGGCTCAGGGCACAAGGTAGTTGGCCCAAGACCCCACAGCTTCAAGGACTCAAATGCAGACAGGCAGACCCCCAGGCCTGGGCTCCCAAGGATCAAAGTGAAGTAATTTGTTAAAGATGGTTGGATGGCATCACTGACTTGATGGGCGTGAGTTTGAGCAATCTCCAGGAGTTGGTGATGGACAGGGAAGCCTGCAGTCCATGGGGTCTGCAAAAAGTCGAACATGACTGAGCAACTGAACTGAACTGAAAGGAGCTTGAGTCTCTAGAACATCCAGGGTCACTCAGAGAGCGGTCCTATGGGCAGGGCCCTCACACCTCTGAATTCCAACTCACCTCTCAGCCAGAGGGGCAGAAACATGCCGTGCACTGGACGCCCATACCCCTGGGCACCAGCTCGGCAAGGGCCTTTCAAGGTGACCTGTCCTGACACCATCCTAGGGGGACGCGGGAGGCCCGTCACAGTCACCACCACCCTTCCCAGCAACCCTCGATGGAGTAACTGCGGCCCCCTCCCCTGTCTCCACCACAGGTCTACGAAATCCTGAAAAGAACAACGTGTACGAAGGCCAAGTACAGCATGGGTAAGGGCGTGCTTGGGGCTTGAGATCAGCACTTGTCTCGCTGTGTGATCTTCCTCCCCATCTTCTCTGTGGCTGCTGGGCGGCTGGGCTGGGGCTTTCCAGAGAGTTTTGATTTAAGCCTATGTAACCGTTTCAAGGCAGGAGAGCCATTCCAGGACCACAAGGCGATTTTACGGCTCTTTTAAGCACCAAAGGATTCTCGTCTCTGGCTGGAGGCGTCGGCAGTGGCCTGAGGCACCTCTCCTAGCAGAGGCAGTGAATCCTGCCTGCGGGAAACTGAAGGGGCCATCAAGGGGTCTCACCCTGCTCTTGACCTTCTCATCCAAGGGGAGATTGTTAGGGTTCCTGTGGGGGCACCATCCTCAGCCATTTGCCAGACACACATGCAGTCTAGAAGGTGCCTCCCCCGCCTTCCACCCTGGGCTGCGGCCCTGCTGGAAGGGGTGCCTGGATGCAGAACCTGCCACAAAACCATCGCCGCTGGGCTCCTCGGGTGCCAGTTTACAGAACATCTGAACCACAGGTGCAAAACCTTTCTGACCAAAGCGTGCAGAGGGAACCCTCTCCCCATGGGGGTCCCTTGCCCACAGCCTGGGCTGAATTTGCTAAAGCAAATCATTTCAGGACAAAGGGACGCCTTTCCCCAGCCTTTCCTTGCTTCTCCTGGACCTGTTTTACGACTGCTGAGAGCTGAGCTCACAGCACAGTCCTTCGTGCTCTAGAAGGGTCTGAAGTTTCATGGCTGGGGTTCAAGGGTGCGGGGAGGGTCTGGTAAGAGCCTATGCACCAGGGGAGACCCCCTTCCCTATTGGCTTCCTGGGGGGGTGGAGGCAGGAGTGAGATGCTCTCAGCTGAAGGCTGGGGCAGGCCCGGGATGCGGGGGAGGGGAGAGGATGCCACCTTCAGGGTCAGGTGGGTGCATGTCCCCTGCCGTGTGTGGCCAATGGTCACAGGGCCACCCTTCTGGGACTGAAATCTCTAAGCCTGTGTCCTAAGTCACTGGGCAGGGGGGAATTCAGGAGTCAAGAGGAAGCCAGGAAAACTGACCCCATAGCCCAGCGTCCGATGGAGCAAGATCCTCCAGGGTGATCCAGGCCACCAGAGGTGGGAGAAGCATGGGCCTAGCCCCAGCGATGGAGAAGGAAATGGCAACCCACTCCAGTGTTCTTGCCTGGAGAATCCCAGGGACAGGGGAGCCTGGTGGGCTGCCGTCTATGGGGTCGCACAGAGTCGGACACGACTGAAGCGACTTAGCAACAGCAGCAGCCCCAGCGATGCGTCTCTGACCTCAGTCTCCCTGGCAGGCTACAGTCCATAGGGTCGCAGAGTCAGACATGACTGAGTGACTAAATGCACGGGGTCCCTGCGGGTGAAGATTTGTGTGGTTGCTGTGAAGTTTTGTCAAGAGTTCAGGGTTGGGCCCTTCTCACTCAGAGCTGACCCCACACCAGGCCATCCTGGTTGGGGGGAGCTGTCTCTGTCTTCTGACAAGTTCCATGGTGGGGCTGGTTCCCAGCAACAGTGACAGAGCAGACAGATGGTCCTTCTCTGCTCCCCATTCCACACTGGCACCTTGTCTGAAAGCCCTCCTGACCTCCAGATTCATAGATGGGGTCTGTCACCCACTAGCCTCTGGGTCAGGTAGGACCCCACCCTCAGGGAGTTTCTGCTCTGGAGGAAGGAGACAGATCAGAGAGAACCAGGTAAACCAGAACATAGTCTTTCAGGTTGAAGGGGCTGGGTAGTGAGGGGGGATTTAGAATCGGTGATCAGTGGTCTTTCTGATGAGGTGGTGTTAGAGAGGTGGGCCTTCCAGATAGAGAGCACAGCCTGTGCAAAGACCCTGTGGCAGCACGGTGTTGACAGAGCTCTGGGGACGATAAATCAGGCCCCTCCTCCACGTTTTATCATAGCTGAACTTTCCAGCCAGGGGATTTTGGCCACATGCCCCCACCTTACTCTGCTTTGGGTTTCCAAGCGTTCTCAAGTGCCCTGATCAGCCCAGATCACTAGCTGAGGAGATGGTCTATTTCTAAGTAGATTTCACAGAAAGACGTTGCCACCCGTGCCAGAACAGAGTAGTCATAAGTGGGACAACCAGGCTACTGAAATGTCTGACCTACTTACTACCTAGAACGGCTCTTAGGCCAGGAGGAGGGTTCTGTGACCAGCAAAGGGCTTCATAGAAACTCCTGGGCAGCTCTAGCTCCCCCAGATCAGATCTCCAAGAACCCCAGGCCCCATGCACAGCCAGGCTCTGCCTTCCCCCCTTACTCTGGGGCTGGGCATCTGAGTCCACACCTCTGGACTCTGGGAGGTGCAGGTGTGGTTATGTTTATCCTGCTCCCAGTGCAGGGCGTTGAGCAGCAACAAACTAGGACCTGGTCATCATTCCACTGCCCCCCAGGAGCACTGGCTGGCAAGAATGAGCACCTTGCCCCCCAGACACAGCTTTGATCCTTTCCGGGCCTCATTCATGTATAACTAATAGCCGGATGTATAAACAGGGCAAGGAGAGGGAAGAAAGAAGGACTCTGCCCTTTTAAATAAGAGGCGCAAGTGTGATAGATACGGTAAGTGCCTCTGCCCCGTGTGGGGCCCGCAGGCCTCCTCTTCGGCTTTTCCAATCAACCTAAAATCTAATTCCAAATTGTATGTGTGTTTTCTGACACCATCAATTTTCCCATCCATATTTTTCTCATGATTCAGCTTCTCTAACCACTTACATTCCACTTCCCTCATTCATCTGCAGGCTTGCCCTCAAGCAGGTGGGGGTAGCTGGTGAATCGCAGGTTTGGGGGTCCCTCCTTCCTCCCAGGTGTCACTTCCTCTTGGGGTTTCCTCTCTGTCTAATTCTGCCAACAGAGCATGTTTTTATCATCTCCCAGTCAAACCCGGGGAGGAAACCCCAGAAAGGTGGCCGGGCTCTGTGCGACCAGGTGTGGCTCGCTTTGAAAAAATTGTCAGTGATTGAGACAGTCCTAGGATCTCTCTGATGGAACCCGGAGCCGCAGGAAACATGACTGGTCCGTAACCCTCTCTCTGCCTTTATTTTCAAGGCATCACGAGCCTGCTGGCCAATGGTGTCTACTCGGCGGCCTACCCCTTGCATGATGTAAGTAACCTGGACCCACACTGTCCATCTCTGCGCGTCATTTGAGTCCCCAGGTCCCCAGGACCACACCACACCAGAGCTCCCCCAGGGAGCTCCTATCGTCCTGCGGTCTGGGCTTCTTGCTTTGGCGCTCCTGCAAAAACGTCACCGGCTCACAGCCCTTCCTGGTTCCCTCAGGTGGGACCAGACTTACATGCAGAGCCGTCTTTTCTCACTGAGCCATTTTTCCTCCAGGACAAGGGCGCTACGGCAGCGACTCTGCCCCAGGCGTATCTGAACTTCAGGCCAGCTACTCCGCAAGAACCGTGCGCCGGCTTGGTCTCCCCACCCCCACCTGCTGCCCCACTGGGCTCTGGCAGATTGGCCAGAGCTCTTCGTGTATCTGCTTCTACAGAGCCAGTGGCCAGTTTCCTGAGCTACATCTCCAAATCCCACTGGTACCCCCTGACAAATATAGCCTGTGGCCACAGCCGCATTGTCTTGGCTTGCGATGGAGAGAAAGAGGATTCTCTTCTTATTGTCTCCATGGAAACAGGGACTAGAGTTCAGCAGGGCACTGGGGATGGGCCATGGAGCCTGAGCAGTGTGGGAACCCCGGACAGAGGATCTCTGGAACTTTCCAAATGTGTGTTACTGCAGAGGCTAGGAGAAAAGGGGGGCAGGCTTGGGGGTCCAAGGACCCGGATTCTAGTCCTGGCCACTCCCTCCCTGTGGCCTTGATTGGAGGCAGCCCAGGTCCCCTCTGAGCCCCAGCACCCCCATCTGCAAGTCGGGAATAATGCCCACCCTGTCCAGCTGCCAGAGCTGCAGAGCATGTTGATGGGAATACAGAAATGGGAGGGCTTTCAGTGAGACATTGGGTTGTACAAACAGAGAGGGTCAGACAGCAAAGGGCCGTCCACCCGGACTGCTGACCCAGAAGGAAGGATGCTTAGCCGACCTGCCGCTGCCCCCTTGTCACTCACTGGGGGGGTTGGGGATCAGCCCATCCTCCTTTCCCATCTCTGTGCCTCTGTTCCTGCTGTTCCTTCTGCCTGCAGTGCTCTTCTGCCTTCTCTGCCTAGACCCTTGCCCAGGGCAGATAGAGCGACTGCCAGGAGAGCCTGCCTTTTCCCCTCCCCCGCACGGCTGAGTCCTCCCTTGCTCTCTGGGCCTGCCTGCTCTCTGTTCCACTAAGAAAACACTGTTTGGCTGTCATTTGTTGCACGTGTGGCGCCTCCTACGTACTCAGTAAATGCTGTGTGGAATGAAGTCAGGTGGTCTTGACAATTGACCTATTGCTGGATAAATGTTTCCAGGACCAGGCTCAGATCCGCAGGTCCGGGCTGGAGCTCCTGGCTCCTCCCGAGAAGGGGCCTCACTCATCCACCCTACTGGTGCCTCTTGGGTTTGCTCCCCCCCACAGGCACCAGGAACATATCCCTGCATGGCCTTCCAGCTGATCACCCCTACCAAGAGGTCAGGGACAGAAGCCAAAACATTTCAGGGCCTCCCTGCCTGCTAGATTCAGCCCTTTAAGTCTTGAAAGGGAAAGGAGAGAAATCAATGTTTCTGAGCACTTAACTGTATGCAAAGAACCATGTTCAGTAGGCGCTTTATCTCATTTAATCTGGTGCAGACACAAAACCTCAGAGATGTTTAGCAACTTGCCCAAGGTCACACAGCACCCCTGTTAGGGAGCAGGGGCCAGAAGACAGATGTGGTTGACAGGCTATTCCACCCCCCGTTGCACAACCACCTCCACCTTCCCTGGAGGCCAACGCACCTCCTCTTCTCAGGCTTGGCTGCTACATTTGTCTTAGGAATGGATTCTCACTGTAGTTTAAACCAATGAGTACAAGACTGACTAATCCACGGGGCACACACAAAGCATTTCCAAGATCTGTATCTTGGAAATTCCTCTTGGATCATCATCTTTGTACCTGACAGGGCAGTAGGGAAGCCCGTCACGTGGGGACTGTTCCCACTTTACAGATGGGGAAACTGAGACTGCAGCTATTCTTCAACTTGCCCAGGGGCACACAGCCGAGGGGCGGAACCCAGATACTGGCTCTGTTTCCAGGGTTCTTTTCCAGCCGGATAATGGACCTCAGTCATCTCGAGGGAATATGAGATTTTCCGTCCATGAATTTTCCGTGCAGCTGATGGACATGCACACCATTAAGTGCTGAAGCTGAGATTCAAATATTTGGGGCGATAAATCCTTCTGAATGGAGCCCCGTGGACCCCATGCCTTAAATAGAGGATGCTGGCTGCACTGAGGCTGCACCTTAGCCTCTGGCAAGGGGCAGACTCCTCCTGTGTGTGTATGGGTCTCACCATCAGCCTCTCACTCCTGAGCTGTGCTAGGTCGCATCTCAGTACGTGGCCCGGAGCACCCCACCCCCTCCAGGGCCTCACTTGTTGATTCATTCAGCAAGAGCACCCATCCGTCAGACCAGGTTCTGGGTCATGGCCAACCAGACAACCAGTTATGACTGCGTGGAGGATGAAGGAAGAGCCTTCTGACCCGTAACTGGCGTTCAACTCCGGAGAAGGACTTGGCATTTCAGCTGCTGCTGGACAGCTTTTTGGCTTCCTTCCTGGTTGGCAATTGCCCCCTTCCAGGTCACCAACTAACTGATCTCTGTGGAAATGAGGTGCTCCTGGAGTCGTGGGGCCGTCTCAGCCAAGAGGGGAAAGCACTGGGGAGGCATAAAGGTTGAGGTGGGCGGGTGGAGGGGCGATGCCTAAAGACTGAGGGGAATTTGGTTAAACTGCTCCCAGAGCATCTTCATTCAGAGACCACGGGCATTAGTGGTCTGTCTGGTGATCACGTTCTCACCACTGAAAGGGGCTGGCTGGGCTGGTGGGGCTCGTGGAAGGAGCTGGTAAGTGGAGCGGGCACCAGGACCCCCTAGGCCCAGCCTCTCCCACACTTCTATTTGTCTTTCACCCATCTGGGAAATTGGCTCCCTTTTGAGTTTTAGGCCCTCCCTTTTATCTGCTGGGATTGGAGACCTGGGTCCAAGTCCCAGGTCTGACCAGATCTTGCGTCTCTCCCAGGGAAGTCAGTGTGGTGCTCTGAGCTCTGGTGTTGCCATCTGTAGGATGAGGACATTGGCCTCACCGATCTAACTCAGCCTCCTTCCTGGGACACTTGAGAGGGAGAGGGGCACCTTGAGGTGCATCCTTCTTGAGAGGGAGAGGGGCACCACACAGGTGGGGCCTGGGGCAAAACAGTAGGACACCCCCTGGCAGGACGGGGTGTACACCGACCATCCTTCCAGCCCCCCAAGCCTCTTTCCTCTGTGTCACCAGTTCCAAGGGACTGACTACTTGCCCTTCCTGGGTATCATCTCTACATCGAGGGGAAGGCGCTTCAGGCTTTCTGGGAGTGGAGGGAGGGCAGGCGGGACAGCCCGGGGCTCATGGCGCTTGTTATCACAGGAGGAGGGGACCTGGGTGCCCTTGCGCACTATACGAGGTTCTCTCCTGGGACAAGCCCTCCTGCCTTGTGGAAGGGTCACAGGACAGTAAGAGCCTTTCTCTCTTGCCAGGGAGACTATGAAGGGGACAACGTGGAGTTCAACGACAGGAAGGTAGGTGTGCAGACCCGGGAGCCCGCTCCTCGGGGTCAGGAGTCCTGGGGCCAGCAAGGGGCAGGGGCTCAGGGGCTCAGGGTCTCAGAGCCGCAGCCCCACAGCTGGTGGAGAAGGTGGGTGAAGCTGCCTCTTTGGACTATTTTCCTCATGCTGTGTGTGTGCTAACTCGCTTCAGTCATATTTGACTCAGTGCCACCCTACGGACTGTAGCCCTCCAGGCTTCTCTGTCCATGGGATTCTCCAGGCAAGAATCCTGGAGTGGGTTGCCGTGCCCTCCTCCAGGGGATCTCCCCACCCAGGGATCGAACCCCGGTCTCCTGAGGCTCCTGTGCTGCAGGTGAATTCTTTGCCGCGGAGCCGTCAGGGAGCTCTGATCCTCAGAAGCACCCTTGGCAGGCCGGCCGAGCATGTGAGGGGAAGGGAAGGGCCCCGAGCCTGCCCTTTTGCCCCATCCTTCCTTCATGCACCGACTGTATCTCACTGGAACAGCCAGAACCTCCACGGTTCTTTGCTGACATTTAGCCTAATCACCCCAGCTTCCGGGGAAATGAGTTTGGGAGCAGCAAGCCCAGCCACCTGGAGTGCCCCGGCCGCCAGCATCACTCCAGTAGGGGACATCATGGGTGGTGGTCAAGCCAGTGCGTTTCAAACTTACCTGTCCTGGAACCCTTTTTAATGGGGAAGTTATGGAGGTAGTGTTCTGTGGGACACACTTTGGGAAACACCAAGTGACCCTTTCTGCTTCACTGGCTCCTAATCCCACCCGCCCGTGCTCTCAGGACAGTCACTCCTGGCCACCACAGCCGCTTCTCCTCCTCCCCTCACTTGCCTGCTCCCAGATACCAGCTTCTACATGGCTTCCCTGGTGGCTCAGACGGGTAAAGAACCCACCTGCCAATGCAGGAGACATGAGACACGGGTTTGATTCCTGGGTCGGGAAGATCCCTGGAGGAGGGCATGGCAACCCACTCCAGTATTCTTGCCTCGAGAACCCCATGGACAGAGGAGCCTGGAGGGCCACAGTCCAAGGGGTCGCAAAGAGTCGAACACACTGAGCCACTAACATTTTCTCTGCTTCTACATGAACTCCTCCCATCTCCCCAGTAAGCCCAGCCCTCCCTCCTGCATTCCTTCAGTACCTCCTCCTCCCTCCCTCCCTCCCCCTCCCTGCTACTTGCCTTGCCTCTTGCTCTAGTTGCCTTGCCTCTTGCTCCTGGAGAGTGGATCCCGCTGAGTTGATGGTGGAGACACTTCCCTGAGAACCTCACAATGGAGGCCCTTGTCCCCATACAGGGCCCCGAGCCTCTGTATGTGAAATGCTCTCCGCTCCCACCTCCCTCCAGCCCCCAATATGTGCTTTTAAATCTCTGGTACTTGATACAACTCGCCCGCCTGCCCGGGAATCCAACTGAAGATGCTATCTGATTTAGCACAAAAATTACATATTTAGTTATTTTTAGTGGAACATCTGGCATTCGTCTGCAAGTCCGTGACTTACTGATCACCCCCATCTGGTCCACGGGCCTGCCCTGCACCAACCCCAGCCTTGGAACCCAGCCTCCTACATCCCTCTGCACCCCCTGCCACTCCCTGACACCCATTCTGGCCATTCAGCCTCCAGGTCCCAGGCCTTCCACCCCAGTCTCCCACCTTCCTCCCCATGCTCCAGCCTCACTGACAGCCATTCTAATCACAGGAGACTTGACTGATGGCCACGTCAGTGCCAAGACTATGCTATGCAGTTATTACTTAGGAACTATTTGGCACCGCTGTGTGCCAGCCCAGCAGACAGCTCCAGGTTTATCTAGCCCCAGCCGTGTTCTCTGCCTGGAATGCTGCCTGCCTCTATTTAATATTATGTCCCGGCAACAAATACAAGGCCTGAGACTACTGGGTGAGTGGATGGATGATGGGTGGGTGACAGGTGGATGGACAGGTAGGGAGATGGATGGGTGGACAGGTGGGTGGACGAGTGGAAGGATGGATAGGTGATGAGTAGTGGTGGATGGTGGAAGGAAGGAAAGACTGAAGGGAGGAAGAGGAAATGCCCCAGACATGTGTTTGAGTCTCAGCTCAGAGAACTCATTCTCCCATGAGCACTTCACCGTAAGTGATTTGGTTCTGAGTATTTTGCTTTTGCAATGACAAAATCTGTGGCATCCTGTCAGTGGCAGGATCCCCACGTGCCTGAGGACACAGGACAGAAAGGGGGGCGAGCCAAGCCAAGGCCATTTTCCTGTGCTGATCTGATGGAGCAGGGCACAAGCAGGAGTGTTTCAGGGGAGGAGGGCCAGAGACGGGCCGAGCATGGCCACAGCTCGTGGCCTGATCTTTGGGCTGCAAACCTGTGATCCAAGAGCTCCCTCCTCCATGTGTGAACCGAGGTGGCCCCTGTTGTGCTGTGCTGAGAGCCACAGGGCCCTGGCCCGTAATGCCTCTATCCATCCATTCATTCAACAATTGCTTGCTAGAAACTTGCCATGTGCCTGGTCTGAGCAGCTGGGGATGACCCAGAGCAGACTGGCCCTACTGGTGCCTCCATCCCAGGGGGAGACAGCAAGGGACAAGTCCATGTACAGTCACTACAGACCACCTCAGTGCCGTGACAGCCCCCCGCCCCAAGCTGTGTGGGCTCAGGTGGGAGGTCTGGGCTGGAGAGATGCCAGTGGGTGGAGCCAGGATCTCTCTGAGGTCAGGTTCTGGAAGGCTCCAGGGCCACCGTGACCAGAGCCCCCAGCCCCCAGCTAGCCTGCCCCAGGGCCCCAGACACCTCCCACCTGCTCACAGGCCGAAGAGCTCCGCAGAGCTCTGCCAACCCTAGCCAGGAAATCTGATGTTTGATTTCCTTGTGCTGATGGCTGCAGGGTGATTGATGTTGTCTTCTTGGCAGGAAGAAAAGTCCGCCGAGATAAAGTGGTTTATGTAGAAAGCTGGGCTGTACCCCCATCTTTCATGTCTACTGGTGGGTGATGGCCAGCCTGCTGTGACCAGTCCCACTGGGCAGGCCCAGGAACAAGGTGGCCAGTGTGACAAGGCCAAGCCTTCAAGTGGGTCTTTCTGTGCCTCCCCTTTCCATCCCAGGGCCTCTCTCTTCATCCCTCCCTCTGATCCACCTCCAGCGTGTCTAGGCTATAAATTTCAGCTGAGGGGAGGAAGCTGCCTTTGGTGACGGCTGCTCTGTTTATCCAGAGGTGCTGTGCCATCTCATTGGAGTTTGCTGGCTCAGACCTCTCCCTTTAGAGAGTAAAACTGTAGGCTTTCCTCCTTTTCTGCATAATCAGACAGATGACACATAACAAGCCCCCAGCACTCCACTTCACAAAGCCTTGGGTCCGTCTGAGTCCTCGCCATGACTTGGGAGGGAGGACAGGCTCCTCCCATATCAAGGAGACGATGGGACTCAGCGGGGAGGGTCTGCCCAGGACACCCACTGCAGACCCAGTGGAGCCACCATCCCAGCCTGGCAGCCTGGCTCTAATTCCTGGACCCCTTCTGTTCTGAGATGCGGTCGGCCCCATGCATCTTAGTCCCTTCTGCAGAAGCTCCAAAGGCTCCCCCACCAGCAACCAGACTTGCCATTAAGTCTTTCAGGACTTGGAGTCCTGCTGAACACATCCTGTTCATGCCACTTACAGAAAGACTTAAAATCCAAAGAAAGCTCCTCTTAAAGAGATCAGAGTAGGCAAAACCCAGGATTTTGACAGCAAGATTCGCTTGTATATTAAGAATGCATTTAGCTGTTCTCTGTTGTTTTCCTCCCTGCATTCTCCTCCCTGCTTGTTTTGTCTCTGTGCGCTGACTTCTGATGAAATACAATGCTCGTGCTCTCCTGAGTATTATGCTCCAGCTGCAGAAGGAGAGAGACAATGTAAAATGGAAAAAAAAAAAAAAAAAAAAGGAAAGTTTGCTGAACTTGCTGAAGGTTCATTTCTAGGGATCCCTGACTCCCTGGTCTGTGGAAGCTGGACCCCTCTGAGTGAGCCTCTTGCTGCTGCTGCTGATATTGCTGTTAAGTCGCTTCAGTCGTGTCCGACTCTGTGTGACCCCAGAGACAGCAGCCCACCAGGCTCCCCCGTCCCTGGGATTCTCCAGGCAAAAACACTGGAGTGGGGTGCCATTTCCTTCTCCAATGCATGAAAGTGAAAAGTGAAAGTGAAGGCGCTCAGTCGTGTTCGACTGTTAGCAACCCCATGGACTGCAGCCTACCAGGCTCCTCCGTCCATGGGATTTTTCCAGGCAAGAGTACTGGAGTGGGTTGCCATTGCCTTCTCTGGAGTGAGCCTCTTACAGATTTTTGATTTTCAGAGGCTCAGTTGAAGGGATCTTTGTGTATGGAAAACCATCCCACCAGCTGTGGGTCTTCCAAGTCAGTGGGGGAGAATGTACTTACTCAGGCTGATGTAACAAAGTACCAGACGGGGCGGCTTAAATAGAAAATATTTTTTCCTCATGGTCCTGGAGGCTGGAAGCCCCACATCCAGGTGCCGGCAGGGTTGGATTCTGGTGAGGGCTCTCTCCCTGGCTTGCAGACAGCCGCCTTCCCACTGTGTAGCCTTTCTTCCATGTGTGCACGAGAAGGAAGCCAGCTCTCTTCCTTTTCTTATAAGGACACGAGTCCTGTCAGGGTCTTTTCTAGTCCCCTTCATGGATCACAGCCTGTGGTGGTGAAGGGGCTTGCATAACTCAATGAAGCTATGAGCTGTGATGTACAGGGCCACCCAAGACAGACGGGTCATAGTGGAGCCCTGATGCTGGGAAAGATCAAAGACAAAAGGAGAAGGGGGCAACAGAGGATGAGATGGTTAAATAGCGTCACCGACTCAGTGGACATGAATTTGAGCAAACTATGGGAGATAGTGAAGGACAGGGAAGCCTGGCAGGCTCCAAGTCCATGGGGTTGCAGAGTCAGACATGACTTAGCAACTGAACAAGTCCTATCAGAGCAAAACCCTGCTCTCATGACTTCATTTAACCTTAATTACTTCCATAAATATGTAGCCTCCTAATACAGTCACACTGGGCGGCTAAGGCTTCAACACATTTGTGTTTGGGGAGACACAACCATCCATTCCATAGCATAGTGTATTGGGGGCGATGATATAAAAGGCTGTGTTTAAAAAAAAAAAAATAGAAAGCTGTATTTGATGTATTTGGGGCCACAGCAGAATCTGAATATAAGAGACTCTCACAAGTTTTAAATTTAAATATTAAGAAAAGGGAAAAGGACAAAAGTCAAGCTTCAGTATACCGGAGAGACCCAGAGACCTTGGCAAGTCCTCACAGGCATCCCCATGCTGGCCTCCTACCCATTCCCTGAATGATGCCAGCAAAGACAGGCAGCCAAGGAACTGTGTTCCCAGCTGGGGCCAGCTTCCCCCCAGCCAGCAGGGTCACCACAGACTTTGGGTTAAGGTTGATAGAGCATTAATTACCCATGTGCATGGAGTCTCTTTATTAAAACCAGCAGTCCTAACCCGGCATCTTCTTTAAGACACCCTACATGTTCATACAGACATTTGAATATACACGTTCCCACAAGGCCAAGCTCATTACCATCCTGCCCAAGCCTGGGGCGTAGTGGGTTTGTGGATCTCATTCATCTCGCTCAGCCATGTTAATCAGACAGCCTGTCTCGGGAGATCCACCCCGGCTCTTTTGCACCTCGTGAGATATGTTAAAATCATACTACTGGGGTTTCTCTGCTCCAAAGCCTGGTGGGTCTGTCTTTAACAAAGAAAGGGAGGTGTCTGACAGTGGCAGGCCATTTTAAATCCCAGATCAAATAGTGAAGAGTCAGGATTCCATAATGATGCCAGAAGCTTCTTGCCCATCCCCACCGTCACCTAAAATCATAGGTCTGTTCTTGCTCGGGGATGCCACCACTGCCTGCGGGTTCTTTGAGGCCCTTACCAGAGCTGAAACTTGGGACCCATTTTTCCATGTCCGTCTCCTCCACCAGAATGGGAGCTCCAGGGCTTAGGGAGGTGTCTCCGGTGTTCAGCTCACAGCCCATTGTCCAGCACAGTACCTGGCACAGGGCTGACTTTCTATATGAGCTTGTTGAATGAATGAATGACATAGCCGTGAGCTGAGCACCTTGGCAACTCTGTGTTCTGGCGAGGGACCTGGGAGCGGTTTACTTTTCCTCAGCCCTCACCACTTCCTTTTTCCTAGCTCCTGTACGAAGAGTGGGCGTGTTACGGGGTCTTCTACAAGTACCAGCCCATCGACCTCGTCAGGTAAGTGGGGATGCTGAGAGCAGGCCTGGGTGGATAAACATCCCTGTGCATCTCGACTGCACTGAGTGTGCAGAGCGTGGGCCCTTGCTCGAACCTGAAGAGCTTGTGCAGGGGAGCTGAGGTCTCCCAGCAGAGACCGGCAGCCTGGCCGAGCCTTAGATCAAGCAGTTTGTTCAGAGTCATTGCGGGACTGGCTCTCATCTGTCGTGTTCACTGTCTCCCCCTAAATTCATAGTCTGGCTCGACCCAGTCGGGCATCTGGTGGGGTTTCTTTCTGTGTGAAAAGGAAGAAAAGAGCTGCCTGGGAATCTGTAAGAATTGCCCCCCCCGGACACTGTGTCCTCTCCTGAGAGACCTCTCTCCCAGGGCGGACAGACCAGGCAACGTGTATGCTCTGGGGACATGTAGATCAGAGCCCAGCCCATGAAGAAGACAGAGATGCTCAATATATGGAGTTACTGGTGCCTCAGGGCTGGAGTTTTTTCCTCTTTTTAGGCTGCACGAGGCTGGAACACAGCTGACTGCCTCCAGGCAGCATCTTACGGTACTGCAGCGTAGGCATTACAGGAGGAAATGCTCCCATTCTCAGGGCTCAGCAGAGGAAGGGTGGGCACTGTGAAAGCAGAGAGCCCCCCTAAACATGACAGCCTGGCTCAGAACCACCCCCCGCACACTCTCTGCTTGGTCGAGAATCAGGGGCCCCCGTGTGAGCTGTTCATGCTGGGGAGGGGGCGTGGTGTAAATTTTGCCCCTGGAAAGGATTGAGAGTAAGCGTGTATCTGTCTGGCTTTGCCCTGCGGTGCAGAAAGTATTTTGGGGAGAAGATTGGCCTGTACTTCGCCTGGCTGGGCGTCTACACCCAGATGCTCATCCCGGCCTCTGTGGTCGGCATCATCGTTTTCCTCTACGGATGGGCCACTGTCGATGACAACATCCCCAGGTAGGCGGGCAGCCCCTCTCCCCAAAGATGTCTTCATCTCACTAAGGAGCCATGTTCCCCTTACTGCAGGAATAGAACTTCCTGGGACTGGAATCCCTTACCCCAAACCTGGTGCCCCACTCAGCAACCACCAGCCCCCTCCAAACGGGAAGTCACAGGCCAGGCCGGGCACTGTCAGGACCAGAGCCACCCCATCTGAAGGCTTTAATAGCTGTCTGAGAGCGTGGGCGGCCTTTGCAGGCACGCTCGCCCTAGGAGACATTTTATTGTCGAGAGGAAGACATAAAATAAATATCCGACTCCTTTTTGTCCTTTGAAGCTTTTTTTCCCATTCAGTCCTTAGTCATTATGTGACAAGAAAATTCACTGGTTCCCTGTGAGGTCAGGAAGTGAGGCAGGACCGTTCCGAGACCTCGGGGCGGTGCACTCGGCCGGCTGGGCCCTGTCTGCACTGCACCCCCGCTCCCACAGTGTGGGGAGATGGTGCAGCAGCAGCTTGGTCTGCAGGGGCTGGCCCGGCACAGCAGACCCCGGCCCGTGCGCACAGGGCCAACAGGCCTGCCACTGCTCCCCAGGGAGCAGGCCAGGCGTGGGGAGCTCTGGGAAGGAGGCCGAGACCCCAGAGACAGCCTGGCTTCACGCCGGGTGTGCGTCTCCCAGACTGGCAGCCAGAGCGTGACTCAGGCAGTGGGAGTCTGAGGACAGCGTCTCCCCTCTTTGGTTGCTGTTCCCGGAACTTGCCAGTCTCGACCCAGGGATAGCGGTTTATGATGTGAGCTCAGGATGCCAGCCCTGACTTCCATCAGGAACGCTGTGCCTGCGGGCAAAGTGCTGGTTAGAGAGGCGGATGCCCCGCCCACCTCCCGGGAGCCAGCGGTCTGTCAGGACAGTCTTGGGACATAGGGCAGGTTACCCTTCTTACGACTCAGCCCAGCGTCTCTGAAGCAGAGCCCTGGTTTAGGAAATTCATCCATGGGTCTGGTCAGAAAAGGGCTGATGAAGGAGTCTTTGACCTGGAGGAGAGACTGGCTCCTTAGGCCCCACTCAGTGGTGTAGAAAGGCCACGCGCGGTGAAGTTTTGTGCAATGGATGTTTGAATACATGTTGTTGTTGTTGTCGTTGTTGTTGAGTCGGTAAGTCGTGTCCAATTCTTGGCGACCCCATAGACTGCAGCCTGCCAGGCTTCCCTGTCCGCCACTATCTCCCAGAGTTTGCTCAAACTCCTGTCCATTTAGTCGGTGATGCCATGCAACCATCTACGTGAATAACAATAAAGTACTCCACCCACCCGGAACCAGAAAGTTAAAGGAATCTGGCTTCTGTCCCCTCCAGGGTTATTTTGGGCACAGGCAGGAGAAAGCTTGTCCCTTTGTTTGCCAATGACACGCGTTCACTGTGCTCAGGGGTAATGAAGGCAGAGATCAGAGTAGCTTAGACGTGGAGGGGACTTCACTCCAAAATCCGAGAGACTCTCGACAAATGGAAGGTGGGACGCCCCCAACAGGGACTGCTCCATCCGCCTCCCTCCCGGTCCTGGAGGGAGGGCAGGGCTGGCGGCCCTGGACACCCTGGCTCGAGAGGCTCAGGCTCCCCACAAGGGCACTGACAGCCCCAAGCCAGGCCAGGCCAGCGCTGTCACATGGCCAGGGTTATGGACAGCATTCACTGGGGACTCTGGGGCCCCGTCTGACCTCGGCCTCCGCTCGCTTGGCGCTTTGGACCAAGTGTGAAGTGTGTGTTCCCCTTGGAGCCTGGCCCGGCCAAGTCTGTAGGATGGCCAGTGCCCCCGCGCCCTGCACCATGCTACCCCACCGCCCGTCCCTCTGTCTGCTCCAAAGAGCAGGCGCCTGTTGCTCATCTTTAT
Organism: Oryx dammah; assembly: GCF_014754425.2. Classification (NCBI taxonomy): domain Eukaryota; kingdom Metazoa; phylum Chordata; class Mammalia; order Artiodactyla; family Bovidae; genus Oryx; species Oryx dammah. The sequence continues at coordinate 45,719,567 of NW_024070199.1, forward strand.
TTTGGCTGAAGGCAGTGAAGGGAGAGGCTGAGGGTTTTAAACCAGCAGAAACAGGCTTTTTGTCTGGCTGGCGTTGTTTAAGCTGGCAGGGCAGAGGGCTGGGAAGCTGTGGGGCTCATGGGCAGGCAGAGACGCAGGCCCTGGCCTCCCGGCCCCCTCCCACCCTCAGGCTCCAGGCCCCCCACCCAGTGGCGCCAGGCCACACGCTAACAATGGTGTGTCCCTCCACCGGTCGCCTGAGAGGGGCCAGGGTCACACAGAGTGGGTGTCCTGCCCCTCTTCCTTTCGGGAGAAGCCCCCAGAAGAGCAGAAGCTCAGGGAGGACGAGAGATGGGCCCCTCGAGTCGGCACCTGTACCTCCTTTTGGTCACTGCAGCTGCCATCGCTCCGTTCTTCCCACAATAGTGACGGTGAATGGGAGGATGGTTTAAATACCCCAGTGCCATTCCCAGGGCTTCCTGGACATTCCCTTGTTTAAGCCTCCTGACAACCCAATAACATGGGTTCTCGGGGAATTCCTTGGCGGTCCAGTGGTTAGGACTCAGCACGTGCATTCACTGCCGTGGACCGGGGTTCAATCCCTGGTCAGAGAATTAAGATCCTGCAAGCCATGCGGTATGGCCAAAAAAAAAAAAAAAACACCCCAATATACTTAAATAAAATGCCGTGGCCCTTTAAAAAAAAATGAGCTCTGTAAGTCTCAGCATGCCCATTCTATGGATACGGAAACTGCTACTGCTAAGTCACTTCAGTTGCGTCCAACCCTGTGCAACCCCATAGACGGCAGCCCACCAGGCTCCCTTGTCCCTGGGATTCTCCAGGCAAAAACACTGGAGTGGGTTGCCATTTCCTTCTCCAATGCATGAAAGTGAAAAGTGAAAGTGAAGGCGCTCAGTTGTGTCAGACTCTAAGCGACCCCATGGACTGCAGTCTACCAGGCTCCTCTGTCCATGGGGTTTTCCAAGCAAGAGTACTGGAATGGGGTGCCATTGCCTTCTCCATACAGAAACTGAGGCCCAAGGAGTTCAAACGACTTGCCCAAGGCCACACAGATCCCTAGCAGTGGAGCTGGAATTCACATGCAGAGCCGGCTGTCTCCCGAATCCTTGCTGCCCTCCGAACTATGTGTGCCTGACCCCCCTGACATACATGTGTTCACAGGCACACACACGTGGTCACACACACACACGCACACACACACACGCTTCCCCACATGCTCCGAGGTGATAGCCTTGCCCACCATCTGTCTTTCTGTCTGCCGTGCCCGACGCTGTGCCTGCCACACACAGCAGGCACACGCTTTTTTGATGAGTGTTTAGGGAGAGCTACTGTGAGAAAAAAATTGAGTGGAATACCTGCAGTGCTGCTGGAGGAGGGCCCCCCGCAACCTCTTGGCAAATGCTCCCCAGTGGCTGTGGTCCAGGCAGGATCTGTGCATAAGCTCAGGTGCATCCAGAAATTTTTCTTTAAAGCTATAAAGTAATCACCCTATTCACCCCCCACCCTTCACCCAGAAAGCCATCTAACCCCTGGGAATCCACTCCTGCCTGTGCCTAATTATAGCTCAGCGTCTTGTCCAAGTAAGCAGGGAGGAGAGGGGCAGGGCAGGGCGCAGCTGGTAAGGCCGTTTGCTGGCCTCTCTCCTCATCTTCCAGGAGGAGGAACCGAGTCTGAGGCTCAAGGACCAGCCCTGGGCTCACAGAGAACAGAAACTGCCCCTCAAGTAGCCGAGCCAGGCCTCCTGGCCTCAGCAGGGAGCCCTCCTATGGCCTCTGCGCAGCAGCTGAGAACCGGGCAGAGACAGACGGGCTTGACAGGGACAGAGCCCTGGACGCAAGCCCCACTCTGCTGTGTGGCCCTGGACAAGTAACGTCCCCTCTGTAGGTTTGCTTCCTGCTCTGTGAAAGTGGGATTGTAACAGCCCCAGAGTTGGTCCAGCCTGGGTGGACACTCGGTGCCGTCTCCTGCTCACATGGCTGATGGCCTTTAAATACTACACTTTTCAGTATTGGTAAGAGAGAGTCTGAGAACTGGCAGGGCGGAGGAGGAGGGCCCTGGGCATCGCAGAGCTCCCCACGGTCTCCAGACTTTGCGTCCGCTCAGCAGAATGAAAGCCTGCCCTGAGCAGGGCCCCATCCTGCTCAGGGGCCACCCCTCATTTCCAGGGTGAGCCCGGCCTGGTGGGACCACAACCCCAGGCAGCTTGTGGGTGTGTTCCTTCCGATCCAGCCACCTGCCTCCTGAGAGGAGGTCTGGGTGGACCACGTGTCCAGCTTCTTATGGGTCCAGAGTGCCCAGCAAGGCCCTCAGGCTGGTACCCAGGGCACCCCCAGGGGTGGACTGAAGCCCGCAAGACTGGCACTGAGCAGGTGCTGGGTGCGAGGCCAGCACTCAGGAAGGGCATGGCATCCTTGCGCCTTGACTCCTTTCCTCTTTCGGGTCTCATGGGTCTTGTCACGTCAGGACTTGGACGGCATTCACTATCAGCACAGCTTTGACAGTGCCTGGTCATCAGAGGGAGGCTGCTGGGGACCTCGACTTCTAGGGGCAGCTCCAGGGCAGGCCATGTGTCCCACTGCCCCGGGCCACCCCCAAGATGAACACTTACACAACCCTGTCCCACCACACAGAAAGTCCCATGGGTCCACACCTAGGGCCACCCACAGAAGTTACAGGCTGGGTGCAAAATTAAAGTGTGGGACCCTGTTCAAAAGTCACTAAGACTATAAGGTAAGGGGAGCAGAGAGTGGGAAGCCAAGCTGGGGCCTTGGGTGGAGAAGAGAGATGTGGGCCCTGGTGGAAGCCTGCTGGCTAGCTGACCGAACCATGTCCACCCCGGCAAGGACCGCACGGCCCCAAAGGTGCTGGTCCACGCGGGCCAGCGGGGCCCTGGCCACTGGCCGGGGTGCTCTGGGCTGTCCTCTCTTCCAGCATGGAGATGTGCGACCAGAGACACAACATCACCATGTGCCCGCTCTGCGACAGGACCTGCAGCTACTGGAAAATGAGCTCTGCGTGCGCCACTGCCCGCGCCAGCCACCTCTTCGACAACCCTGCCACCGTCTTCTTCTCCATCTTCATGGCCCTCTGGGGTAAGCGAGTGCCGCTTTGGGGCAGGGGCGACCTCGGGTGGCCCCTCCCTCCCTCCCTCCCTCCCTCTCCTCGAGGTTACCCGCAGGGGCATGTGCCAGGAATGCACACGGGAGGAACAGTCGGCTCCCATTCCGTCTGCTGGGCAACCAGGGGCTATGCTGGGTCACAGATACACACGACCATAGATGCGTCCAACCGGGCCAGGAGCCCCTCATAAAAAGTCTTGGAGGGTGATTTCTCCCGGAAATGGCGCTCTTTCCCGGGGCTGGGCTCTGTTGGCTCAGGAAGGGCAGCTGCTTTCGAAGGAGGAGGGCCAAGGGTTCTGCCTTCCTTCCACCGTCCTCCTGATGATGCTGGGGAAGCTGACCCTGGCCAGGCTCTGGGGCACGTCTCTCATCACCCCTCAGCACCCCTGTGGGTGCCCATTTCGCAGGTGATGACGTCAAGGTCCAGAGAGAGTGGGTGTGAGTTGTCTGGGATCACCCACCTCCTGAGCCGCCATGGCCTGTGCCCTTAACCCCTGAACTGCATTGCCACCTGGAGTCCAGGGCAGATGGCTCCTCCCCAGAGTTCTTCCGAATGCAGGTTCTACCTGGTACCCATCTCAGGCTTGAGGGGATGTGGGAGGTGGGTAAGTGGTGGCTGGATGAATCTCCGCAAACTCCGCAAACGGATGCATCTCCGTTTCTGGGCTAGCCGACAGGCCTACCTCCTCCTCCACGGCCTCGTGTACAGCCTTTGCCAGCAGGGGATTCGGGGCTTGGGCACCCATGTGCTGAACCACCACCCGGGTGGTGAGCCGGATCTTGTGAGAGCCACCGTCTTTGTGCTCAGGGGTCCCAGATAGTAGAAGATGGAGCTGCACAGAGACAGCAGAAGAGGAAAGGGTCAGGACCTCTGAGAAAGGGCAGTCAGGAGGGGCTGCCTAGAAGAGGCGTGAGCCTCTTGAGCTGGGTTCTGGAGGTATAAGGGGCAGGGGTGCTGAGACGGGGGACAGACGGACTGTAGACGCACAGAGGGCTGTGCTGTTGCCTGCTGAGGGGCAGCCCTGGGCCCCGCATCCTCCGTGTGTCCTGGTGCTCGGTGGCCCCTGGTGGGCCGGGGGGTGGAGGGTGCCCCTAGCCAGCTAGGTGTGCGGCTCTTAACTGTCAGTGCGATTGAGATCCGCGAGAATCCCGTCAAACAGAGAATTCAGTACAAGCCTCCGTTACTAAGGGGAGTGGAGACCCGCCCTTGATCTGAAGAGGACCCCTCAGAACCTCAGAATCCTCTGAGTTGGGGCCTTGGATTCCCCTGCAAGCCAGGGGGAGTTTGGCGGTGACAGGAGAGAAGAGCCAACCTCCGCAGGCAGCAGAACAGGGCTGATGCCCAGGCGGTGGCCTTCCAGGCCCTCAAACTTCCAGAACCCTCTCCCAGCCTGAGCCCGCCCTGCTTGGCCCTGCAGCCTCCCCTGCTGCCCTCATGGTTGTGTTCAGACTCCGTCAGTGTTAAGGGAAGGCTGAAGGGGCTCAGTGAGCCCAGGAAGCACCAGGTGCTGGCAGGGGGCTGGGGTTTGTCCCATTTTGGCCAAGGCTTCCTGGAGCCAGGGGTGTGGGGTTCGGCCCAACCCATGAGATCTGGAGGCTGGTGTGCAGAGGAGCCGAGGGCTGAGTCAGGGGCCGGGGAGAGGGGGAGAGACTGGCCCGTCCTCTGGGCTCCTGTTCCAGCGTGGACCACCGGCCAGGCCCTCTGGTGTCCGATCACTGCCTGATCACATTTCTACACTCGTTGGAAACCGGGGAGGACGGGTCCTGGTGAGGGTCTGAGCTATAGCACCTCCTCTTAGAAGAGGTGCATGCGCCGACCACCTCACTCCCATCCCATCCCCATCCTCAGATCTGAAGAGAGGCTTGGTGTCCTCATCAGAGGCCCCTTTTGGGCATCTTCTCCACCGAGGCCTCGTGCCCTGGGCCCGGTATGCCTCTGCCTGCTTGGCTAAGGGGACCCAGTTTTCATAGCAGCAGGCTCCACACACCACCGGCAAGCTCTCTTCCCTCATCCAGGATCCATCGGCCTGGGTAGTGGCCAAGCCAATGCCTACTGTGGTCTCCAGGTGACCCAAGGGCAGGCGTGAACATACGGTGCTCAGCGCCCAAGCCACTGGAAGGTCATTCAAGGACACCCATCCGGTTGGTCCATGTGTGCACTTTCACACCCCCAGGGGACTCCAGTGCAGCCCTACCACTGCCCCATCCTGTCATTCAGCCCTCAGCTTCCTCGCCTGTAAAATGGGTGTGGGATAAGGATCTTTACAGTGGGCACAAAATCTCAGCCAACACTCAGCACGTACGTGGCTGACTCTCAATAAACAGTCTTGCCCTTGTGACCGTGAACCAGTGGCGCGGCTGCCTGCCGCACTGCAGGAGTGTGAGACCGGGTAGATGTGCCTGGTGTGTAGGGCGTGTACCAACTGGTATTTAGCTAAGTGTCTGTTCTGGGCTCTGGGGAAACCATAGGAAGAGAAAACCGCTGTGTCCACTGCCTTCCCCCAGGCTACAGGAGGACACAGCAGGTGCAGAGGCCCTGTGGCGAGGCTGCAGGCCTGTTGAAGGAGCCTGCAGGTGCAGGGTGCAGGCGGGACCCCGGAGGCCAGCACGAGCCACAGGGGACTTCATGTTCACCGGGCGGACTAAGGAGCCAGCGCAGCCTCTGCTGTGTCAGTTTTTCTCGTCTTAAACTTGTGTCGGAGACGGCGACTGATGCACAGAGCAGCTGGGGAGGTGGTGGAAGGAGGCTGACCCAGCTCTGACGGGGGCGGCAGGGGGCTTTCACTGCCACCCGAGCTCCAAGGTCTCTACTCACCTGCCCGCGGGTCACAGCGTGAAGCCGGTTTCCACGAGAGCAGACAGAGCAGAAAGGAGGACTGTGGGGAGGTGCAAGAGAAGCAGTTAGGGGCCTCTCGCCCCCTCCTTCCCTGTGCTGGGCTCCCCAGCAGTGCCCCATCTGTTCCCACTGTCCTGCCCAGACGCCTGGGAACTGCTTCTCCAAACTGAGGGCCCCCAACAGAGGAGACTGACCATCCCAAAGGGCTCTCCTGCCTGCCTTATTGTGAGCTAAGGAGATGCCTTGGGCTTGGCCAAGCAGGTGTCACCTGGAGGTCGAGGGGTACAAATGACACCCCCCATCCCACATGAACATCACCCCGCATCCTGCCCACCTGGGCATGACCCGTGGCCCAGAGGATCCCCTGCCTGCCATCCACCTGCTGTGGCCCAGACACGTTCACCTCTGCAAGCATCTCTGGGCAGCACGTGGCTTACAGGCTCTCTGTCCTTCTCCTCTGCAAACGTCTCCTCCTCCAATTGGAGCTCGCTTCAGCTGAGAGCCTGGGAGCCAATAAAATCACAAGCCATTTGGACACTAATCACCCCATTTCCAGCTTCAAGAATGACCTTCCATGGTCAGCCCCAGGGGTGGTCTTGCTCCAGGAGCCCTGAGAGCTCAGCTGGATTCTGGCCACTGCCCACGTCTCAGCGAATCCTAGCGTGTCACACACCTTCCCTGTCACCTGCAGGACACGCCTGGGTGCTGCACCCATAGGATGAGCGTGGTCCTCAGAGCGCCCTCCCGTGCGGTCACCCTGAGTCTGAGAAGGCCCGGTTAGTCAGTGCCCTGGTTGTTTGGGAAGAGGCTAGGGTGAGACTTGTCCCTCCCTCATTGGCTCAGCAATGGCCTGCAGCCCGTGGACACGCAGGTAATAGAGATACCAGAACCGTCCCTCCCCCAGGCTCTGGGGAGCTCCAAGCAGAGCTTAACCATGAGCTCAGTCATCATGGCACAGGCTGGTCCTCCCAACGAGGCCGAGAAAGAGAGTCACAGGTCACCAACTCAGGGCAAGGGAGAGATTTCCAACAGAGAGTGCTGGACCAGGCTGGGTTGACAGGTGGTGAGCACCTCATTCCAGGAAGGTGAGGTTGAATCAAGCTGAGGTCGAAGGACTCCTTGCCAAGGCTGCTGCAGAACATGGGGAAGTGCCGTCTGTGTGGTTCAGGTGGCTTATGGGAGTATCCTGACCCCACACCCGAGCTCTGGTGACTAATTCTGGGGTCAGTCTGACTGTAAGTGTAGGATGGATGGCCATCAGTCACTGAGCTGATCTGTCTGTGTCTGACATGGGGCCTGATGCTCCTTGTCCTTCATTCCACTGCATCCCCGCAGCTGAGGAGTTGTCCTCATTTCACAGGTGAGGAAAGTGGGGCTCCACTGAGCCCGAGCCCATGCCCTCCCCTCTCCATCCCTGTCTCTTTGGGCACTGTGTCCATCAGAACCATTCCCCGTCCCTTGCCCACTGCCCTCTGCTCATCACCAGCCTCCCTGACTTTCCTCAAAATCTCTGATGGGCTCCCTTCTTCTCTGATCAGGGCCTGGGCAGCTCTGAGCTGAGGCTGGAGAACCTCCTATCTGAGCACAAAATCTCCCAGTTGCCCTGCTCCAGGATGGGGTGACTGACCCTGTAGCAGGCACACAGTGGAGTCCACCTGCGCAGCTGCGGGCTGGGTGGTTTGGTCCAATTCAATGCCCAGCTGGGTTGGCTGTGTGCCAGGATGGCTCGTCAGAGGGTAACAGCACCAGCCACCGGCAAGACTCAGGCTCAAACCTCAGCTTGGTCCCCTAACAGCTGTGTGGCCCTCAGGCAGGTTGCTCCACCTCTCCAGGCCCCAGCTCCTCCACTTGTGAAATGGAGCTAGTGACCCAACCCACCTCAGAGAGTGGTTGGGAAGGTCGAATGAGTCGCGCCTTGTGGTGTCTTAGGGCTGTGCCTGGTGCTAGTTGGCACGTTGTGCTTAGCTGTTACATCCGATTGGTGGGCGCTTGCTTTTTGGAAATGTGAAGACGGCCTAGATAGACCCTATGAGACTGGAGCTCAGACCTAACCTCTCACCTTGTGCCTGCAGGCCTCTGTGAATTGTGACAACACTGGCTTCAGCTGGCTGGTGCTCCTGTGTGTCGGGCACTGTTCTGAGCCTCTTGTGTATGGAGACTCATTCATTCTCCCGGTGACTGTTAGAGAAAAACAGGCTCTGCTCCTCCATTTAGCAGATGAACCACTGAGGCAACTTTCCCAGGGTGACACAAGCTAGCAAGATGCACAGGCAAGGGACTTCCCTGGCGGTCCAGTGCGTAAGACACTACGCTTCCAATGCAGGGGCACAGGTTCGATCCGTGGTTGGGAACTAAGATCCCAGTTGCCCTGTGATGCAGCATGACCAAAACTTTTTTTCAGGGTGAAGAGGCAAGACCTTGAACCCCAGCAATCAGGCTCCCCAGTCCCACATATGTGACCCCTGGGCTCCACTCCCTTTGCCAGTGGTACTAACCAGCTCTGGCTAATGTGTGCCCTTATTCCTGGCAGGATGACCTTAAATTCATTCTCTTGCCTGGACTAGCTTCCCTCCCTCCCTCCAGGCAGACAGGCTCCCTTCCCCCTCCAGAGGTTCACACAGAGTTCACTGGTCCTCACAACAGCCCTGGAGAGAAACCCTGTTATTCTCTGATGAGGACATGGGAGCACAGAGAGGTTAAGTGACTTGCCCAAGATCACACAGCTAATAGATTCGTAACAGACATGACAGATCCATGCCCTGGCCCGCCTGCCTCCATGGTCCAAGCTAATGCCCTGGTCTCACCTCTCTGTCCAAATATTTCCACGCCCCTTCCATGACCTTCTGGGAAAGCAGAGATTTACCACAAGCCAGTGGTGAGGGGCAGACAGGTAGCAATGCTGCTCAGCCCACCAGCATGGCAAGGAGCTGGTTGGATTTTGTGCACTCTCCATGAAGCCAGCTTGCTCACGGCAAACTTGTTTATTGAGCATGTACTGTGCGCAAAGCAGTACCACCTCATACCCTCAAAGGTGCCGGCCAGCACTCATCAGCAGCCCCGTCCTTGGAAGAAACACAGACGGCTGCATCCTCCTCTATCCAGGATTCAGGGAAACGGGCAAGTCTGTGCTCCCACTGTCCACCCCCCTTCCTCCACCTGCACTTCCGCTATGGGAGACCACAAAGGTGCCTGTCTGTCAAGGGCAAGTTCGGTCTACATGTTCCCATTTGGGGCGGGGGTGAGGGGGAGCAAAAAAGCCAAACCGCTCCCAGGAAGCACTCAGGGGAAGAGGAGTTTATTATAAATCAAGACAAAATCAACAGGAAAGGGCCTGCTGGGCTAGGAGGTGCCCGCTGACTCCCCACCCCTGCCCGCAGGGTGGAGGAGACACAGTCCCTCTGTCCCCAGTCCTTTCACACTTGCTGTCAAGTGTAATTAGCAGCAAGCTTGCCATTGTAGAGTAGGATTTTTTTTTTATCCCTTATTCAGTTACTTGTTCATTACCCTCTAAAGGATCATTTTCGCACTGGTATTTCTTCTCCCACTGTGTCCTTTCTTTTCCTGACCTCCAGCTGTGAACGTTTCTTCTCACTCAGTGACAGAGAGCGACCCCAAACCTGTTTCTGCCCTTGGCAGGGCTGGGTCATTGCCCCAGGAGTCACTGTGGCAGCTGTTTCCATCTTGTTTCTGCTCTGCCATGGGGTCTAGCTTGCCCAAGGGGGCGACCCGCTGGTCCTGGAACCCTGTGCTTTGGCTGAGCGCTCCACTGCCTAGGATTTATAACAGTCCAAAACCTCCAGTAAGGTGTCAAGACGAAGCAACTTTGAGTTCCATTTAGCTGTTCGCACCAGGATCAATTTTCTGAAATTATAGCATAATAATGGGGTTTTCAAGGCTTGTCAGTTCCAGGCAGAACAAAGGGGGTTATTGGATTTGAGCCCGGCTGCAAGGAGCTATAAAGAGATGGTCCCAGCGCCAGTGGGATGACAGGTGCGGTTGAAACCCCTCCCCGGGGTCTGCGCCCGAGGCTCTGAATGCAGTTGGCAGGTCACCAGCTGAGTCATCCGAGCGGGGCGGAGACGGAGAGAGACTTAATCTCTGCTGGAATTCAAAGGCCAGCAGCAGGTTTGTGAGCGGACACTTGTTCAGGGGATAAATATGTAGAATCAGTGAGACCATGAAGGGTCAGGGGCTTTGTGCAGGTGGGAGCCTCAGCTCACCTGTGGGCTGACAGGCAGGTTCACACCATCGCCTGGTCCCTGTAGCCCAAGGAGACCCATCCCTGCTCTCCACGTGCGGAGAACGTGCACTGTCAGGAGCCAGAGGTTGGTGAGGCTGGTCTCTGCTCTCGGGTGCTGCACTTTAACAAGGATGCCCCCTGCCTGCCCCGGCGCCCTGGTGGCTCAGGAGTGCCTGATCCAGGTTCAGAAGTCGAGACCCCCCGTCCCACAAGGAGCTTGGGCCTCACAGGGGAAACGGCACCGTTCTCTGGGCGGCTGCAGGAGCACCCAGCCTCGGTCAGAGCCTTCCCTCCATGGCCTCTGAGATTCCCACGGCAGCTTGAGCGGCCATGATGTTCCAGCAGAAGACAATGGGTAGGGGACTTCCCTGGTGGTCCAGTGGTTAAAACTGGGCTGCCACTGCAGGGGGTGTGGGTTCGATCCCTGGTGGGCGAACTAGATTCCACGTGCCGCAAGGCATGGCCAAAAAAAAAAGAAATATCCTACAAAAAAGACAGTGGGAGGGCAGAACCAGGAGCATTTAATGACGCATCCAAGATCATCCTTGTGTCAGTAGCCGTGCTTCAGGGGAGGAAAGTCTCAGGAACCGGGGCCAGCAGCCGGCCGCGGAGACGTCAGAAACGGGAATTAGGGTTAGGCCTAGGAGTGAAGGCAGTTTGGACAGTTCAAGCAGGGCCCAAGGGAGGTGGGATGGGATGTGGCCTGGGAGGAGAGCCGAACCAGAGACACGGGGTAGCTGGAGCGCGGACTGACAGCTCATCTGACGGACAGAGAGGTGGGTGGAAGGGAGGGCAGATGGTGGGTAGGTCAGCGTGTCCAGACGCGTGTGTGCACAGGGCCAGCTCCAGAGGTCTCACAGGAGGCAGGCTCGGGGTCAGCGAGGCACCCGGAGTATGTATTTGGGCAGGCCCCTGCTGTGGGGGTTCTAATACAGCCCACAGTCTGAAAACCCCTGGGGGAAATGGACAGCTTGCCCCCGCCTGCTGTAACCGGGCGGGTGTGGCTTTCTGGTCCATTTTCTCTGCAGCCCCAGTGTGCGGCAGGGAATCTAAACGCATAAGTAGGATCTGCGCCCATCGTTCCGTGTTTTGTTTTCTAACTGAGGTGAAATTCACATGATGTAAATTAACTGTCTTAAGTGCACTGTACAGGGCATTCGGCACCTTCCTACGCCAAGCCAGCCTCACCAGCACCCCTCAGGTGGAGACCCAGTGCCCGTTTAGCGGTCTGTCCTCCTCACCCCGCCCCCATCCCTGATAGCCACCAGTCTGCTTTCAGCCTCTGTGATGGATGTGTCTGTAAATATTCTGGATGCTTTGTATATACAGGACCAACCCTGTGTCGGCATCTTAATGAGAGGTGGTGAGATCCTGCAGGCGGGCCGGGTCATAGGGCCACTCCTCTGTCCAGCCTTCAGCACGCGGATGCCCCACCCGAGGCTGCACAGCGGGCACTGTAATCAAGCCCATGGTACACACGCGGAGACTGAGGCTGGCAGGTGGGGGGCTATCCTGGGCCAAGCCCACACCTGCTTCTATCCAGAGAAGATCCAGTGTCTGTCGCTCACCTGCCACCTCTGGGCTCCTCTACAAGAATGTGTTTTACCTTACCTAATGCTTCTCATTAAAACATGTTTGCAGGAAAAAACTCAGCCACCCGCTCGCACCCTGGCCTAGGTTCGCTCCTCAGTGCTTGTTTTTTGTGTTGCACTGCCTTCTGGGCTTGGATTTAGGGATGTGAACTTGTTTCCTCAGCCCCCTTGTGTGGCTCCTGAAGTCGAGGGCCTCTCTTCTTGTCTTTAGTATCCTTGACCACGTTTGGCACATGGCTTGTGCTCATGTGGGTGGGAAGCCACGCATCTAATCCCAGCCAGTCTTGGGGGGAGAAGTCCTAGATCCAGGTTTCTGCTGTGTATTAACCAATCACGTAACTCCTCGGGGTCTCAGTTTACCCATCTGTGCAAAGGGCTTGCAGGCTGGATGCAAGGAGGTCCCCCAGCACACCCAGGACCTGACACAGATGCCGAGTGCGTCTGTGTGATGTAGGAGACCATCACCGGGCCCCTCGAAAGGAAGGGGTGGGGGCTCAGCAGGACCCACAGGTGTCCACACCGCTGCCGCAGAGAGCGAGGGCTGCAGGGACACAGCTGAAAAGGAAGTACTCTCGTCTTCCTTCCCACCTCTGCCCAGCCCAGCCCAGCCCAGCCCAGTTCAGTTCAGTCACTCAGTTGTGTCCAGCTCTTTGAGATCCCATGGACTGCAGCACACTAGGCCTCCCCCTTCATCACCAACTCCCAAAGTTTACTCAAACTCATGTCCATTGAATCAGTGATGCCATCCAACTGTCCCATCCTCTGTCGTCCTCTTCTCCTTCTGCCTTCAATCTTTCCCAGCATCAGGGTCTTTTCAAATGAGTCAGTTCTTCGCAACAGGTGGCCAAAGTATTGGAGTTTCAGCTTCAGCATCAATCCTTCCAGTGAATATTCAGGACTGATTTCCTCTACGATGGATTGGTTAGATCTCCTTGCAGTCCAAGGGACTCTCAAGAGTCTTCTCCAACACCACTGTTCAAAAGCATCAATTCTTCAGTGCTCAGCTTTCTTTATAGTCCAACTCTCACATCCATACATGACTACTGGAAAAACCATAGCTTTGACTAGACGGACCTTTGTTGGCAAAGTAATGTCTCTGCTTTTTAATATGCTGTCTAGGTTGGTCCTAACTTTTCTTCCAAGGAGCAAGCATTTTTTAATTTCCTGGCTGCAGTCATCATCTGCAGTGATTTTGGAGCCCGAAAAAATGAAGTCTGCCATTGTTTCCACTGTTTCCCCATCTATTTGCCATGAAGTGATGGGACCGGATGCCATGATCTTAGTTTTCTGAATGTTGAGTTTTAAGCCAACTCTTTCACTCTCCTCTTTAACTTTCATCAAGAGGCTCTTTAGTTCTTCCCTTTCTGCTGTAAGGGTGGTGTCATCTGCGTATCTGAGGTTATTGATATTTCTCCCTGCAATCTTGATTCCAGCTTGTGCTTCATCCAGCCCAGCGTTTCTCATGATGTACTCTGCATGTAAGTTAAATAAGCAGGGTGACAATATACAGCCTTGACGTACTCCTTTCCCAATTTGGAACCGGTCTGTTGTTCCATGTTCAGTTCTAACTGTTGCCTCCTGACCTGCATACAGGTTTCTCAAGAGGCAGGTCAGGTGGTCTGGCATTCCCATCTCTTGCAGAATTTTCCAGTTTTTTGTTATCCACATAGTCAAAGGCTTTGGGGTAGTCAATAAAGCAGATGTAGATGTTTTTCTGGAACTCTCTTGCTTTTTTTTATGATCCAACGGATGTTGGCAACTTGATCTCTGGTTCCTCTGCCTTTTCTAAATCCAGTTGGAACATCTGGAAGTTCACGGTTCACTTACTGTTGAAGCCTGGCTTAGAGAATTTTGAGCATTACTTTACTAGCATGTGAGATGAATGCAATTGTGTGGTAGTTTGAACATTCTTTGGCATTGCCCTTGTTTGGGATTGGGATGAAAACTGACCTTTTCCAGTCCTGTGGCCACTGCTGAGTTTTCCAAATTTGCTGGCATATTGAGTGCAGCACTTTCACAGCATCATCTTTTAAGATTTGAAACAGCTCAACTGGAATTCCATCACCTCCACTAGCTTTGTTCGTAGTGATGCTTCCTAAGGCCCACTTGATTTCACATCCAGGATATCTGGCTCTAGGTGAGTGGTCACACCATCGTGATTATCCAGGTCATGAAGATCTTTTTTATATCGTTCTTCTGTGTATTCTTGCCACCTCTTCTTAATATCTTCTGCTTCTGTTAGGTCCAGACCATTTCTGTCCTTTATCGAGCCCATCTTTGCATGAAATGTTTCCCTTGGTATCTCTAATTTTCTTGAAGAGATCTCTAGTCTTTCCCATTCTATTGTTTTCCTCTATTTCTTTGCATTGATCACTGAGGAAGGCTTTCTTATCTCTCCTTGCTATTCTTTGGAATTCTGCATTCAAATAGGTAGATCTTTCCTTTTCTCCTTTGCCTTTCGCTTCTCTTCTTTTCACAGCTATTTGTAAGGCCTCTTCAGACAACTATTTTGCCTTTTGGCATTTCTTTTTCTCAGAGATGGCCTTGATCTCTGCCTCCTGTACAATGTCACGAACCTCCATCCGTAGTTCTGCAGGCACTCTATCAGATCTGACCCAGTAGCAGGTGGTTTTTCACACTGCTCACCATGCCTGATTCTGAACTGAGATCTTGGGGCTGCCTCCAGCTTGATGTGGGCCTTCCCATTGCTCATGCCGCTGGCCAAGCCTGAACATCGCAGCCCCACCCCTTTGCTCCAGAGCAGAAGTGTGACAAACTCAGCACCATGCAGTCTGCCCAGGCAATAGAGCCTGGTGCGGTTTGTGGCCCAGCAGAGAAGGCATGCCCAAACTTTGGCTAAGGAGGCTTCAGACTTTTAAAGGAGAAACGGGAAGCCCACGATTAATATAAAATATCTGCATTTCCTAAACATAGCTGAGGCCAACAAGGCTGTCTAGGCACTGTCTCCTTGGCCACCAGGTTGTGGCCTCAGGTCCACCCTTGGTCCTGATCAAACTGCAAATACTCCTGGGAGAGGGCCTTTGTATCTGTCTGAAGACATTTACCAGTAACATTCTAGCAAGAATGCCTGGGTTTCAATACCAGCTGCCTAACTGTAGGACCTTGGTCAAATTACTTACCCTGTCTGTGCCTTCGTCTCCTCATCCATTAAATGGCAATACAACTTTTGCTGTAACCATCAGACTTACTACAACTACAATTGTTACTCCTTTAAAGAACGTTAAATATGCAGAAGGTCAGTCAATATAATGGTTAAGGGTAGACTCTGGGGTCAAGTAGAAGTCAGTTCAAACCCCACTCCTGCTGTTAACCTGAGGTTGACCTTGGGCAGAGCATACAATCCTCTGAGCCTCTGTCCTCACGTGTAAAGGTGTGAGTGGAAATCATTCTCGAGTGCATCGCATTGTTTTGAGGGTTCTTGATGTCGGTAAGTCACTAGCACAGAGCCTGGTGTAGGCTGAGTCCTCATTAAAAGGTAGGGGTTACCACACTGCAGGCTGGTGAGTGGAAAGAGTAGAGGTCTAGGAGGCAGAGGTGGGGTCACTGAGCCTGGGAACGGGGAGGCATGGGGGAGGGCGGGGGCAGGGGACGTAACCGGGCCAGGTCCCTGCTGAGCAGAGAGCCAGCCCTCCTCCCCAACTGAGCCCAAGGTTGCAAAGGAGGCCTTGCCATGCGCAGGCAGAAGCCAGAGAGACACAGCTGTCAAAACACAGTGAAGGAGAGGCAGGCCTTCCAGAACTGGAGGGGGTATGGGAATGGGCCCCGACCAGGGCCCTCTGCTGCAGTGAGCCAAGGACACACTGAGAGGCGGAAGGAGACATCCTCACACATTCCTTCTCAGGAGGCTGCCAATGGTCCTGCCCCACCAGCCACATGCTTCCTCCCAGAGTCCCCGCCACCACGATGCCTCTGCTGAGAGAGCACTTGTGTCTCAGGGAACTACATTTCCCAGGCTCCCTTGCTGTCGCCCAATGGGAGGCCCCGATGGCGATCCGAAGGAGTCGGGTGGGGAGGAACCAGGGTATTTCTCCTTCTCTCTTCTTGCTTCCAGGAACATCTCTGGCAGAGGCTTTTGCCTTCCCTCGGTGGCTCTAACTCCCACTGGAAAGCCCCTCCCTACATGATCCTGGCTGCTTCTGGGCAGCTCCAGTGTTTGGCCCTGGTAACACTAGCCCCCCTTGTCCCGCCGCCCCTAAATTGGCAGCAGCTTCTTGCAGTTGCTAATCTCTGGGTGGTCTCACCATCCCCTGCTTGTTGTCTCAGCTCTTCTGCTATCTATGTGGCCAAGTCCCAGGATGAAATTACCCCAGTCCAAAAGACCTAAGAGGTTCCTGTCTCCTGGCTGGACCTGGCTGGGGTGGTAGCTGATACTTGACGTTTACCCATTATGTGCAGATATATGCAAAACTGTTCTCACCTCACCTTAATGGGTGGGCACATTCTCTGAACCAGGAAATGAGTCAGATTCATGCCTACTTATTGCCAGGTCCAAAGCCTGCATTCTTTCCTAGTGAAGAATGACACTGGGGAATTTGCACTGAAGTTCTTGCTGCATTTCTGTCTTGACACCACCATTCATCATACAGGTCATTTAATTCCTCTGAGCTTCAGTTTCCTCATCTGTAAAAGGCAGTACGTTATAGCACCTCCCTCCAAAGATCACTGTGAGGTTTAAATGAGATTAATGCCAAGACAGTTGGATGGCATTATCGACTCGATAGACATGAATTTGCGCAAACTCTGGGAGATGGTGAAGGACAGGGAGGCCTGGCGTGCTGCCGTCCATGGGGGTCGCAAAGAGTCAGACACGACTGAGTGACTGAACTGAACTGAATACTTCATGTATTCAGGCTCTTTGAACAGTGCGTACCACGTAACAGCTCAAGAATCCAGAGCTCTAGTTACCATTATGGTCACTTGTATCATTCTTCCAACACCCAGACGCTGCTGACTTTCCTGTGTTGGGTGGAAGCATTAATGAAGAATGATTCAGTCAGTGGTGTCCCCAAATGCAAGTGTGTGCTCTTACGAGCCCTTTGTGCATTCAGTGAGCAACCTTGAGGCACTTGTTTGTGCCAGACACTGGGCTTTCTGTGGAGGACCCAGAGACCCGAGACCCCATCCCTGCCCCATACCCCAGAGAGGCCACAGGACATGGGACAGGAGTTATAATGGAAGGTGGCATGGGCACCATGAGCATGAAAGGTCCCAGGAAGAGCTGGTTTTTTCCTGTCACTGAGGGAATTGATCAGAGGCTTCCTGGAGGAGGTGGCATTTGAACTGTGCTTACTCTGTTGGGAATACAAAGCAGGACGTAGCACCTAGGAGCACAGTTCAGCAGGCAGAGCACCTGTAGGGGCTTGAAGCTTGAGTGAGTGGCCTTGGCTCACCCTGCACTCTTTCTGATCTCAGGACCCCTTCCTGTGACTTGGGGTCCCCAAGATCAATGGAGCAGGATGGTTAAGAACACGAGTTCTGAGACCATCCTGCCCATGCCCCTCACCGGCTGGCACAGTAAGCTTGCCTGGGACTCAGATTCCCTGTACCTCCATTTTCATCATCTGTAAAATGAGCAATAGACCATCCCTGCCTTTCAGAGTCAGTGGGAGAACTGAACAGTTTAATGTTGGTCCAATACTTGTTGCCCTCACTCTCCAAATGGTACAGGAGGGGAGAATGCTTTCATGTCACCCAGTATCATGGGGCTTCTGAGCCCCTAACCACCTGGTTCTCCTCTCTGCCCTTAGCCGCCACCTTCATGGAGCACTGGAAGCGGAAACAGATGCGGCTCAATTACCGCTGGGACCTCACAGGCTTCGAGGAGGAGGAGGTGAGTGGGCTTAGCAGCTGTGCCCCATGTGTCCTCCCCCACCCCCACCCCGTTCCTTTCGGACGGGGAGCTCACTAGGTCGTAAAGTCCAGGGGAGGCAGCTCCCTGCCTGTTTCTCAGTTCATGTCCCTGATGTCTGAATCCCCCGCAGTTGCCAGGGTGACTGCTCAGTGTCCGCTCTAGTGTTTTAAATCTCCATGCTCACACGGACACACCACCCAGAAATGTGGTCGGGGACGCAGGCCAAGGCTCACCACACTGATCTCATCCAGTCTGGGGGCTGTACCACGGGTCTGGGGAGGGGGTGGCTGCCACCCACGAGGTTGAGTCCCCAGAGGCGGCCGTGAGCCTTCACCCTGAGTGCCAAACCTGCGATCCCCGGAGCCAGCTGTCAGCCTGCAGTCAGGCGTGGCCAAGATGTGGGACTGATCCTTCACTAACAGAGGGAAGCCATGTGCTGGGCATCTTTGTGCGCCAGGAGAGGGGCATTCCAAGTTGAACAGCCACTGAAGTGGTGGGTGAACCCCCTTCCCTGGGGTTGCTCAGGAGACGCTTTGCTGCTGCCCCATCCTGAATTGCCAGTGCCAGCAGGATCCCCGTGGGATGAGAGGGAATGAAAAGGAACAAGATCCCCTGAACAGGAGAGCCGTTAGGTTTGTCCATGCTGACTGTGGCTTCGCGTTACGGAATCTTTTGCTCAGCTCTTTTAAAGAGAAACCACTCGTGCATTTTCACTGTAATGTGAAAGCCTCTTTCATCATCTCTTTAAATATCCCTATTACTATATTATATATTAATATATCCCTATTATTATATATTGGACTTCCCTGTGGCTCAGACAGTAAAGCATCTGTCTACAATGCAAGAGACCCGGGTTCAGTCCCTGGGTTGGGAAGATCTCCTGGAGAAGGAAATGGCAATCCACTCCAGTACTATTGCCTGGAAAATCCCATGGACAGAGGAGCCTGGTAGGCTACAGTCCACGGGGTCACAAAGAGTTGGACACGACTGAGCGACTTCACTTCACATATATTAGGCCTTCCTGGTGGCTCAGATGGTAGAGAGTCTGCCTGCAGTGTGGGAGACTCCAGTTCGATTCCTGGGTCAGAAAAATCCCCTGGAGAAGGAAATGGCAACCCACTCCAGTATCCTTGCCAGGAAAATTCCATGGACAGAGGAGCCTGGCAGGCTACAGTCCATGGGGTTACAAAGAGTCGGACACAACTGAGGTCCCCACACACGTGCCACCTCCAGGACTGAGTTGGTGGATCACTCTTCAGTCAACTGTGTAGCTGTGTGGGTTCTGAGCTGACAGACACAGGCGCTAGTTTACTGGAAGAGGCATCGGCAAACTGGTGCCAAGATGACCTCCAGGACCAGGTTGTCCTGTTTCAGCATCGCCCTTGCTGTGTGACCTGGGGCAAGTTGCTTACCCTTTCTGTGCCTCATGTCCTCACAAACAGGGGTGGAAGAGTAGAGTTTGAGGGGGTCTTGGTAGGTCAGCAGATACAGAGCACTTTGAGCGGGGTCCGACAACTGTGAGTGCCCCCAACTGGCCTCCCGCCTCCAGGTTCAACCTCTTCCAGCTGCAGGTCTCATTGTCCTGTTTCACAAATGGCGGGACCAAGGCTGACAGACCAGAGAGACACATGTCTCCTTAGGTGCAGAGATAGGCACGGGACGGGTGCTCCATCCCCCATGGTGGGCCCTGGGTCAGCTCTCTGCCAGAGCAGATTCAGTAGATTCAAATAGGGTTAGTGTCATCTAACTAATTTGGAATAGACTAAGAATGTCCTTTTCATGACATCCTTGGGGTTGGGACAGTTCAACCTGCTGGGAACCTGTCCCATGAAGTCTTCACCCTGATGACTCAGGCACTAGGTAGTGGGGTAGTGATCAGAGCGCTGGACCTGGGCCCCGGGGGGCGTGAATGAGTAGAACTGGGTAGAACCTCTTCTGGGGCTGGTCACCTGAGACAGAGGGCTAGCCTCTCCATGACATGAACCCCAGGTGTCTGCTCTCGGAGCAGAAGGAAGCCTGTGCCCAGCCATCTGGCCTGAGTCTCCTCCCCTGAGTCTAAGACAGTTCAGCCCAGCACACCATCAGGAATGCCTAGAACACTCCACCTGCAGAAACAGTAACACACGCAGTCACCCTAGGGTAGCATCAGCCTTTGGCAAGCTCTCCTTGTCCACCCATGTCCATCTGCCTTCATCCCACTTTTTTAAGAATATCACCTCTAAGAGGACTTTTTTCTTAAAAAAAAAACAAAAAACACAAGTAATGAAATCTTTTTGTTTTTGTTTTACATTTCTGGTTCCCGGAAGGAGGCTGTCAAGGTTTGGAATTTTTTGTCACTCGTCTGTCTCCTGGGAGAGGGACCTTCTGGCATACCAGCTCTATCTGTTTCTGCTGAGTGGGTCCCCGCACCTCTTCCACGGCGGGCAGGGGTCTCTGCTTCCTCCCCCACCTCCGGGTCTCTCTTAACCCCCGTTCTTCTGTTCCAGTGCCCTTCGCTGACCTGCTCTGGGCTCCCCTGAGGCCCATGCCTCTGGTCTGCCCACGCTTGCTGACACTTAACTGCCGTCTCTTCAGACCCCGCGGCTCCTGATGGGATGTCCCCAGGGGCCAGTTCACGGCTGGGTGTTCAGAGTGGGCTGCAGGACAGGCTGTAGCCCAGCGCAGACTGACCCCCCTCCAGGACCATGGAGCCTGACTCTGTGGCCTTCCCAGTGGGCTGGGCTTCCCAACAAGGGGGAGAAACGTGGATGAACCTCATGCAGGGAGCTCTGAATGGGAAATGGTACAAACAGCCAGCTAGGAACTGGCCCCAACGGGTACCCCGAGGGAATGGCAGGGGTGAATTTGCCACACGTGCTCCTGGTAAGGGTCGCAGACTCGCAGTTCACAAGACTCCTCGCTGACTTGGTTTCTTTCACAGGACCATCCCAGAGCCGAATATGAAGCCCGAGTTCTGGAGAAGTCTCTTAGGAAAGAATCCAAAAACAAAGAGGTATGGTGGCCGCTGCCAGTTGCCTTTCCCAGCAGTGAAACATTGTATGTCCATCAGCATTACAGGCCAGGGGTCAGCACATGCTGTGCTGATGGAGGGGCGGCCCCCGGACAGGGGCAGAGAGTACATGTTCAGACCCTCCCTGCCTCTGTCACAGCGACTCTGCGACTGTGGGAGGAGAACCACCAAAGACAGCAGGTGAAATGTGTCTGGCCGTGTTCCAATAAAACTTTATTTATAAAAAACAGGCAGGGGTTGGGGGGAGATTTGTCACCCTGCCAGAGGTCAGCCTCCCCCTTCTGTCCTGAGGGTGACCTCAAACTTCAGCCAACACCTCAACATCAAGAAAACCAAGTGGTTTTGCAGCTTTTCTTGCTCTGGATGATCTTGTCCAGCCCTCATGTTCTGCATTGACTGATGGATGGAAGGGTTTGCCCCAACAGGGCCCCTGAGCGGATGGCCAGCTCCTTGCCTCACGCGTAGAGGATGAGAATGAGAAAGAGAAGTGTTTTTGTGATCCTCCTGAGGCCGCCACCTTTCCTTAGTATGTGATAAATGCCCTCTCTTCTCCCCAGAACCTCTTGTTTAAATTGGCAGTCACGTTCACAGTCATACTCTCACAACCCTCTAGGGATGCTCAGCTGTTTTTTGTATTGGAGGTTTTTTTTATATACGACATGGGGCAAGAGCCCCCAGGCCCTTGTCAACCTCTCTCTGAGGCTGGAAGGTCAGTCATTGCAGGGACGGGAACAAGGGCAGAGCGGTCTTTCCAGACCCTGGTGTTCCTTGGCCTCTGGGAGCACAAACCCCTGCCTTTGTCTTTTCTTGCCATTGTGTTCCATGGACAGAGTTTGTTGGTACAGTGTGGCCAGGGGTTCCAGTTACCACAATCCCCCCATAGCGGGTGGGCAAAGTGGGTGCAGCATAACCCGTTCTCAGACCCCAGTTCCCATAGCAGAAAGAGAGCCCAGCTCAGCCCCCCAACAGCCAGAAAGCGGGCGCACGTCCTTGAACTCAGAGTCCAAGTGGGACCGGGGGTGCAGAGGTAATGACCACAAAAGCATGAGCCTTCCCCATGATAAGGAGGCCGTCTTTTCATTTAACCTGTCGGAACGTCTGCCCGTCATGTGCCCGTTGCCTTCGGAGCAGCTGCCTGTGCCTTTGACCCCACAGCTCTATCAGCGCCCTCTCCCCAGGCTGCGGCTCCCCTCCTAAAGGGAGAGGCATGGGTGCTGCTGCTCGGAAGCCCCCAGGCCGCCGCTGAGGGCCACCACGCCCCACCTGAGGTGTGCCATCTGCACCCCCAGGCAGCCCACCCCACAGTCCTCCGCAGCCCCTCCTAGTGTGAGCGAGGATGAGGTTGCACCTCTTCCTAAGGGAAAAGGGGCTTAGTGGCCCGCGTCACATCCACTGAAGTCAGAGGCTCCCCCAAACCCAAGCTCTGTGCCGTGCCGGGAGCACCGCCCCGATTCCCTGTCACCCGGGTCCTTGGCTTGGACCCGAGCTCTCTGACCACAAGAGCAGGAAAGGTTGGGGTTCATTTTCGCCAGCCTCCGATGGTGACCTCAGGCCCTGAAGGCCTCCAGGGGGCCACACCCTTGATTTTTTTCCACCATTTCACTGTCTCCCAACTTAATGGTTTTAATTTTTTCCCCTGGCTGTGGCACCAAATTCGTTTAGGGGGAAAATAAGAGACCCCCCTTTCATGGGTGTTAGGATGCGGAGTGTGGCTTCCTGCACGTTGGTGTCAAATGCGCAGGGTAACCCACGTCTGCATAAGACGCACCGTCTGAACTACGGCCGCCGTCTGGCGAGGGGGCCCCGCGGAACCCGCCAAGCTTCCAGGCTGTTTCCACTACCTCGTTGCAGCCTCTCTTTTAGAATGGGCTTCCCAGGTGGCACTAGTGGGAGAGAACCTCCTGCCAATGCAGGGGATGCGGGTTCGAGCCCTGGCTTGGGAAGATCCTCTGGAGGAGGGCACGGCAACCCACTCTAGTGTTCTTGCCTGGAGAAGCCTTTGGACGGAGGAGCCTGGCGGGCTACAGTCCATAGGGTCACAGAGTGGGTCACGACTGAAGTGACGTGGCACGCACGTGCTCTTTTAGAATGTGGATCCCTGCCATCTCCGATGGGTTTAAGACGCCCAGAGCCTGACTCAGCCCCAGCAGCCGCACAGCCAGGAAGGCACTGGCTTCCCCGGGGGGCAACGGGGACCTGGGCCGCGGTCTCACCCCACGGTGCTCTCTTGTTCCCTCCACCCGCCCCAGAAGCGCCGGCACCTTCCGGAGGAGCCCACAAACAAGTGGAGGCAGAGGGTTAAGACCGCCATGGCGGGGGTGAAATTGGTACATGTCGTGTCATCGGGCGTCGCGCGTCTTCAGTGTGTGCAGATGAACCAAAGTTCATTGTGTCTCCTCAGCCGACTCTTGACTGCTGTATTATCGTGTTAACATCCACATCCACGCTCCTTTGCCTTCTTCCGCACCCTCGGGCTGTGACGTGTCGAGGTGTCTCTGCATGGCCACCGTGGGGTCGTGGGCGGGAGCTCGGCTGTCCCTGGGGCTTGTGAATCGTGCCTGCCACAGCTGCCTGCCAGCGGTCCCTGGTCTCATTAACATGCATGCCACCCTCCCTGGAATGCGTGGCCTCGGGGGTCAGGCCTGCCAGCATTCTTTGACCTCATCCATGCATTTTTTTTTATTTTGGCGTTAAAGATCCACCCCATTCTAGAAATATCCCAGGTTAGTAACAAGCATCTACTTCAGTCCCTCCAGACTCCGCAGTCCCTGCGCCAGAGCCTTTGGGGCCGTGTGTCCCCACCGACCGCCGTTGCTACGCGGCGGGCAGCGTTTGAACTCGTAGTGCTGGTGGCTTGTCTCAACTTGCTCTGCAAAGGAAAATAACTATTATGGTCTGGGTGGCGGAGGAAAACAGCTTAGATCTTCTTGCTGTGCAGATGAGACTTTCAGCCAGGAGACGGAGGCCGGGCTTCTCCCGGATTGGGGGGGGGAAGGCGGTCTGAGCGTCTCATTTAGAAAAGCCTCTGGCGCCATCACACCTTGTACAGAGAAGACTCACATTTGTAGACAACTATTATTCCTGTCATTTCATAGCATCCTTTCATCAGGGATAAAGCCTGGATGTTTGCATTCATTCATCACCTGCAGGGTTTTTGTGTTTTCGCACCGTGTTTCTGTGGTCCACGTTGTTCACGCCCACACACACACATGCGCGTGCACACACACACACCACACCTGTCCACCAGGATGGTCCCCACTGCTGACCCAGCCCTGTTTCGTGTTGTAGACGGACAAGGTGAAGCTGACCTGGAGAGACCGGTTCCCCGCCTACTTCACCAATTTGGTCTCTATCATCTTCATGGTGAGTCCCGGGAGGCCGAGGGGGGCCGTGTCCCAAGGCAGGCGGCGTTTACCTGGATGGGGTCAGCCGTCCACGTGGCAGTTGTCTTCATCCCAGGCCAGGCAGGGGTGGGGGGATTCCACCCTAAAATGGGAAGGGGCCAGGGTTCTGTAGTGACCCCCGGGACTCCCTACACCTGGGGGATAGTCCCTGACACACATCTTTTCTGAGAGTGACACATGTAGATAACTTGTCATTCACACCCAGGAGTTCACAGGTATTATTTAAGACAAAACGGAGGGGTTTTAAAGAAGGCCACGAAATGAATAACATAGAGACAGGACAACAGTCAGGACGGGTCTGTGATGCCGGATTCATCCGGACCCTGTGGGTTTGAATAAACCAGCAACACACAGCCAGCTCTCTTTGGAGGCTTTAACGCCTAGGTGATTGGGCCACGTCCCTGGAAGGCCTCAGCCCATGTTCCCCAACAGGTCAGTGCCAGCTGTGGCCACTGTAGAAATGACCATCCCCTCATCCATCCCTGGAATTTTAGGTTAGGGTCTTAGCCCTCGACCCTGTGGGGGGCCCTCGTGGCCACTGTGGACCGAGGGTTGGGCTGTGCCCAGTGGCCTGAGGGGCTCACACCCACCTGTTCCCCCCACCTGCTGGCGAGGACACAGAGGCTGGAGGTCTCACCCTCTCCGCAGGCCGTATGCCGGCTGGCCGTCCACCCTGAGGCCCTCGCTGTTCTCCATGAACTTGGAGACATGCAGATGGGCTTGTTTTTCCATTGGGTGTCAGGGGCGGCAGCTGGGGCCCTCTAAGCTGAGTAGTTAGAAGCAGAGTGAGGACTCTGCTTCCTCTCACGATCTTGCACACTGTTAAGAAGGACATCGCTGATACAAAAAAATCCATAGTGGGGACCCCCAGGACTGTGGAGCCACTGCGGGTAGGGCTCCTGGGTCTGTAGATGACTCCAGTGGCAGTGGGCCCAGCGCTGGGACACGTGTCCCAGACACACATGAGTGGTGCTGAGGGGTAACCTAGGACAATGTGGGCCCTGCCCACAGCATTGCCAGAGCTCCCCAGCAGGGGACAGGGGACAGGAAATGGGACTCAGGCCCCAAGGTTCAGCCCTTCCTGGCAGAGAAGAATCAGAAGGTCCAGCACAGGGATGGAGGAGGTGGGAGGCTGTGGGCCCTTTTGCACCACG
The DNA here is from genome assembly GCF_014754425.2 of Oryx dammah. Classification (NCBI taxonomy): domain Eukaryota; kingdom Metazoa; phylum Chordata; class Mammalia; order Artiodactyla; family Bovidae; genus Oryx; species Oryx dammah. The sequence continues at coordinate 45,744,794 of NW_024070199.1, forward strand.
GCAAGTTTGGACAGGGCCCCTCAGGTTACATGTCACTTCTGTGAATAGTCTTCAGGAAGTTTTGAGTTTCTCACGTAATAAGAATCAAGGTGCAGGCAGTGGAGGGCTGGCCCAGCACTTTCATGATTCCAACAGGCACTGACTTCTCTGGTCTCTGCCTGTATCCTCTTGGTCACAACATGGCTGCCCCACCTCCAACATCACCTCTACTTTCCACGCATAAAGGGGAAGGAGATGGATGCCAGTGGAGGCAGCTCCTCTTTGAAAGTGCTTTGCCACAGGGCTGCCCACACCTGTGCTTTCATTGTGCTGGCCAGCCCTGTCTGCACAGAGACTGGGAAATGGGCACAGTGTCATTCCCAGCAAAGGTGGGATAGTGGGGAGGGAACCAGCAGACCTTGAGGGACTGGGGTCCCCATGACAGATGAATCAGTCTTGTCCTGGACACAGGAGCTTCATTCTCTGAACAAATAGCAGCTGACCACCTACCAGGTGCCCCCATGCTCCTGGTCCTAAAGGTGCCCATGTGAACACTGTGTCCAAACCCCGGCCCTGAGGCCCTTTCATTCCAGAGCGGGCATTGCACCCAGGAGGGGACACAGCTATAGGGTGGTCATGGGGAGACACCAGCAGGGAAAGGGGCACCTTGCTGAGTCTCTGCAGGCCCAGTGCCCCATCTACACCTCCACACAAGGCAGGAGGGGCATCTCCAAGCCCAGGGCAGTGCCTTCCCCTGGGCGTGGGGTGGGGCCTCTTGGCAGGGGCATGGGAGTTTCCAGGAAAGCCCTCATCCCGGGAGCTGGCAGGAGTGGTACCCACACCTCTCCACAGGGCAGCCCGTTCTTCGGGGTGTGGTGTGGGGCGCGGACGTTCCCTGGGCAGGTGTGGTCACCATTCAGTTGCTCACAGGCATGGGCAGCAGTGGAGTCACTAGCCGGAAATTTAAAATAGGAGCATTCTGAGATCTCCATCCCTGCAGCCTTCCTCTGGGGTGAAGCAGGCAGAGCCCTGCCAAGCTGCATCCTGGAGGCACACAGCACAGCCCCTGCCCTCCAGGGCTGTCCTGGGAGCCATGAGGGGCCGTCTCAGCAAAGGCAGGCCCCCTGCACACCCTCCATGAAAGTGAGACGCAGGGGCCAGGGCACACAGAGAGCACGGTGCAGTCGGGCTTGGGTGACGGCCCTGCACAGCCGCCCTCCACCCTCAGGACTGCCTCAGGACTGGAATTTGCAGGCGTCCTCACCCTTAGGGCAGGACAGGGTGCAGACAGGGTCTTCCCAGGTGAGTCAGGGCTTTTGAGGGTAAGGAAGAGGAGTCCGGGCAGGCAGGCAGACAGCTCCATGCAGAACAGACTCATCATCCTAGCCAGTGCCCACCCCTGTCTCTCAAGCAGCTGCCAGTCCAAGCTTTAGGGAACGTTCTGGGGCAGCGGTGGGTTTGGCCAGATGGGGGATGAGCTGGAGGGGTGTGGGGGTCTTCTGGGGAGATCAGGAGAAGGGACCCCATCCATCTGACCCAAGAAGGCCTGCAGCACTGTCAGGGAAACCAGACCGCCACATGCCCCACCTGCCTCCCACAACAGCATCGAGAATGTCACTGCTTCCACTCAGGGTCACCCAGGCTGGGGCAAAGCCCACCCCAGAGTCAGCCTGCCAGCGCACAAGCCAGTTACTGGGGTTGCAGCCACCCTGTTAGGGACAGGGGGCAAGGCAGTCATGGTTCTCACAGCAGGCAGCCGCAGAGCCGTGCACTCCAGGCTTGGTGGACCCGCCAGGAAAGCCCCAGCTCGTGTGCTGGCTGACCTGGCCTGGTTACCCAACCTCTCTGAGCATCAGTCTCCTCTTCTGTAAAACAGAATCTGGCCCCTCACTCCTCTGTGACATTAACACCGGGAAAGTCCTTGGCATCTAGTGGGTGACAGGAAACGCCTGTCATTGTTTTGAAGCTGAAGCGCTCCCAGGTTGGGGACAGCAGGGCCCAGGGAGCCAGAGGGTGTGGTCCAACCAACGATGTCCCTCCTCCCCCCACAGATCGCCGTGACATTCGCCATCGTCCTCGGCGTCATCATCTACAGAATCTCCACGGCCGCCGCCTTGGCCATGAACTCCTCCCCGTCCGTGCGGTCCAACATCCGGGTCACGGTCACGGCCACCGCAGTCATCATCAACCTGGTGGTCATCATCCTCCTGGACGAGGTGTACGGCTGCATAGCCAGGTGGCTCACCAAGATAGGTGAGCGCCCCGGCCTAGCCCCAGAGCCAGGCGGCCGCACGTCGCCTGCCCTGGGGTCCTGGGCTGGTCGCTCAGCCCCTCTGACGGCCGAGTGAAGTGACCCGCCTGGACCGGGGCAGTGGCTCAGCAGCTTGCCTCTCACTCCCTCTAGAGGTTCCAAAGACGGAGAAGAGCTTTGAGGAGAGGCTGATCTTCAAGGCTTTCCTGCTCAAGTTCGTCAACTCCTACACCCCCATCTTCTACGTGGCTTTCTTCAAAGGCCGGTAGGGGCTGCTTTGGTGACTCAGACACACCGCTTTCCCTAGCTCGAGCCTCCCCATCCGATAGAGGGCTTCCCGCCCCCCACTCCCATCTCCCCACAGGCAGGAGGCACCCAGGCCCAAGGCAGAGCAGTCAGTGAGCTCCGGCTGCTGCTGCAGTCGGGCAAAGGCCTGGCTCCTGTGGGGCCCCCAGGGGGCAGGGACCCTGGGGAGGAGGGACCCCAGGTGCTGGGGACTCCAGACAGCAGGGGCTCCAGGCAGCCAGCTCCAGGGGCTCCCACACCGGGGAGGTGAGGGCTGCCAGAGAAGGTATGAAAGGGCAGCTGCTGGTGTTCTGGGCCAGTGGTGGAATGAACCCCACACCCTGACCCTCTGGAGCTGTCCTGGATTTCCAGGGGCCTGTGGCCCACCCACCTTGACTCCCCACTGTCCCCGCCCCTGCCAGGGCCTAGCCGGTCAGATCCCAGAACCCCTCCCAGAGTCTCCATCCTCAGCATCATGCGACTTACAAATGCCATGGCCACCCACCCATCCCAGGGTCCCGGAGCTGGGCCCCCCTGAGAGCACCCACAGCAATGGCGCAGGCTCTCAGACGACCCTCGACCACTCACCCCACAGGGAACTGAGAGGCAGCCTCTGGGACCAGCCCCACTCCAGCCTGTCTGCAGTCCCCAGCATGGCTGCGAGACCCTGCTGTGGTGGGCATGACACCATCTGGGCTCAGACTCCTTTGCCTTTGCCTTCTCCCCTCCTGGGCTCCCTCCCCTCCATCCACCCTTCGGCCTCTTGGTTTCCTGTTGAAGCCATGTCTTCTTACCCACCTGCAGGCTTGGGAATCACATGAACATTCAACCAACAGAAAGCCACTGTGGCCGGTTTTTAGATGAAGCAGGCAGGGAGAAAGCCTGTGAGACCCTAGCGCTCTGACCTGGGGACCCACGACGCGGCCCAGCTCCCACCTTCGGGGCCTCCCAGCGCCTGCTTGGCCCCGTCTAACTGACCCCCATCATTGCAGGTTTGTCGGACGCCCGGGCGACTACGTGTACATTTTCCGATCTTTCCGGATGGAGGAGGTAGGTCTCCCTCTGCTTTCTCACCTCTGTTCACACAGCACACCTCAGTTCCCAGCCCGCAAGACCCCTGCTCTGTTATCCAGCTGCTGGGGTGGGCTTCAGTCTTCTGTGGCGTGTCCATATAGTGTCACCTTAAAAGGAGAATATCTCCTCAGGGTCATGGAAACCAAAAAAATTACACCCTTTTTTTTCCTCCTTCTTCTTTTTCTGTAAGATCTTGAATGTTTTTCTCTTTGGTTATGGTGGACTAGTGAGAAAAAAAAAAAAAAAAACTCAATTACAATTCTTTTACTTCAGCATTGAAATTCTTATCTCTTGCCCCACCAAACACAATGCTGGTGATCTTTGGCTTCTGCTCAGCGGTTCCAGCCACTGTGGGTCTAGTGTGTGTGTCTGAGTCCTGGCCCCCAAACTTGTTCCACTGGCTCCATCAGACCAAGCCAGACTTCAGGGCCCATCTCAGGTCTCACAGGAACTAATCGGCTTTTGCAATTCCCAGAATAATTCATTTTATTGAGAAAGAAAGGCCTTCCTGATAAGATCGTGTGAAACGGTGGAGAGGATTAGGTACTGGGTGACCTGGCTGCCTGGGGTGAAGTCGAGAGCTTCAGCCAGCTGAGTGCTGGCCCCGAACATCCCAAGGCCTCATCCGCAGTAGCGGATGTTTGTGAAAAGCCCTCCAAGCATGCCCCCACTGCCTGACACGTCCTTTACGTAGGGCGACACCCTGTCAAGCTCTCTAACTGTTGGAGAAGTCAGGGGAAATGTCTTCGTGAAATAGAATAAAGCATGTGAAGTCGCTCAGTCGTGTCTGACTCTTTGTGACCCTATGGACTGTGGCCCACCAGGCTCCTCTGTCCATGGGATTCTCCAGGCAAGAATACTAGAGTAGGTTGCCATTTCCTTCTTCAGGGGATCTTCCCAACCCAGGGATCGAACCCAGGCCTCCCGCATTGGAGACAGATACTTTAACCCCTGCACCATCAGGAAAGCCAAATAAAGTGTAGAGCATCTTTCTTTTTTTAATGAGATGGTGGCTCTTCCAGATAAATTTTTTGGCAATTTTTGGTATATGAAGTTTGGCCCAGGACTCAGAGAGGGTCAGCTGTGCCCTGGAGTGTCACCCAGGGTCCCTTCGTTCCCACCACTTGGACAAGTAAAGTTTCTGTCTGCCTGCCACGCCCCCGCCCCCACCAGCCTATGGCGGTACAAGCCCCCCGGGGACAGGGCGTTAGGCCTAACGGGTGGCTGGCTGCCTCACCGTGCGGCTTCCCAGCTGCATGGGCCCCAGCCTGCAAGACTGCTGCCCACCCCCTGCCGATGGGCTCTGTCTCCAGGCCTGGGTCCAGCCCGGACAGCCTGTCGGTCAGGCTGTACTAACCCCAGGGGCCACGGTCACAAGACGCCACAGACCAGGTCTCTTAAGGCGGCAGTTTTAAGCTCTTCCAGTTCTGGAGGCCAGAGTCCAAAATCACAGTGTCAGCAGGGTTGTGCCCTTTCCAAAGGTTCTAGGGAGGGTTCCTCCAGGCCTCTCCCAGCTCTCTCTGCCACTGACCGTCTTCGATGTCCCCCTGCCGACGGACGTGCCTCTCCAGCCTCTGCCTCCATCCTCAGGGGGCCTCCTCCCCCTGCTCCCGTGTGCTTGTGCGTTTTCTGTTCTTCAAAGGACACCAGCCACTGGAGCAGGGCCCACGCTACACCATCACAACTGCATCTTCCCTCGGTCGCGTCTGCAAAGACCCTGCTAACAAGTGAGGTCCCGCTGTGAGGCTCCAGGGGCCGGGACATGGAGGACACAACTCAGCCCTGGGCCCGAGGGCCGGCCTGCCCTCACAGGGGGCTGGGCGGGGCGGGGGTGGGGGTGCTGATGTGACCCCTCCTCTTGCAGTGCGCCCCGGGGGGCTGCCTGATGGAGCTCTGCATCCAGCTCAGCATCATCATGCTGGGGAAACAGCTGATCCAGAACAACCTGTTTGAGATCGGCATCCCGTGAGTAGCCTCCAGCCTCGGGCCTCAGCGAGCACAGGCACGGGGCAGGCCTCCTAGTGGTCTGGGCGGCAGGTGACTCGGGGCCTGGACCAGGGTGGAGCACCAGAAACGGGGAGGTGGTGAGAACCCCGGGAAGATGGGCAGGAGTGACTGCCTGGTGGACGAGGAAAGGGACAAGGCCAGGTGACACCTCCTGTCCCAAATGCCCGAGGATGCAGGATACAGGTTGTTTTTGTTCAGTCGCTCGGTTGTGTCCGACTCTTTGTGACTCCATGGACTGCAGCACACAGGGCTTCCCTGTGCTCAAACTCCTGTCCATTGAGTCCGTGATGCCATCCAACCATCTGGTCCTCTGTCATCCCCTTCTCCTCCAGCCCTTAATCTTTCCCAGCATCAGTGTCTTTTTTGACTCACTGGAAAAGGATATAGATAAGTGCCCTCAAATCCAAGTGCCAGCCCCCGTGGTCCAAGGCATCCAAGTCTGCTCGGGCCCATCCAGACCCCTGATACCTTGGGGCCCTCCCCTGCCTTCGTTTCCTTATGTCAGGGGTCCCCAGCCTCAGAGCCGAGGACTGGTACCTCCTGTCAGATCAGCAGCAGCTGAGATTAGAAATAAAATGCACAATAAATATAACGCACTTGAATCGTCCCGAAACCACCTCCCCCACCTCCAGTCTGGGAAAAAATCGTCCTCCACAAAATTGGTCCCTGGTGCCAAAAAGTCTGGGTACCACTGCTCATGTCACAAATGAAGTGGTGAGGCTTGCCCTCTGCGTGCCCCTGGGGGGAGAGGGCAAAGGAGCTAGCCCATCAACAGAGTGGTCACTGCAGACACGTCAGTTCAGGCTTTAAAACAACCTGGAGGGCCCACCCCCAAGCCCACCTTCCTGGGAGCCTGACTGAGGCGACACCGTGCGTCCTCCAGGAAAATGAAGAAGTTCATCCGCTATCTGAGGCTGAAGCACCAGAGCCCCTCGGACCACGACGAGCACGCGAAGAAGAAGCAGCGGTACGAGGTGGACTACACGCTAGAGCCCTTCGCAGGCCTTACCCCGGAGTACATGGAGATGAGTGAGTAACGGGGGGGGCCCTCCTGGGGCGGGGCAGGGTGGACACGGCCAGCGGTCCCCCCAGGGCTCCAGGGGACACCCCTAGGACTGAGCCTTGTCGCCTGCAGCTGTGTCTCGGGACGGGCGGTGCCCAGGGTGGCCTATGAGTCCTGGGACTAGGGCAAGAGAGCCAGCCAGCCGTGGCCGCACGGCAGCCGCGTGGGGCCTCCTGGCCACCACCTCCCCCCCCCCCGCCACCCTGCACTGGGCTGCGCTGGCTTTCCTGCTGTTGTTCACTCACTCTTGTCTAACACTTTGCAAGCCCATGGACTGTAGCCCACCAGGCTCCTCTGTCTAGGATTTCCCAGGCAAGAACACTGGAGTGGGTGCCATTTCCTTCTCCAGGGCATCTTCCCGACCCAGGGACTGAATCCACATCTCCTGCATTGCAGGCGGGTTCTCTACTGCTGAGCCACCAGGGAAGCCCTCTCTTTCCTGTTACACAAACGCACAGAAGTCACGCCTACCTCAGGGCCTTTGCACCAGCTGCGTCCTGCCTGGAATTCACTCCCCTGGTGCATCACTCACTCCTTTCCTCCAGGGCTCTGCTCAGAACGTCCTCCACCAGAGGGGTCTTCCCACAGTGTGTGACGGGCCAGCCCGGCCCGGCCCTGCTCTCTGCTTCTCCCCAGAGCTGACATCTCTAGTCCCCGGCACTCTCTCTCCCCCCCTCCATCTGTCTCTCCTGTGGAACTGACGCTCTGTGAAAGCCGGCCTTTGGGGTTTTTTTCCTCTTCACTGCTGTACCCCCTGCACCTAGAACAGGTCCAGGTATACAGTGGGTGTTCAGTGCCTGCTCACTGAATGAACAGACAGCGAAGGTGGAGACTCATGTAGAGGGGTTCCCAAGTGTCGTGCCCCCTGACCACCATGGATAGCTTATCTTAAGTGCCGGTTCCTGGGGCCCATTTCCAGTCTGTTGGGGTGGGACCCAGGACTCTGCATTTTAACAGGCACCTGGGCGAGCCAGCCAGGGACTGCTCTGCAGGGAGAGGTGGCTGGGGCCAGGCGGCCTTGGAGCGCAGGAGCGGTTCCGTTTAGTAGCAGATGCACTAGCCCCATGGGCAGTCAGAGTCCCTCCCAGCTTCTCAGATGACAGTGCAGAAACAGCCCTGAGACTCCCAACAAGGAGACCATGTGGGGTCCAGCGGAGTCCTCCGTTTTGGCCCAGAATTGACTCTGGGCTAAACCAGAGGCAGGCGGGCAGCTCTCTGCCCTGAGGGCACCCCCCACCCACCCAGGCCTGCCCCCTGCCTGCCTGTTGACACTCATCCTGGCGTCTTGGAGGAGGGTCTCCACTGCCGGCCACCTGACCTGTGGGAGATAGACACGGAGAACTGCAGCCTGTGATCAACTGGGAGACCGCAGTTGGTCGTTTCCCCAGATTTCCATTTTCCTGGTGGCTGGAGAGTTCAGGGTCCTCTGGGGTTTGATGAAATGAAATTCCTGGAACATGCCCCCCCCCGCCTTGCCCATCAGGGAGCAGCCCACCCCATGCCCACTGGTCTCCGCCTCCAGGCTGACTCGGCTGGGATGGGGCGGAAGAAAGTCAAGTCCCTTCTGGGCCTGACTGGCCCTCTCCCCCACCCCACCCGCACCTCCACAGCTCTCCCCTAGCCTGTCTGTCTAAGATGAAGCAGTGTCACTCCGGAGTCAGAGAACCTGCAGCCTTAGGGCTAAGTGGCCCCTGGACCCCCGGGGGGCCTCCGTCACCTCCACCATCTGCAGAGGCTTCAGACAAGACCACTGCCCCAAAAGCATCCCACAGAGCCCCTGTGGGCGCAAGGGGCCAGCGACCCCATGCCGGGATGAAGCCTCACACAGAGCCCCACCCGCCCACCCACTAACAATGGCCACACTCAGCTTGCCAGCCCTGGTGACATTCTGCTGGCTTCCTTGTTTACCGCCTGGCACTGAGCGCCCTTGGACAGCGTCTGGCTGTACAATCCCTGAACCCGCTTCCCCCGTTTGCTTCCATTCAGCAACCTTTCCCTGACCTCCCCGGGAGCTGTGCCTCTGTGGGCTAGAACCTCGGAGGCCAAAGTTGCCCCAGAGTCGGCTGGTTGATGATGAAGATGAAAGATAGAGGGAACAAGGCAGAGGAGCAAGGTTGTCCGGGACAGTGGACAGTGGGCCCCCGCTGGCTCCCCAAGGCCCAGTGGAGTGGACGCTAAGGGCTGTTGGAGGCGCACTGATGCTGGCCGGCCCCCCAGGTCCTAGAAGGCATTTGGGCCCCTTCCCTGCCCAAACAGAGTGACTGAGTCTGGGCTTTTGTGCTCACAGGCACTCTTTCCCTATCACTGGTAAATTTTTTCATGATCAGACTATAAGTGAGTACACGCCCATTATTCAAGACGCAATGTGAAGGTTCAGAACCCTCCTCCTGGCCTGGGGTCACCCAGGGCCGCGGGGCCCGTGCTGAGATCCCCTCTTACACACGGGAGGCAGGGTGCCCTCTGGCCCAGGGTGAGGGTCCCGCCGCGCTGGGCCGGGGGCTGCACGTGCTGACCGCCGCCCCTCTCTGCAGTCATCCAGTTCGGCTTCGTCACGCTGTTTGTCGCATCCTTCCCACTGGCCCCGCTTTTCGCGCTCCTGAACAACATCATTGAGATCCGCCTGGACGCCAAAAAGTTCGTCACTGAGCTCCGAAGGCCGGTGGCCGTCAGAGCCAAGGACATCGGTGAGTGCCTGGGCCCTGGGAGCAGAGACCCTGGGTTTGGGGAAAGGATCGCACTCCCCAGAAGCCAGAGGCACAGCTGGCCAAGTGGGGCCCCGACTCCTCACTGCACCTGCGCTGGAAGGAGACTCAGACACGAGGCAGGGGTGGGGAGATACAGGACTCCAGCCCCTCTGCACCCCACCGGACCCCCCAACTCCTGAGATGTGCAGGCCACGGAGAACATTAGGGAACCCTGACCTCCCAACTCCTGAAATGTGCGGGCCACAGAGAACATTAGGAAACCCCAACCTCCCAACTCCTGAGATGTGCGGGCCACAGAGAACGTTAGGGAACCCTGACCTCCCAACTCCTGAGATGTATGGGCCATGGAGAACATTAGGGAACCCTGACCAACCAACATTAGGGAACCCCGACCCCCCAACTCCTGAGATGTGCAGGCCATGGAGAACATTAGGGAACCCTGACCCCCCCCCCAACTCCTGAGATGTGTGGTCCATGGAGAACATTAGGGAACCCTGACCTCTCAACATTAGGGAACCCCGACCCCCCAACTCCTGAGATGTGCATGCCACGGAGAACATTAGGGAACCCTGACCCCCCCAACTCCTGAGATGTGTGGGCCATGGAGAACATTAGGGAACCCTGACCTCCCAACATTAGGGAACCCCGACCCCCCAACTCCTGAGATGTGCGGGCCACAGAGAACATTAGAGAACCCTGACCCCCCAGCTCCTGAGATGTGCTGGCCACGGAGAACATTAGGGAACCCTGACCTCCCAACATTAGGGAACCCCGACCCCCCAACTCCTGAGTTGTGCGGGCCACAGAGAACATTAGGGAACTCTGACCCTCCAGCTCCTGAGATGTGTGGGCCACGGAGAACATTAGGGAACCCTGACCTCCCAACATTAGGGAACCCCGACCCCCCAGCTCCCGAGATGTGCGGGCCACAGAGAACATTAGGGAAGAGCTCAGGTCTCGGATAACTAGGGGCCTCCCCAGCCTGCTGCTCCGGCCGGTCCATGAGATGCATTTTCTTTGCTGGTCCCCAGCACCCCTGCCCCCACAAACGTCTGTGTGGGCCCAGAGCCCAGAGCCAGAGCACTGGGGAAGACGGCGTGCACGCCCAGCACGTGCCTCCTACATACACAGTGTGTCACATAGTCATTTGACATTCACCGGAAAGATAAAGGAGGGTACCGATGAAAGAAGAGCATCGTGTGACCTGCCTGGCGGGTCAGGGTCAGTAGCAGCCTGGGCCTTTTAACCCCAAGTCACTAAGGCACTGGGAGCTGTGCACTGAACATCAGGCATAACTTTCGAATAGTCAGAGACCTCAAAAATGGAGCCAGCTTCCTTGTGCAGTGGTGAGCTCCCTGTCACCAAAGGCATGTAAGCAGACGTGGGTGCCCATCTGTCCAGGAGTGGGGGGATCTAGTGGGCAAGGCTCAGAGACCCACGCATGCCTTGGCCAGAGCCAGCCCTCGTCAGCAAGGACAATGCCCATCTTATCTTAAATAGAATCACCTTAAACCAGGATTCAATTTTCAGGGTGAAAACAAAAAAGTCTTTATTGGAACTTTGTCTTGAAATGAGATGGAAAATTACAAAATGTATTCTTTTTATTTCCTATTGAATACAATTTTAGTTAGAACAGCACCTGTGCCAGTTCTGTGCTGGTTCCCAAACAAACAAGATTGAATTGTGTGTTAGGGGTGTTATCTGTCATTCTACCAAATCAGACTGCACACCAGAGAGACAGATCTTTGGGTTGGACCTTTATGTTAGTTGCTCAGTTGTGTCCAACTCTTTGCAACCGTGTGGACTGTAGCCCGACAGGCTACTCTGTTCATGGAATTCTCCAGGCAAGAATACTGGAGTGGGTTGCCATTCCCTTCTCCAGGGGATCTTCCAGCCCCAGGGATTGAACTCAGGTCGCCTGCATGGCAGGCAGACTCTTTATTGTCTAACCCAAATGTAGTCCTGCAAACATGCAGGGCCATCATCACTCCTTCCAGAAGCTTCTCCTGCCCTTGGCATTAGGTCATCGCATCCCAGGCCAGGGACTCCTTGGCCAGCGCTCCATCCTTGGAGTGGCCCCCACTGACTGATGGTGCCAGGCCCACCAATTCTCCACCATCAGTCCCCGATCCACCTGGAATTCTGCTTTACACACTGCACCTTCTCAGGTCGTACCAGAAGAAATTGCCATTTTCACAATTCAAACACGCTCAGATATCGGTGATTTCACCTGGTTCACATTTGTGCCTTGGGATCCATGGTGTGACCTGCCGGGCTCAAGCTTAAGAGGGTCCAGGAACACTTGCTGTTCCACCAGGAAGGACGTCTGAGCTCAGCTCCCGTACAGAGGTCATCGCCCTGCATTTTGACACTTGAGTCTCCTTCCTGCCCGGGCGACCCAGACAACCAGTAAAGACTCAGCAAAGAGATGCCTTTTCCACCAGACTTTGTGGTTTTGAAAGATGTGAAAGGGTGTGAATTCTCTGGCTCCTGGGGTCCCTGATGCTGCCTCGCCTGTGGCTGTGGAGTGAGCCTCTGCCCCGCACACCTCGACTCGGCCTGGTAAGAGCCGTCCAGAGCAGCGGGCTTGCCGCTGTGCTGGGTCAGAGCCCAGCTCACACTTCCATGCGGGGCCAGAGAGCAGATGTTCTCGTCTCTGTGGGCTGTGAGGCGATGTGCGGAAGTCTCACCGAAAGCTGAAGTTTCTCATGTGGCATCTTCTCATGAGGGTTCTTCCCTCCTGGGCCGTCTAGACACAGGCCGGGCACCGCTCTGAGCCACCGGCCGGATCCACAGATCCTCCGACGACAGAGGATGAGATGGTTGGATGGCATCACTGACTCAACGGGCATGAGTTTGAGCAAACCCCGGGAGATGGGCTGCAGTCCATGGGGTTGAAAAGAGTTGGACGCAACAGAGCGACTAAACAACGACCTCGAGATTGAGGTGCCGTGAAGCCAGGGCTCTCTGAAGGGCCCCACGCCCTGCTCTGAGGATGGCCCAGGGAGCCATGTCTGATGTTGGACTTTCTCTGGGGCTTTTTGCTGTTGTGTCCCCCAGGAGCCTGGTGAGGACACTGGGGTGAATCCTCGGTCCCACTTTCCAGATGGGGAGACTGAGGCCAGGTGCTGAGCAGAGCCTAGCTGGAACCAGATTAGCTCAAGCCCTCGGCCCCTCCCGGCACACTTCCGTGAGGGCAGGCCTGCAGCATGGACGGGGCGAACACGGCAGCCTGCCAGGCACACCCTGCACGGTCCTTGGGCGTTCTGAGCCCGCGCCCAGGGGCCGTGAACGAGAGCGCCGCTCCTGCCCTGTGCTCCTTACAAAGGCCCGGTTCTCGGGCGCCGGAGGCCCCAGGCAAGCCCACAGCGGCCACTGTTTGCTTTGGCATCCTGTGCCTGGCGGAGCCGCAGCCACGCCTCACTGCAGCACCCTAAACCCTGCAGCCCCCCGGGATGGAAGCGAGTCCCAGGACGCCTCCCCTCCCTGAGCCCTCCTGGGCCCTGGTGTCGTTCCAGCACCAGTAGGGCTTGGAGCATGTCCTCGGGGTCTCTGCTCACGGCTTCCCGACTCTGCTTACGGATCAGCTGCTGACTTCCTGGTTCCTGCCCCGTTGGTTGAAGCATAATCTGGGTTTGTTTATGGGCTCCTCCACCGTAACCTTTCCTTGAAGAGGCTTTTGTGTTCCTCCTGTGATCCGTGCGGGGCCCTGAAGGGACAGGGGCCGCCGCAGCCCCCATGACCTACACCCAGAGCGCCAGGAGCATGTGGAGGAAGCGCCAGTGCCGTCACTTCTCTGCTCGGCCTCGGAGAGGGAGGCGTGGCGGGTCGCTGAGGGCACCCTACCCCGTGCGCACGTGGGCGCCGGCTGCAGCCTCCTAGGCCTGACCTTTCACCCAGGGCCAGCATCTTCCTCCTCTCGGGCTTGCTCTTCAGAGCCTCCCGGGTGAGAAACCCTTCCTGCATTCAGCTCCTGGGAGCTGCGAGTCGGCAGGCACATCCAAATACCTCCCTAGACTGTTCTCCGGAACCAGGCTCGGCATTGAAGAAGGAGACAGGTGAAATGAGACAGAGCCCTGCGAGATGTCGTAAGGAGGCTGAGATTCGTCTGAGGCAGCTCCAGCCCCTTGTACTTTCCTAGAGGTCATCAGGACAGTGGTTCTTATCATGCGGCATGCGTTCAAATAATCCAGCGGGTCAAGACTCCAGCAGACACCAATCCTGTGGGCTGGGCCTAGCGTCCTGGAGCCCGGGGTTCTGGGGTGGGGGTCACACAGAGAACCATCAGCCTGGGGATAGAGACACCGCAGGACGTGTCGGGCAGCCTCAGTCTCCCGCCGTGGAGTGCTCTCTCTGGCCCAGCCATCTCCCCCGTGCCATCCCCATTTCCTGCTGTCACCTCTCTCAGCTCATTGACAGATTTGTTTCCTCCTGCTGGGCTCAGGATCCACCTCCCAAGGGAGCCCCTGCCCGGAGACCTCAACTTAGCGGACTGACCAGCACTCCAGCACCCTACTCAGAATTCTCAAGCTCAGATTGTGCGGGACCCCGTGAATGAGTGGACAGGAGTGCCTGATCTTGGGCCCTTGAAACACCCCGCCCTTGGAGAGTTTTCTTCTCCAGGCTTTAGTAGGGTCTGGGTTTGGATAAATGTGATTCTTGAAGTCACTGGTGGTGACCAAGGGCATTGCCTTGGTACAGAGAGAGCCGCAGTGCGTGGTGTGGCCTGAAGGGGGCGCCACTGCCAGCCGCCACCAGTTGTTGTCACGGAGATGCCAGCTGGGAGCTGAGGCTCCTGCAGAAGCCGCTAGTCTAAATTTTTTTAAAAACACATCATCCCAATTTGTATACACCCATTGACATTGTGGGGCTTCCCTGCTGGCTCAGTGGTAAAGAACCCGCCTGCCAATGCAGGAGACGTAGCTTCTATCCCTGGGTCCGGAAGATCCCCTGCAGAAGGAAATGACAACCCACTCCAGTGTTCTTGCCTGGAGAATCCCATGGACAGAGGAGCCTGGTGGGCTACAGTCCATGGGGTCACAAAAAGTCGGACACGGCTAAAGGAGTAAGCAACAGCAACAGCATTTTGTAAGTAGCAGGCAAGATTGATGAAAGTCCCCCGCACCTGGGTGTGGCAACCTCTGCTTGGGCATGAAGAGTCTGGTTGGAAGGACTTTCTACACTCATATAGTCACTCAGCAAACACTTACCCATTGCTGATGCTGAAGCTCCAATACTTTGGCTACCTGATGTGAAGAGCTGACTCATTGGAAAAAGACTCTGATGCTGGGAAAGACTGAGGGCAGGAGGAGAAGGGGGCGACAGAGGATGAGATGTTTGGGTGGCATCACCTGCTCAAAGGATGTGAGTTTGAGCAAGCTCTGGAAAAGTTTGGAAACTCTCCCAGACAAACCTAGACAGCATATTAAAAAGCAGAGACGTCACTTTGCCAATAAAGGTCCATATTTGGGGCACTGGAAATGCTTGCCCTTCTGGAGTGGTCCCTGGCCAGGGCTGGGAAGCCGCCCTTACACCTGCCCTCAGGGGCTGGCTCTGAGCCGGTGGTTTCCCCATTCTGGGGCACATGGGCCTGAACTCCTGCTGTCTCTGCCGACCATTAGCATGCACCCCTCAAATGGGCGCTCACTGCAAGGGCAGGAACACCCATGCGCAGACTTATGGGCCCTGGATGGAGACCCCCCCCCCACTGTCCCCACCAGCCCTTTCTGTTGTCACCATCTCAGATCTGGCTCCAGGCAGGGGAAGAGGGTGAGTGGGACAGAGCTTCAGCCCCAAGTCTGCAATGATGTGTTCCTGGCCTGATAAGATGCCGTCAGGGTGGGGACGGGGGTGGCCAGGGATGCTGGGCCCCTTTCCAGGAGCCATAGCCTTGGGGCCCTAAGGAGCGGGGCCGACTCTGGGCCCTCAGGCTTCCTTCCTGGGCCTCCTGATTCCCTTCTCTGCTGGGAGCGAGGCCAGCGGGGCAGCTGGCGACGCTCCAAGTGCTGTGTGGCCATCCACTCTCCCCTGTGATTGGGTACAGCCCCGCGTCTCCTGCTGATGGACCAAGGGGGTGTCCAGACGGGCGAGGTTCGTACCTCACTGCTGCCCAGTCATGTTACCCAAGATGTGCTCCTGGCTGCACTGGCTAGGCGGCCCTGGCCTGGCTCCCGACCCTGGCTCGCCATCTGACCCGTCCCTAACCGCGGTTTCTCTAGCACCGTTGCTGCTCAGTCACTCAGTCGTCTCCGACTCCACAACCCCATGGCCTGCAGCACGGCAGGCTTCCCTGTCCTTCACCATCTCCCAGAGTTTGCTCAAACTCATGTCCATTGAGTTGGCGATGCTATCTAACCATCTCATCCTCTGTCATCCCCTTCTCCTTTTGCCTTCAACCTTTCCCAACATCAAGCTCTTTTCTAGCAAGTCGGCTCTTCTCATGAGGTGGCCAAAGTACTGGAAATTCACCTTCAGCTTCAGCATCAGTCCTTCCAATGAATATTCAGGACTGATCTCCTTCAGAATGGACTGGTTGGATCTCCTTGCACTCCAAAGGACTCTCAAGAGTCTTCTTCAACACCACAGTTCAAAAGCATCAATTCTTTAGGGCTCAGCCTTCTTTATGGTCCAAGTCTCACAGCCATACATGACCACTGGAAATAGCCTAGCCTTGACTGGACAGACCTTTGTTGGCAAAGTAGTCTCTCTGCTCTTTAACATGCTGCCTAGGTTTGCCATCGCTTTCCTTCCAAAGAGCAGGCACTGCTAGCACTAGAGCTATGTAGAAGTTTCTGGACACCAAATTTTGTGGCTTCCGTCTCTAATTACTGCTGCATGGACGCTTTGGGGAGCGGGAAGGTACATCTAAATTGAATCTTTGTCTCTCTAGAAAAAATAGTCAGTAGTTTACACAGCTTGATGGCAGATTGTTCAGAACCGGGAACCAGATGTTTCTAAGCATCCCTCTGAGAATCTAGTTGGCTTACAAACAGCCACTGAGCCAGTACAAGCCATGGGCTCTGCGGTTCACCAGGTTGCCCCAGGCCCTCCCCAAATGACTCCCAGTTACCACAGGTCTGACCTGTCCCACAAGAGGGCCAGACCGGCCCCTGAGAGGGCCAGCCTGCCGCGGGCTTGCTCAAGGTAGTAAGAGCCCCGGCAAAGAGGGTCTTGAACCTGTGCTTTTTGGCCCCTCCCCCAGGAATCTGGTACAATATCCTCAGAGGCGTCGGGAAGCTTGCCGTCATCATCAACGTAAGTGACCTGGGGACTGCAACTGGCTGAGGTGCTGCACAGATGGGGGGCCCTTCCGGGAAGCTGGTCTCTGCCTGCAGCCTCTGGTAGCCCCACTGAGAGAGCGCCTCCTGGTTCTACTGAGGAGTGGGGCGAGTTCCGGGTGGGAATGACGCAGCTCCTCAGCTGCTCCCCACAACCCAGGCAACACCCTCTACTGTGCCCACCTGGACCTCTAAGTGCCCTTTCTCCCCAGAGTCCTGAGAGAAGGAGATAGAGGCAGACAGGGCAGAAGGGAGACCCAGAGAAAGAGATTCCATGTCAGCAACTCTTCTGCTCTTTAAAACAGTTCATTTTTTCTCCTTTATGTGAAGCTCACACCTACTCTTTGAAGAAGGTTTGGGAAATGAAACATGGAGAGAAGAGGAACTTACTAGCCAAATACATACACACACAGACACAGACATATCCATACACACGGACACACATCCATCCATACACACAGACACATCCATACACACACAGACACAGACAGACACAGACACAGACAGACACACACACAGACAGACACACGGACACACATACATCCATACACACAGACACATCCATACACACACAGACACAGACACAGACACACACAGGCACACACACAGACACACACATACATACACACAGACACACGGACACACATACATAGACAGACAGACACGCATATACAGACACAGACACACACACAGAGAAACACAGAGAGAGAGACACATACATACACACACACATACATACACACAGACACAGATACATACACACAGACACAGATACA
>NW_024070199.1:45762220-45831845 GCF_014754425.2 Oryx dammah
ACATACACAGACACGCATATACATACACAGACACACACACATAGAAACACAGAGAGAGAGACACACATACATACACACAGAGAAACACAGAGACACACGCGCGCGCGAGTCTGCTGGGAACAGCACCCCCTATGACCCTGCCCTCGCGCATCTGGTCCACACCTTCATGACACATGAACCCCAAGTATGAGCACGTCAGGAACGTCTGCAGTCCTGTGGCCCTCACCCCTCCACCCACCGACCGAGCCTGAGCCCCGCAGAAGCTGCCGCCTTGCATCTTGGCGGGGGCGGGAGAGCCAGGCAGACAGCCCCCAGAGCAGATGGTCACAGTCGTGGGCTGACTCTGTCCCCATAGCACAGGAAGTGATGCTCAGCCCAGACAGGGACCCTCAGAGCCCTGGGACCTGCTATCCCTGCGGACAGGCCGCCCCCATTAGCCACCCACTCCTGCCGGCTTAAGGCTTTGAAACCCGTCTGTAAAGGGAGGCTGTGGTCAGAGCTCGTCCACCCATCCAGGCTGAGCCGGGGGTCACGTTTTAAGGAGGAGGCGCTGGAAATACCAAGGCATGGCCCCTCTGTGTGCAGCGTACGCATAGGGGTGCTGTGAACAGAGCAACTGGGAGCAAACGGGGCGTCTCGTGAGAGCAACCAGCTGCAACGGCCACAGTAGCGTTCCAGACACTGCTAAGCCCTTTCCGTAGGCCGCCCACCAGTGCACACATGGCCCCTGGTGGCAGGGGCATTGCCCCGTCTTGCAGATGATACAGCTGAGGCACAGAGAGGTCAGGCCGCTTGCCCAGGGCCACCCAGCCAGCGAGAGGCAGAGCTGGTCTTTACCCCAGGCCTTCAGGTCCCTGCTCTGACAACTGGCATTGCACCACTCTGCCTCAGGGACTGCTCCAGCTTACAGTCTACAAGGCACCTTCCCTCCCTGCCCCATTCCCTTTCAAACAAGCCAGGAAGGAGAGGCACCTACCGTGGGTGCAGTTAGCCCTGTCTGACAAGAGGAAAAGCAGGCACAGAGAGGTCAGGTCACTTGCCCAGGGCCACCCAGCCAGCGAGAGGCAGCCAGCATCGTCCCCCAGCCTCCTCAGTCAGGGGCGCCCTGTTCCCATCCCCAGAGCTCTCCTCAGAACGCTGGAGGGGCTGATAGGGGTCCCCCTAACCCTTCATTTGTTCATTTGGCGAGCTGGGGCCATGGGGTCACGTTTGCCAACGCGGGTCACTGGCCAGGCCCCAGGGCCAGCGCTGCCCAGGCTCAGGTGGGGCAGTGCCCCCTCCCCACTGGGGGCCGCGCTGACCGCTCCATTCCCTGGCCAGGCATTTGTGATCTCCTTCACATCCGACTTCATCCCTCGCCTGGTGTACCTCTACATGTACAGTGAGAACGGGACCATGCACGGCTTCGTCAACCACACCCTCTCTTCCTTCAACGTCAGCGACTTCCAGAACGGCACAGCTCCCAACGACCCCCTGGACCTGGGCTATGAAGTGCAGATCTGCAGGTACCGCCCAGCAACTCTCTCTCTCTTTTTTTTTTAACATATTTATTTGGCTGCACCAGGTTTTAGTTGCACCATGTGAGACCTAGTTCCCTGACCAGGGATAAAACCCAGGCAGTGGGAGCTCAGAGCCTGAGCTGCCGGCCTTCCAGGGAAATCCCCAACAACTCTCTTTAAAGAGCCTCATTTGGTGGGCTTCTGGAAAAACCTCAATTCAAGCCAGAATTCTTTCTGGGCAAATCACAGAACAGCACAGTCTTGATTCAGAGAAAGTAAAAAAAAAAAAGAGAGATCCCTGGGTTGGAGGTGGTTGCTGTTGCTTGTCGCTCAGTCGTGTGTGACTCTTTGCAACCCCATGGACTGCAGCTTCCTGTCCACCATCGGATGGAGGGAGGAGGTGATCTATAATTTCCTTTAACTAAGAGGTCCATGATAGCTTCAGGCACGGCTGGATCCAGAGGCTGCCATTTGTCATCCAGCCCCATCCTGACACTGCCTCTCAACATGCCTCCTGACGTTGGCATCGTTTTCTGGCAGGCAGAAGGGAATCCCCCAGCAGTCCTCTCTACTCAGAAACCCTGGTGGGAAGAATATTTCTTTCCCACAAATCAGCATAAGTCCTAGGATTGAGTCTCACTGACCTGCCTTCGGTCACAGGCCCCTCCTTGAACCGATCAGTGCTGCCAGGATGTGGGGTCTCTCTTTGGCTAGGTCTGGGCTGGGTGCCAGGGTGTGGCATAGATTTGGGGGCATCTCGAGGAAAACTGGGGTTTTCAAACAAGGGGTCATGGATGCTGGGTGGGCAAAAGCAGCAGATACCTGAGACGGTCATTCAGAGCAGGCAGGGAGAGCCCCAGGAGAGATGGAGGTAAAGGTGGGATGTGGATGGTGGGGGTGAGGAGTGCCCCAGGAGAGACGGGGGCAGGGGTGGGGTGTGGGTGGTGGGGGCGAGGGACACAGCCAGGCCTGGCCATTCACTGTGCATCTTCCATGGGCCGGCCTGGCAGGGTTAGGGGCTGGGGGCTTGGGTCTGGGGACTCGGGAACGGGCAACATGAGCCCTGCTGTCCGGGGACCTTGTACAGGGGCAGCAGGAGCGTAGACAGCCCCGTTCAAGGCGCGACAGTGGCTGGAAGCCTGGGGGGGGGGGGGGCCCGGGGGGGCGTTGCAGGTAGAGGGCATGTGGGTGAAAGCAGGGTGGCGGGCACGGGTGGGCTCTAGAGCGCAGAGCGTAAAGGCCCAGCGTGGTGGACAATGAGACCAAGGGATCGGGCCGGGGCCCCATATCCCGGCTCAGGAAACAGGACTGTGGTGTGATGGGCCCTGGGCTGAGATGAGGCTGAGGGCGGGGGCAGAGTGGAGGCTGTGTGGCCGCAGCTTGGCTAGTATCCTCTGACAGTCTAAACTGCCTGAGACTCAGAACAGGAAGACCTCAGGGACCAAGACACACGTCGCAAAGCTGGAGTGGCGAAGCGCGGTCCTTTCTGTGTAGGGTGGAGTTTACTCCAAGCCTGAGTACTGTTACTGTGCATCTCGCTCTGTGAGGCCCACCTGTCTGTCTTCATACCCTTGACCTGGCAGCAGGCTGTGGAGGAGGCTGCCGGGGTCCAGGGTACGGACAGCAATGAGCAGTAGCTCATGGCTGCAAAAGAAAAACAAAACACAAAAACAGAACAAACAACAGCAAAAAAACAGGTCCAAGAAATGGAAAACAGCACACCTGGGGTCACTGGAACCAGCAGGCAGGCCCACCCCGTGTAGGTGCAGCTGACGACTTTGAACAGCACCTGTGCCCCGGTGACCACCCCCACCCAGGGATTAAACTACAAGACGTGCTGTGTGTTCCGAGTCAGGGCAGGGACTGCACTTACTCTGAGACCTGTACAGCGGTGAAAATGAACAAGTTGGACCAGGCCTGCCAATGAAAGAGGGCAGACGACACACAAATATCCAACACGACACGCTGCCTGCTGTTCAGAGGCCCACCCACCGCATGTTTCAGGGCACACAGATGTGAGCAAATACATCAAGAGGAGGCCAGGTGAGCTGCTCCAACTCCCACGTGGCCGCCGTGGGCAAGGTCGGCCTGGAGAGCTGGGGATCCCTTCCTCCCTGTCATCGGCAGGCCTGGGTTCCAGAGACCCCTGAGCTTCCAGTCCAGCCCCCTGCTCGCCTCTCTTGCTTTGTTTGAATGCCCCACGCCAAGAACACGCTCAGGCTGACCTAGTTAACTCAAAATGAATTTCAGAGAAGAATGATTTGGAACAAAGAAGGCAGGGAGATAGGTGGTCGTTTTATTATAAATCCCCTCAAAAGGTCAGTGTTGGTGTTTACAGGGTAAGCGTTGGTTTTCGAGAATGGGCCCCCAGGCACCCAGGCCTCCGAATTAGCCCACTATCCGAGCATTGGCAGGAGTCCTGACCATGCAGTGGGGGGCCAGCAGGAGGGCTGAGGAAACAGGACAAAGACCCCGGAGGTTTTGTGGGGGGGTTGTTTTTTGGGTTTTTGGCCACGCTGGGTCGTAGTCGAGGCGCACGGGATCCTCAGTCTTCCCCGCCGCATGCTGGCTCTTAGTTGCAGCAGGTGAAATACAGTTCCCTGACCACGGATCCAACCTGGGCCCTGTGCACTGGAAGCACAGACTCTGAGCACCCAAACACCCCCTTTTTAAGTGAGACGCTTGCTACCTTTCCCCCACAGAGGTGGAAGGTTGTGGGCCAGCCCTCTCTGCTCCCTGGGACTCTGGCTTTAGTCAGGCCCATCTGTCCGTTGGCCATGATTAAGTCTTGTGAGTGCTGTGAGCTCCACGCTGCTAGCTGCTCCTGGTCAAGCCATCTCCCAGGGTAGTCGGCTGCAGGTGGAGCAGCACCCAGCCCAGCCTGCGGCCGTGGGTATAAAAAAAGCAGCTGAGAGCTGTGATCACTGCTACCATTTACCACTACACTGGAACAAGCATGGTCTCATTGAATGCTCACAGCCAGCTCCAGAGAGGGCATTATTGTCCCCGGTGGGGGGAGCTTGTAGGCTGAGTGCAAGAGCTGAGCCAGGAAAACAGCAAGATCATCTTTGACAGAGATCAGTGCAGGTGGTGGGGCTTGGCATCTGGACACATCTATAAGTGGGCTTTGAGGTATGTGTAGGAGTTTGCCAGGTAGCACAGACACATTTCCCAGCATCCTAGTGCAGCTGGCCCTGAGCACAGAAGGAAGAGGGAGGAGCAGGTGTGTATGGCTGCTGACGGTGGGAGAGCAGTGGCCGCTTGTTCCCATAGGAGATCAGGTTGTACAACTTGTGCACGGCTCAGCAGCTGGCACCAGGGTGTGCCTTCCCCGCCCGATCCTATCTCTGGGACTGGCAACTTAGTGCTGCGCAGGCTCTCTGAGACTTCTGTCCTGTTGCCTCAGAAGACACACAGCTCTGTGGATGAGGGGGCCGTCTGTGCCCCGACCAACCCTAACCCCTGGAATGGGGCCTGGTGTGCAGCACTGCTCAGTACATTCTTGTGACGTGACTAAGTGAGGGAATGCCAGGCCAAGGCCCAGAGAGGTCAAGTGATGCCACAGGGACACACAGTGAGGCGAGAGCCCAGTCTGGGTCTGTACCCGGCCCACACCCGCAGAGCCAGGGGCCTCCTCTCCTGGGCCCCCAACGGGGCCCCAGCTTTTCAGTGACTGGCAGAGTGCACCTGCGGCCCTGCACCTGGAAACCGCCCTTTCTCGGAAAGAAACCGGGGCTTTCTCAGATGGCTTTGGGAAAGCTCTTCCCACACAGAGAAGGTTGGGGTGCCCTATTAAAACCGGGCACCCCAAATTTGGCAGCAGCTGGGGGTGCCTAGTAGGGGACAAAACCCCGGGTTCCCCTCCTTCCTCTGCCCCCACCTCGGGCATCTCTGGACCTCTGAGAAAAAGGCAGAACTAGAGCCGTGGAGGCCCCCACGCTCCCGCTGTACAAGGGGCAGAGGTGGAACCTGGGGCCCCTGGGAGTGGGCGCTGTCTCCCAGCAGGGCATCGAGAGCCGTGTCCAGAAGCCATAAGAGGAGGGGTGGGTGGGTATTTTTCACAGGGAGACAAGGAGGCAACACTTGGGGGAGGTGCCCTTCCGGCACTGGGGCTGGCAGGGTGGCAGGGGACAGAATGGAGCTGGCCACACCAGCTGTGTGTCTGACCTCATGCATGGGCTGCTTTGCAGAGCGCTTCGTGTTTTTCCAATAGTTCCCCACAGAGAGGGGGAAGCCTGGAGAAGGTTTTCACACTGGATCTCACAGCACGCGGCCTGGAATTCTGTGGACGCAGGGGGCGGGTGGGTTAAGGTTCTGGTTTAGGGACCCCACCCTCTTCCACCCGGAAGGCCCCACTTCCTGTGTGTGAGGAGTCTCCGGGGTGGGAGGGGGGTTCTTTTTGGTACCAGGGCTGCACTGCCTTCAGAGTTTGGGATCCCCGGACAATATGGTCCCAGAGCCCCCTGCTGTGGGCCCCCAGCTGGGCTTATGGGGACACCCCCGCAGGCCTGCCCAGCCCACGTGGGCGCCGGGATCCCCTCTGGTGTGGGGAGAAGCCCCCCACACTGTGTGAGCTGGCGGGGCTGGGGGCCGTCCTGCAGGCAGCCCAGGCTCTCCTGACACGAGCCCTGCAGCGGGGCCGGACCCCAGCTCCTCCTGAAGACCCGCCTCGCTTTTGCAGGTACAAAGACTACCGGGAGCCACCATGGTCGGAGCACAAATACGACATCTCCAAGGACTTCTGGGCCGTCCTGGCCGCCCGGCTGGCCTTCGTCATCGTCTTCCAGGTGCGAGGGCCTGCTCGGCTTCCGGAAGTGCTGGGGGCTGAGGCGCCAAGGATGCGCTGTTGCCCAGAAAAGGGTCAGGAGGGCAGGAACTGGCTGGGGTCAACAGGCAGCTGTGAGTGTCAGCGGCCACAGCTGAGGGCTGGGAACGTCAACCAAGAAAGATGACGGGGGTTGGGGCGGGGGGTGGTGGTGGGTGGAACCGGCAGCCTCCATGACCAGTAGACTAACTCAGTCACACGTGCTCACAAGTGCTGGTCAGATGGAAGTTTGAAAACTAGAGATTTCCATCAGTCTATGAAAGCCAACTTGTCTGCATTCTACAGCCAGAAATGTAAGCAGGGAGGCGGCTGGCATGGATTCAGGGCAATCCTGGGAGGCCTGACAAAGGGCAGAAGGGCCTGCAGAGTCCTCAGAGATGGCTTAGCCCCATTTGTTTTGTGTTCTTTGCATTTTAACTACTTTCCCCTGAAGCCTTAGCACTTGTTGTGTTTAGTGATGAGTAACCAATTCCCTGGTAGCTCAGTTGGTAAAGAATCTGCCTGCAATGCAGAAGACACTGGTTCGATCCCTGGGTCAGGAAGTTCCCCTGGAGAAGGGATGGGCTACCCACTCCAGTATTCTTGGGTTTACCTGGTGGCTCAGATGGTAAAGAATCCACTCACAATGCCGGGGACCTGGTTTCAATCCCTGGGTCAGGAAGATTCCCTGGAGGAGGGAATGGTAACCCGCTCCAGTATTCTGGAGAATCCCATGGACAGAGGAGCCTGGTGGGCTACAGTCCATGGGGTCGCAAAGTGTCGTGCACGACTGAGTGACTTAAGCATGCACTGGGATGGAAAGAAAGGGGAGCCCTCTTAACTGCTGGAAGGAATGTAAAAGGACGCCTCGGCTACAGTCCATGAGGTCCCAAAGCATCGGACACGACTGAGTTGAGCACAACCAATCAGAGCATTTCTTAAGCCTGGAGATTCAGAATCATGCAGACAAGAGGGCCCACTTCCGGTCTCATCTATGACCTCCCGGGAAACCAAGGCCGGGAAGGTGTAGGGTGTATCTGAGGTCACAGGGTTGGGGTGATGGGCGGGGCAAGGTGCTGTCCATTGGGGCGCAGGGGGAGGTGGGAGCGTTTCCGGGGTCGCCCTTCCCAGCCCCCCGACGCTGACTCTCCTTCCAGAACCTGGTCATGTTCATGAGCGACTTTGTGGATTGGGTCATCCCCGACATCCCCAAGGACATCAGCCAGCAGATCCACAAAGAGAAGGTGCTCATGGTGGAGCTGTTCATGCGGGAGGAGCAGGGCAAGCAGCAGCTGCTGGACACGTGGATGGAGAAGGACCGGAAGAAGGCGGAGCCCTGCAACAACCACAGCCCCGCCCCCGCCGCCCCTCCCCCGCCCCCGGCCCCAGACTGCCCCGACTTCCCCGGAGGCTCCCTGTAGCCGCTGGGCAGCTCCAGCCACACGCACACTCTCCCTCCTGGGCAGGGGGCTTCTCACACCCACCTGGCCCCGGGGCTCCTGGGTTTGTGGCAAACCTGGAAAACCGCCTTCTAGTAGGACAGCGTTTCTCCATCTTTTTCTACTTTGTTTTGTTTTGTTTTCTCTCGTTTTTGCACAAAACCATTACGCAGGGAATCCTGTTATGTTTAGTGTTCAGCGCTAATCAAAACGATTGCTGGGGACAGGGCGGCGTGCAGCAGATGCAGGGGTTTTGTGATGCTTGGAGCCGGGGGTCTCCTTGGCAGTTGGGAGGTGAGCCCCCGGAAGTCATCTTCTTTAAACCCTCCTGATGCCTTCAGAAAGGTGAGGTGGCATTCCAAGGCATCGGGCAAAAGCTGGTGAGAGATTTGAGGGCAAACGGAGAAATGGATGAGGGATAACGATGTTGACACCCGTTCCAAACAGTGGCACCTGTCTCTAGGTCGAGAAAGCCAGATTGTTTCATCACCTTTTCCTTCCCCGGGTTCAGGAACAGACACTGCTCAAAGTGAAAGGTGCCCTGGCTGTGTCGCTCAGACGGCCCGGGAGCCCCAGATTCCCTCAGAGAATCAGCAGGGTGCAGGCGTTCTGCGTAAGCAGTGACGGGCCCCTCTGGGGTCCCCACAGTCAGCCATGCACCTCCCCCCACCATAGTGAAAGAGGAAATGGTAGTTCTCAGTTGGTGTCTGACTCTGAGACCCCATGAACGGTAGCCCGCCAGGCTTCCCTGTCCATGGAATTCTCCAGGCAAGAATACTGGCGTGGGTGGCTGTTCTCTTCGTCAGGGGACCTTCCCGACCCAGGGATCAAATCTGGGTCTCCTGCGTTGCAGGCAGATTCTTCACCATCTAAGCCTCCAGGGAAGCCCACAGGGTGACACCAAAGTGAGCAGTGAGAGACTGTGGCCTCAGAGGCACCTCTGCAGACAGCGTCAGGGCTTCAAGAAGTCTTAAGGCTTCTGGGGGTACTTTTGCAGCTTCAGCATATTTATTGGGTTTGTTTGTTTGTTTAAATCAGTTCTACAGTGGATGTAAGGGTTTTTTCTCTGTAGCTCACAGGTGGAAGGCGTTCATTTTATTAGCTAACCAAATATCATTGAGAGGAATTTAAACTACTGTTACTACCAAAGATTTTTATTAATAAAAGCTTCTATTTTGGTAACCCTTCTCTATATTTTTACTTACAGGAATGTTACTGTTGGAAATTATCATTTTAAAAAACTTGTAAAAACAAACCTCATAGCTGATAGGAATGGTCTCAGCTTACAGCCCCATGATACTAACTGATGATCTGAAATTTCTCAAGCACACAGAGAAATGTAAGAGAGATGTTCCAGCAAAGGGAGGGTTGAAAACACGAACATGTTTGTCTTGAACATGTGGTTGGTGAGCACAGACATTCTTGGAAGCTGTCGATTAGTAGGGACGTCCGCAGGTGTCATAGCTTTTTGTTATTTGCTAAAATCATGCCATCTAATGCTTCTGCTTTCTCTTGTACAGTAAGTAGTTTGAAATGGGGTTTTTGTATATAAACATTGTATTAAAAATGAGGTGATTACCGAATATCCTTTTATGGAAACCATTTCTTTTTTAAAAAGTGAATGTACACAGATTCACAGAGACTGAACACGCATCTGAATAAATTTGTATACATGACATCTTCCTTGCAAACCCTGTCCACATGACTTCTGCTCCCAGAAACTCAAGGGGCCAACCCCAGGGCCCCCTCGTGATTGGACCTGCAAACTCAGGGAACTCGTAAGCCTCCGTTTCCTTGACGCGGGACACCGGCCCATTCTGATGTTCTTGGGACTTTGTCTGAGAGTATGTGATGCGCAAGGCTGTGTGGGTCTGTGCATGCATGTGTGACTGTGCCTGTGTATGTGTTTCTGCGTTGCTTTGTCTACACCTATGCACAACTGAAGCCAGAAGGAGAAGGGGGTGGCAGAGGAAGAGATGGTTAGATGAAGGAGAAGGGGGTGGCAGAGGAAGAGATGGTTAGATGTCATCACTGACTCATTGGACATGAGTCTGAGCAAACTCTGGGCGATGGTGAAGGACAGGGAAGCCTGGCGTGCTACAGTGGGTCACAAAGAGTTGGACACGACTGACTGCCTGAACAACAGCAATGTGTGCGTGTACACGTATGCAGGGTGGGGGGTGGGCACAGCTTTCCAGCCGCCTCCTCCATGATCCCCAAATCCTGACCCCTGGTCCTGCCAACCCGACAAGAGTAGTACTGAAGATTTCGTGGACCTAAAATTGCCCCCAAACCTTTAGGGGACCATCCCAGGATCGCCAGTGTGTTTTCTTTTTTTCTATTAATTTACTTATTTCGCTAGATCTTTGTTATAGCATGTGGATTCTTAGTTGTGGCATGTGGGATCCAGTTCCCTGACCAGGGATCAAACCCAGACCCCCTGCACTGGAAGCATGGAGTCTTAGCCACTGGACCATCAGGGAAGTCCCGCCAGTGTTTTCATTTGGGCAAGTGGGAACACTTTTTCTTTAACCCATCACCTATAATCCCCATCATTTCTTGAAAGAAAGACTCTCTTTTGCATCCAAACATCAGTGGGGCCTCAACCCGCAGGCCTGCAGGGCACCCCTGGTGCTGTTGTGTCCCCAAGGAAGTCTCAGCAAACCCGAGCCCAAGAGGCCCTGGCTGCCCCGCCATCTAGAGTGTCCTTCTAAAGCTTGAGGGTGGCTCCCAGGGCCAGCATCAACCCTCCTCTCTCATGGGGCCTCCCTGAGAGGCTCACAAGGGATCTTTAGCCCCTCTGGGTTGTGAGGAAACCTCTCAGAGTGGGGCGGTGACCCCCCACCAAGAGCACAGGGCTCCCTGACAGCCAGAGCTTACAGACACGCATCCCTGCAACGTTCAAGAAGCAGCCATGAGCAAGGCAGACACAGCCCCGTCCCTCAAGGGCAACCTCTTGCAGCAGGCGAGAAAATGTACCCCAGCACAGGATCGTCTCAGAGGAAGGAAGAGGTGCTGATGAAAATATGACAGAGGTGTGGCCGAGGGTCACTCACAGTGATTGAGTTGAGCAGGAAGGCCCCCAGAGTCTGGGCAGGGAGGGGCCGGAATACAAAAGCCTGGAGAAAGGCCAGTGGTTCCAGCAGCAGCCACAGGCACGAAGGCCCTGAGGCAGCGGCGTGCTGGGCAGGTTGTAGGAGCAGCGAGAAGTTCATCATGTCTGGGGGCCGCAGGCCAGGAGGTGAGGAATCAGGAACCAGCACGCGCCAGCCGCCCCCTGCCTGCCCCGGCTCCCTGAGGACTTCGACTGTGGCAGTAAGTCCACGGCAGGGGCTGGTGGCCTCCACCAGGGCAGGGATGGAGCTGACTCACACATCTCAAGGTCTTGGTGGTATTGGGTGGAGACTGCAGAGGGGTTGGGAGCCAGGGAGGAGAGATGCAGAAATTCAGGTGAGCGATGTAGGCCTTGGACAAGGGTGGGAGGAAGTGGGAGGGGGGAGCCACCAGATTAACTTCACAAAGACTTGGGCTCTGGCAGCAAAACGACCTCCAGAGATAAGTGGGGCAGATGGCACCATCATTTCACAGACAGGCACAGTGGGGCCCAGATAGGGTCAGGGCTCCGCTCTGGCCTCACTGCAAGCTGGCCCCACAGGGGCCCCTTGGACCCAAGACCCTAGCACCTGGTGCCGAATGGTTTCTGCTCCTGGTCCCTGGAGTAGAGTGGCAGGAGCGGGGCAGGGCTGAGCCCTGAGCACAGACAGTGAAGGACTGGGGCTCATTGGGGCCTGAGGCCCGGGGCGGGGTCCCTCATGCCAGTGATTGACCCTGAAGGTGAAGGCCGCCTTGAGCTGCGACCAGCCTAAGACACTGCTTAGGTTTGGTTCAGTGCTCATTAAATCTTCTTAGTTAATTTAATATGCAAAAAGGGCCTCCCTGGTAGCTCAGATGGTAGAGTCTGCCTGCAATGCAGGAGACCCAGGTTTGATCCCTGGGTCGGGAAGATCCCCTGGAGAAGGGAATGGCAATGCACTCCAGGATTCTTGCCTGGAGAATCCCACGGACAGAGGAGCCTGGCAGGCCACAGTCCATGGAGTCGCAAAGAGTGGGACACGACTGAGTGACTGATGTTTTCACTTTTCAATATACAGAAAACTGCACAGACCTTGAGTATACACTCAATTGCCACAAAACACATACACCTCTGTAATCAGCACCCCAGAAGCCTCCCTTGGTGCTCCCTTCTGGTCACCCCTCCTCACCCAACTGTGACCCTGGTCCCTACCCACCGTCCTGACTTCAGCAGCTGGTTTGAAAGAGGAGAGTGAAAAAGTTGGCTTAAAGCTCAACATTCAAAAAAACTTAGATCATGGCATCTGGTCCCATCACTTCATGGCAAATGGATGGGGAAACAGTGGAAACAGTGGCAGACTATTTTGGGGGGCTCCAAAATCACTGCAGATGGTGACTGCAGCCATGAAATTAAAAGATGCTTACTCCTTGGAAGAAAAGCTATGACCAACATAGACAGCATATTAAAAAGCAGAGACATTGCTTTGCCAATAAAGGTCCATCTACTCAAAGCTATGGTTCTTCCAATAGTCACTTATGGATGTGAGAGTTGGACTATAAAGAAAGCTGAGCGCCTAGGAATCAGCTGAGTGCTGATGCTGTTGGACAAGACTCTTGAGAGTCCCATGGACTGCAAGGAGATCAACTCAGTCCATCCTAAAAGAAATCAGTCCTGAATATTCATTGGAAGGACTGATGCTGAAGCTGAAACTCCGACTTTGGCCACCTGATGCGAAGAACTGACTCACTGGAAAAGACCCTGACCCTGGGAAAGATTGAAGGCAGGAGGAGAAGGGGACGACAGAGGATGAGATGGCTGGATGGCATCACTGACTCGATGGACATGAGTTTGAGAAAACTCCGGGAGTTGGTGATGGACAGGGAGGCCTGGCCTGCTGCAGTCTATGGGGTTGACTGAGGGACTGAACTGAATTGAACCGTTCGCTTTGTTTCACTTGTGGGTGGCTGCTGCCCTCTGCTGGCTGCTTTTGGGAGCTGCACTTGGGGATGGACAAGATCCAGCCCTTGAGGTCTTGTGTTGGTTATCTGTTTGCTGCCCTGCAAATGAACATGAACTTAGTGACTTCCTACAGCAACGTACTGCCTTACAGTTCTGTAAGCCAGACGTCTGACACAGGCCTCACAGAGCTAAGATGAAGGTGTGGGCGGGGCTGCACCCTTCCCACCACCTCCAGCCACGGCAGCCAGTCTTTCTCCCACAGCTGTCTCTCCAGCTCGAGGATCTGGCTTGGCTTGACTCCCTGGGATGACCCAGGGTGACCTCCCCCCACCTCAGAGCCCTTCATCTTCATCGCACCTGCAAAGTCGTTCCTGCCACGTAAATTGACTCATTCACAAAGTCCGGGAACTGGAATGGGACACTTTGGGGCCACTGTTCTGTCCATCGTGTACCCCCGCCCCCAGGGAAAAACCTAACTACCTCCAGGCAAAGCCCACAGTCCCCAGATATCTATGGAAAGGCTTCATCAGGAATGAGAGAGATCAAAACAAACAGGAGGAGGAGGAGCCTGGGGGGACACTGAGACGACACAAGAGAAGAAGAAAGAAAAGCAACTCTGTTCATCATCCTTGGGAGTAAAGACCAATGGGCATGGGAGTCCCAGGTGGCGCAGTGGTGAGGAGTCCACCGGCCATTGCCCGGAGAATCCCACAGACAGAGGAGCCTGCGGGGCCGTGGTCCGCGGGGTTACAAAAGAGTCAGGCGTGGTTGAGCGTGCAGGTAGCGTGGCTCCACCCTGTGAGTGAAACTCAACCAACCGTCGCTCATTGCGTGTGCTTCGGTGGTAAACTTACTGCAATTACAAGCTGCACTGCTGAGCTCTCCTGCATGAGCCGGCCGCTGCAGTAGTTCCTCTAAGACAACTGGTTGCTTATCTTTGAATGGCTCACAAGCTGGGAATGACTCGTGTATTTAAAATGGTCAGGGGGAAGGGAAGAATATCTGTCACATGAGAATAATACATGGAATTCAAATTTCAGTATCTACGAATAAACTATTATTGGAACATAAAAAAAGACCAGTGTGCCTCCATGAAACCAGAAAAAGATGCTATTTTCTTTCTTTTTTTAAAGAGGCAATGCTAATGAAAGGAAAATACAAAAACTAGACTTCACCAAAATTTAAAATCTCGGCGGGGGGAGGGTCAGAGGATACCCAATTGAATGAAATGGCAATTCACAAAATGGGAGAAAATAATGGCAAATCATATTTCTGATAAGAGACTTATATCTGGAATATCCGAGGATCCCCTGCAACTCAGCAACAAAAAGACCAGCAACGCAGTTAAAAGTGGACAGAGAGCTTGACTAGACGTTTCTCCAAAGACGTACAAATGGTCAATAAGCTCATGAGAAGATGCTCAACATCACTGGTTACCAGGGAACCAGAAATCAAACCCACAAGACTCCACTGCACACCCCCTAGGATGCCTAAGATCCAAACCAGAAGATGATAAGACGTGATGAGAAATGCGGAGAAATGGAACCCTAGTGCTTTGCTGGTAGAAATGTAAACTGGTGCAACCACTGTGGGAAAAACTCTGATGGTTTCTCAGAAAAATGAGACAGAATGACTGTACGATCCAGTAATTTCACTTCTGGGTACAGAAGCAAAAGAATTTGGAGCAGGGACTCACCCTGGTTTACTCATGTTCACCATCGGCTTCACAGGGACTTCCCGATGATCAGCTCACAGGGGAAAAGAAGATTAAGGCGTGGTTCATGGGTGGTTTTGCACGATGCCCTGACAGCCCCCAAAAGTGGATGGTCCCAGCACCACAGCCCCTCTCTGGGGCATCCCGGAGGGACAGTGGAGAAAGAGAAAGCCTCCCCGTGGGCAGAGCTTCAGTCAGAACACCTGAAGGGGTGAGAAGAGGTCTGGGGGAGCTGGGGGAGAGTTGTTCCAAGAGCTATTTGACATCTATAGACACATCACCCGATGACAGAATTTTTCAAGCATCCATGAAACGTTTACCAAGACAGACCACATGCTGGGCCTGAAAACAAGCTCAACAAGTTTCAAAGAACTGAAACCTTGCAGAGCGTGTTCTCTGACTGTGATGGAATCAACCTATAATAGGGACCAAGGACAGAAACTCATGCTGAGTCACTGCTCTGTCGGGTCTGACCTGGGACACCACAGACTGCAACCTGGCAGGCGCCTCTGTCCACAGTATCTTCCAGGCAAGAATACTGGAGTGGGTGGCCATTTCCTCCCCCAGAGGATCTTCCCAACCCAGGGACTGAACTCACTTCTGCATTGGCAGGTGAGTTCTCTACCAGTGAACCAACCGGGAAACCCGAATGGCAGAAAGGCAACAGGCAAATCTCTAAACCCAACCAAACGGCGCAGCACAATTCCAGATAGACCTGGGCCAGAGAGGAAGCCTCAGAGGAGAGGAAAAGACATAGAGATAAATGAAAATAAAAACACAGCATCTCAAAATTTGTAGGACACAGCTAAAGCAATGTTGAAAATGCTTATCTCAGAAATAAATTACCTACATGCCTACCTCAAACAACCAGAATGAATAAAAAAGCAAAATAAATCCAAAGCAAGGAGAGGGAAATAAAATAGCCAAGACAAGACAAAATATGAAATAAAAATAGGGAAAGGGGGAAGAGAGAAAAATCATTGAAACAAAAAACTGGTTCATTGCAAATAAATAAAATTGATAAACTCTAGCAAGACAGAGAAACATAAAGAGAGAAGACGCAAATCACCAACTTCAGGAATGAAATGGAGGATTCATTAGAGATCTTGTAGCCTTTAAAAGGATAACGCTACAGACCGAATACGTGCATGCTAAGTCGCTTCAGTCATGTCCCACTCTGTGACTCAGTGGGCTGTACCCTGCCAGGCGCCTCTGTCCACGGGGATTCTCCAGGAAAGAATACTGGAGTACGTTGCCATGCCCTGCTCCAGAGGGTCTTCCCGACCCAAGGATCGAACCCATGTGTTGGGGGCCAGCATGAGGAACTCCGCCCATGGCAAAGGTCATGAGGAAGGAGGCTTGGCATATGCAAAGGCGTGATCAAGCCTCAGGAAACCCCCTGTTCCCAAGCATCTAACCCCAAAACCAGAGTCTGTTTTATGCTCTCACCTATGCCTCTGACTTTACGGGGGGCTCTCCCCCATAACCGTTTCTCTTGGAGAAGGAGTTAACTTGCAGCTCCAAGGCAATAAAAATTCCTGGGCGTGACAAGAGTGTTTCAGCTTCAGACTCTTCTGAAGGTTATCTAGCCCGCCTGTATAATCCGGCCACATGTAATTGTTTACAGCCTCCCAATCTGAGAGGCACGAGATGTTTTAGACTTACTAAAGGCAAATTCTTTGGGGGAGTTAGAAATTATCAGTATAGTGAGTTGGTTAGGAATTATATTGGTGAAGGGTTTTTCATTTGTTGTGTCAATGATTGCTGCTAATTCCCTGCTCTGGGTGGGACAAGGGTGTCTCAGGTCAAACCTCTCTGCTGACAGACTAGCTTGTGTGACAGGATTATCCATACTCCTGCCACAGGATTGTTTACTACCCCTCAACCATAAACAGCACAGAGAGTTTTGGAGTATTTTGAGAGTCTTAATTAGCATAGGGCTTTTCTCATTGTTGAGTCAATGATTGCCACCAGGCCTCCACATCCTTAGGCATCTAGGAATATATTAATCAATGTATTTGGAATATAGAAAAGGAAATATAGTAGTTTTTGATGTTAGCAATTACTAGACTTTTTGAGTTAATGGATTTTCTCTTTTGTAATAGATCACAGTGCTTTGTTATATATCACTGTGTCTTTGTTATGTAAAAATGTAACTTTATCGCTATCTTAAGACTAAACAGATCTTAAGGGGAGCATTGGTAAAAGGATTTTCATTTGTTGGGCTGATGTTTGCTGCTAAATCTTCATATTCCCTGCCCGTATAATGAATATAACTAACATATAGGAGAAATAAGTATTAACCTTTAAACATATAGGAGAAATAAGTATTAACCTTTAAGATTAATCCTGTTAATCTTGGGTTAAATAAATTCCTTTCTTGATTGTAACTCACTACACCCTCACCCTATAGGAATGCAACTTTATCTGGAGGGTGGTGCCTGGTTTAAGAAAAAACACCCTTGGAGGAAATAAGGTTTTTGGTTATCAGAAAGAAAGGATCATAGAATGTCAGCAGGTCTCACTCATGGCCAGAAGATGATGTAATATCCCTAAGACCCTGTATTCACATCACGTGACTCACATATTCTATGTGTAACAAAAGGTATATAAGCAAATCCAAAAATAAAGAAATCGTATCAGTTTCTGGAAAGACTGATTCCACCACGTCGCTTCTTTCTTGCTCCCGTTTCTTTGGCTGAATTCCCATCTAGATTCAGCCTCCTTTTCTCCACTACACTATCTCTTACTATACTATCCGTTTCTAATCTCTCTCTATATCTGTAATTAAATATGTATTTTTCCAAAGACGCCGACGCCGTCCCCACCTTCGAATTCCCTGGGTCCACCGGGGCTGGACCCCGGTACCCATGTCTCCTGTGGTTCCTGCATTCTTTCCTGCTGAGCCACCAGGGAAGACACAGACTGAATGTATCCCTCCAAAATTCGTATGTTGAAATTCTACCCTCCCACCTTGTGGTGGTGTTTGAAAGTGGGACCCCCATGATGACATTAATGCCCTTAAAAATATCTGGAGAGAACTTGCTTCCCTCTCTGTTTTTCTCCACATGAGACTACAGTGAGAGCTCAGAGTCTGCTCTCTGGCACAGGCCCTCACAAGACCCCAAACCTGCTGACAACCTGCTCACAGATTTCCTGCTTCCAGGTTCCTGAGAAATAATTTCTGTTGTGTATAATCCACCCAGTCAATCAGTTCAGTTCAGTTGCTCAATCATGTCCCACTCTTTGAGACCCCATGGATTGCAGCACACCAGGCCTCCCTGTCTATCACCAACTCCCAGAGCTTGCTCAAACTCATGTCCATCGAGTTGGTGATGCCATCCAACCATCTCATCCTCTGTCATCCCCTTCTCCTGCCTTCAATCTTTCCCAGCATCAGGGAATGAGTTAGTTCTTCACATCAGGTGGCCAAAGTATTGGAGTTTCAGCTTCAACATCAGTCCTTCCAATGAATATTCAGGACTGATTTCCTTTAGGATGGACTGGTTTGATCTCCTTGCAGTCTAAGGGACTCTCAAGAATCTCCTCCAGCACCACAGTTCAAAAGCATCAATTCTTCAGTGCTCAGCTTTCATTATGGTCCAACTATCACATCCAAACATGACTACTGGAAAAACCATAGCTTTGACTAGACGGACCTTTCTCGGTAAAGTAATATCTCTGCTTTTTAATATGTTGTCGAGGTTGGTCATAGCTTTTCTTCCAAGGAGCAAGCATATTTTAATTTTATAGATTCAGTCACCATCTGCAGTGATTTTGGAGCCCCCCAGAAATAAAGTCTCTCACTGTTTCCATTGTTTCCCCATCTATTTGCCATGAAATGATGGGACCAGAGGCCATGATCTAAGGTTTTTTGAATGTTGAGTTTTAAGCTAACTTTTTCACTCCCCTCTTTCACTTTCATCAAGAGGCTCTTTATTTCCTCTTCACTTTCTGCCATAAGGGTGGTGTCATCTGCATATCTGAGGTTATTGATATTTCTCCTGGCAATCTTGATTCCAGCTTGTGCTTCATCCGGTCTGGAATTTGCATGATGTACTCTGCATATAGGTAAAATCAGCAGGGTGACAATATACAGCCTTGACGCACTCTTTTCCCAATCTGGAACCAGTCCGTTGTTCCATGTCCAGTTCTAGCTGTTGCTTCTTGAGCTGCATACAGATTTCTCAGGAAATCTACGGCACCTTGCTACAGCAACACTAATGAACTAAGACACAAAATAAGGGAATTCTACAAGTCGCTACGTTCAAAAAATCTAAGGCTTTAGGAAAATGGACCAATCCTCAAAACTTCACCAACTACCAAAACTCAGTCAAGATGAAGGAGACAGTTTGAATAGCCTTGTAACCGTCAAATCTTATGGATAATTTTGACAAACTGGGCCTCATCAAAAGTTAAATTCTGGACTTTCCTGGTGACTCAGTGGATAAGGATCCACCTGCCAATGCCAGACAGTGGATAAGGATCCACCGGTTCAACCCCTGGTCTGGGAAGATTCCACTTGCCTCGGAGCGAATAAGCCTGGGAGCTGCCCAGGCCACACCTGCTGAAGGCCACACATCATAGAGCCTGCGCTCCCCAGCAGAAGCCCGAGCACCGCAGCGAGAGAGCGGCCCCTACTCAGCACAGCAAGAGAAAAGACCCTACTCACTGCAGCAAGAGAGCAGCCCTCACAGCAACGAAGATGCAGCACAGCCCCCAAAATCCACAAAAGTTACATTTTTGTTTTGTGAAATATCTTGTAAAGAAGATGAAAAGATAAGCTACCTAGCAGGTCCTTGTTGGTTATCCATTGTGAATATAGCAGGGTGTACGTGAGATTCCCAGACCCCCTAACAATCCCTTCCCCCTCGGCAACCGTAAGTTTGTTTTCCAAGTCCATGAATCTCTTTCTGTTTACGTGGAACTCTACGTGATATGTGCCAGCCTGGATGGGAGGAGGGTTTGGGGGAGAATGGATCCGTGTATACATACGGCTGAGTCTCTTCGCTGTTCCCCTAAAACGACCACAGTATTGTTGATCGGCTGTGTGTACAGGCTTAGCAGCTCAGCCATGTCCGACTGTTTGCGATTCTGTGGACTGTAGCCTGGACCGCAACACATGGAGGCTCTGCGGGGGAGACAGAGCAGGAAGGAAAATGTGTAGTGAGTCAAGAAATGCTGCGTGCCAGGGCCAGAGGCGCACCGCGGCAGGGGTGCAGCAGGCGGAGCGTGGCCCAGCCCTGCTCGGACCACCTCCCACCCCAGCCTCCTCCCCTGGCTCCATCACGTCTCCCTTACAGTCAGACACCCCGTGGCCTCGGAACTTGCTCTTCTTTCAGCTCTCCCCTGGTTGGTGACCGCATCCTGGAGGTGCTCAAACAGCCAACCGGATGGACAGAGACAAGTGAGAAGCTTTATTCTAAGAGTGGCTCACACGACAGTCACGGAGGCCAGGAAGCACACCGTCTGCCATCCGCAAGCTGGGAACCAGAAAGGCTGGTGGGCAATTCACCCTGAAGGCCTGATAATGGGGGCGGGGGGCCACGGGGCAATGGTGCTCCAGTGGAGACGGAATCCTCCCTCCCTCTGCCTTTTCATCCTACTTGGATGATGCCCACCTGAACTGGGGAAGGTCACTCGTGTTTCTTAGACAATTCAAGTGCTCATCTCTTCTAGAAACACCCTCACAGACACACCCAGAAATAATATTTTACCAGATCCCTGGGCAGCCCTTAGCCCAGTCAGGTTAACATATATGACTAGCCATCACAAGCAACATCTATTTGCAGGATACCCCCAAATTCACGGGCTTCCCTGGTGACTCAGACAGTAAAGAATCTGCCTGCAACGGGAGAGGCCTGGGTTTGATCCCTGGGTCAGGAAGATCCCCTGGAGAGGGAATGGCAACCCACTCCAGTACGCTTGCCTGAAGAATTCCATGAACAGAGGAGCCTGGCGGGCTACGGTCCATGGGGTTGCAAAGAGTCAGACAGGACTGAGCGACTTTCACTCTCCCAAATTCCCTCTCCTGCCCAGATTGCTGTCCCAAACCCTGGCCCCGTGCATCCCATTGTCCGTGAACATGTCTAACAGGTTCTCCCCACATTCACCCTGGGCTCGGGTAGTCGCTGGGCAGCCACAGTGAGCAGCAGCTTGAAGTGGGATCTCGGTTCCCTGGGAATCAAATGCAGACCACGGCAGTGAGAGCGCCAGGCCCTAATCGTTAGAGCACCAGGAGCTAGTGGCCAGCCCTGGCGCCTGCCTGCGAAAAGAAAGAGCTCAGCAAAGAGAAGAAAGCAGTGAGGCAGGGAGACTGCTCATTATGGGAGAAGATCCGTTAGAGAAAGCGTGAGCAGGCCGAGAGAGACAGACGCACACCTCGGGGTGGCTTAAACCACTTACCTGAAGAACTGACTGCTTTGATCCAGCCAGTCCCTCCTAAAGGAAACCAGCCCTGGATATTCACTGGAAGGACTGATGCTGAAACTGAAGCTCCAATACTTTGGCCGTCTGATGTGAAGAGCCAACTCCTTGGAAAAGACCCTGATGCTGGGAAAGACTGAAGGCAGGAGGAGAAGGGGACGACAGAGGATGAGCTGGCTGGATGGCATCACCAACTCAATGGACATGAGTTTGAATAAGCTCCAGGAGTTGGTGAAGGACAGGGAAGCCTTGCGTGCTGTGGTCCATGGGCTCACAAAGAGTCAGACATGACTTAGCAACTGAGAAACAGCAACAACAGATCACTTTCATGGGGAAAGTTCTTCTGGGTTTCCTCTGGCCGACTGCGTTGCTTATCTGCCCCTGAGTCCATACCTTCTCTGATGCAGGGTCCTCCCCTGTGCTCGTGTACATCTTTTAGCCAAGATGGATTCCAGCGCAAGGGTCTCTGGGGAGTTGGTAGAACATCTTATGGCCTAGCATCCCCTCCCTTGAGGACCCTTTCTGTGCGTGTTTAGTCTGGGGGGGTCTCCTTGACCCCAAGAATGGGAAGTATGTGGTCTCTTCATCCCTTCCCTAGGCAGGGCTCAGCCCCTTGCTGTTCCTGCCATTCCCGTCATCTTAAAGTGTCCACAGGAGACAAAGCCTGGCTGCTTATCCTGTTCCTGTTATTACGTCTATTTTTCAAATATAAACAGGAGGCTAGAAGTAAATGTCTAAACTGGGACCCATCTATCTCCTGCTCAAACCCACCCACACCTTCCCCAGGTGAGCTGGTAGACATTCCACCCTTCAGACCCAACGAGCATCCGCAATGCTCCTCATTTACATGCACCCCAGATCAAAAGAAAGATGCTGCCTTCTCATCCCTCCCACTGCACCTGGTCCGAGAACCTTCACCTCTCATCTGGATTATTGAGGTGTCCTTTGGATTCTACCCGGTGATTCTTTAGAAATGTAGCTCAGAGCTCACAGTAGCATTATTCATAACAACAAAAAAGGCGGAAAAAACTCAAAGGTTCATCCACGGATGATGGAATAGACAAAGGTGACCCCCCCGCAGGACAGGATACTATTGACCCATCAAAAACGACTTTCCTGGTGACTCATTTGTTTTGAGGCTTCCCTGACAGCTTACTGGTAAAGAATCTGCCTGCAATGCAGGAGACTCAGGTTCAGTCCCTGGGTCCGGAAGACCCCCTGGAGAGGGAAATGGCAACCCACTTCAGTATTCATGCCTGGGGAACCCCATAGACAGAGGAGCCTGGTGGGCTGCAGTCCACGGGGTCACAGAAGAGTCAGACATGACTGAGTGATCAAACAGCAACAACAAGAAAAGCAGCTATTTTGCTGAAACTTTTGTTTTAGGTTCAAAAGATTCATTAACAAAAGAAACCACTCATTACACACAAATAAACAGTTTCTATTTTTGTACAGATATTTGGCTTAATCTCAATATACGGTCATTAAAAGAAAAGAAACAGAAACAATAGAGAGAAGAAACACATACATCACCAAACTGGGCCAACAACCGACACCCAGACTTGAAGGGCGCTGGGAAACCCCTCATCAAAACCAATGAGGAGTCCCAACTGGGAAAAGGTCCTGGGCAGTGTGTCTATCCCACGGATGAGACTTCAGAGTCCAGTGTGAGGGGGCTCCCGCTTCTCATCCCACTCAGTAAACAGAGATCATCATCGGTTTGCCTGCAAAAATGCAGCTCTGGTTTTACTTTAACTTGTTCACAATATGGTTTGTTTCACCTTGTGAATCATAGGATTTCATTAGGCCCTGGGGGGCTGGCCAGACCCTCAGGGGCTCAAGAGATTCCAGGGCCCAGTCCCTTTCTTACCTAAGGGCCACCTGATTTGCTGTGCTTGCGTGCAGGCACAGAATCTGGGCAGTATCCGGGCAGGTCACGAGCAGTTCAGAGGCCTGTTCTCCTACTTCTGAAGCCTGAACAAGACTTTAATTTCTCTAACACCAGTGGTTAAGAATCCGCTGCCAACGCAGGGGACGTGGGTTCAATCCCCGATTTGGGAAGCTCCCACGTGCCGCAGGGCAGCTAAGCCCATGTGCTTCAACTTCTGAAGCCCATGTGCCTAATTTCTGTGTGAGCCACTCTGTCGTGTCTGACTCTTTGCGACCCCAAGGACTATAGCCCACCAGGCTCCTCTCTCTATGGAATTCTCCAAGCAAGAATACTGGAGTGGATTGCAATTCCCTTCTCCAGGGGATCTTCCCGACCCAGGGATTGAACCCTGGCCTCCAGTGTTGCATGTGAATTCCTTACCATGTGCCTAGAGCCTGCAACAAAGAGTAGCCCCCACTGGCAGCAACTAGAGAAAGCTCATGCACAGCAGTGAAGACCCAGCACAGCCAAAAATAAATAAACAAAGTAAAAAGAGGGCTTCCCAGGCGGCACTTTAGGGGTAAAGAATCCACCTGCCGATGCAGGAGACGCGAGAGACGTAGGTTTTTATTCCTGGAGAGGGAAGATCCCCTCAGGGAGGAAAGGGCACCTCACTCCAGTATCCTTGCCTGGAAATTTTCATGGGCCTCAAAGAGTCGGACACAAATGAACACACACACGATATAAAAAGGAAGGAAGCACTGTCACAGGCTACAACACGTGCGAACCTTGAAGACGTCACACTCAGTTCAAGACACCAGGCCCAAAAGGCCCCACAGCGTGTGCTTCCACCTACAGGAAACACCCATCATGGTCAAATCCAGACAGACAAACTCCAACTAGTGGTTGCCAGAAGCTGGAGAAAGAGTGGGGCGCGGAGAGGAAGTGACTGCTGACGAGTACCGGCGAGTACCGGTCTCTACAAAGGGGATGAAAATATTCTAAAATTAGCTAATGGTAGCGGTTGCACAACATTATAAATATGCTGAAAACCACTGAATTGTACACGTTTTAAAATACTGATGTATCCATTTGTCTGAGTCAGGTCTAAGTTGCAGGAAGAGGGATCTTTGCTGCATCATGTGAGAAGTTTCCTGCCGGACTGTGAGCTCTCTAGTGGCAGCGTGAAGGCTGTCACCTCCCTGCATGTGGGATCTTAGTTCTCCAACCAGGATTCCAACCAGCGTTCCCTGCATTGCAAGGCAGGTTCTTAACCACTGCACCACAAGCAAAGTCACTGAATTGTACACTTTAAAAGGGTGAGTTGCAGGGAATATGAATTATATCTCAATTTTTTTCCAAGGTAACTCAGATGGCTTCAGGCTTCCTCTCACCCTCTGCAGGGGCTTAGGGAAGGTAAAGCTGGGTTCCAACCTGGCTCCTCCTAATTCGCCCCCTCCCCTCACCGACCACCCCCTGCCTTCCCAGCTCTGCCCCAGCACCCTGCGCCCTCCTCGGTGCTTCTGCTCTTGACGTGGGCCCACCCTTACGGCCCCCACACCTCTCTACCTGGCCCCTCACACCTGCACATTGGGGCCTGCTCCAGAACCGCCTTCTCAACATGTAGAGACCCCCACTTCCACACTCCCCACCCCCCATGCCCTTGGCCCCTGGCTCGCACTGACTTCTGGCTTAAGGGCACTTTCTTATCTGCATGAGGCAACCTTGTGCACTGACACTACAAGCTGCGGGCGGGTGGGGCCTTCTGCACTTTGTTCCTGAATTTGTCTCCAGGACCTACTCCGCGGTACACAGTAGGCGTCAAGAAACGCTAGTAAGCCTTCCACAATAGCGACGATAACTTTAGAAATCACGTTTTTATCCAATTTTAAAAACTAAATAAAGCTCTTAATAGTCTTTCCTGCACACAGATCTGCAGGGGTTAGTTACTAAAGAACATTCGTTGCTTAGTCGCTAAGTCCTGTCTGATTCTTTTGCGAGCCCATGGTGCGTGATGCCCCATCCTCTGTCTACGGGATTTCCCA
Organism: Oryx dammah; assembly: GCF_014754425.2. Taxonomy (NCBI): domain Eukaryota; kingdom Metazoa; phylum Chordata; class Mammalia; order Artiodactyla; family Bovidae; genus Oryx; species Oryx dammah. The sequence continues at coordinate 45,787,050 of NW_024070199.1, forward strand.
GGCAAGAACACTGAAGTCGGGTGCCATGTCCTTCTCCAGGGGATCTTCCTGACCCCAGGGATCAAACCCGCGTCTCCAACATCGGCAGGCCGATTCGTTACCACTGAGCCACAGGGAAGCCCAAACGACATGCATTTTCACAAATGTTCATAAACAAATTCACTTGTTATTAAGAGCACCCGCAGCGCAACGTTCCAAAGGAAACGGACGCCGACTGCGCTCTCAGTTTAGGGGTTGGGACCCCGAAAGCTGCCGGTCCTCACAGGGAGAACGTCGTCAGGGCGCAGGGCCAGAGATCTTCCGGGTCCCTGGTCGGGGCGGCGCCTGGCGTCAGCAGGGAGCCTCCCGGGCGGAAATGGCTACGGTTCGGCTTGCAGCGCATGCGCGAGTCTCGGAAGTTACCGCGAGAGGGACCGGCCCGGCGGGATACTTCCGGCGACGGGCTATCGAGCTCCCAAAAGTGCCTTCGCCGCCACTAGGCTGAGGCGCGAAGGGTGCGTGAGGAGGCGCGGCCCAGCCCGCGGGGACTCCCGTCGCCATGGACCCGTTCCTGGTGCTGCTGCACTCGGTGTCGGTCGGACTGTCGAGCAGCGACCTGACCCAGCTCAAGTTCCTGTGCCGGAACCGCGTTAGCAAGAGGAAGCTGGAGCTCGCGCAGAGCGGCCTGGACCTCTTCACCGTCTTGCTCGAGCAGAACGAGCTGAGCGCCGAGCACACCGTGCTGCTGCGCGAGCTGCTCGGCTCCCTGCGGCGCGAGGACCTCCTGCGCCGCCTGGACGACTTCGAACGGGGCGCGGCGGGCGGCGCGGTGCCGGAGGAGCGAGGTGGGGGCGAGGGCCGGGGTGCGGGCGGGAGGCGTGGGGGCGAAGGACGGGGAGCGGGGGCCGGACGGGGAGCGGAGGCCGGACGGGGAGCGGCGCGGGAGGAGAGGGGCGAGGGGTGCCTGGGGACCCTGTGGGCGTGGGCGGGTCAGCTGTCGATCTCCCAGGCGCCCAGCCTCTTCCGGGTTCGGTTTCCGTGGGTTTTCCCTGAACAGCCCCTAGAGACGGGAACGTGGCCGCTTTGCGGACAGGAGAACCAAAGCTCAGAGAAGTTAACTTAGCCTAAGTTGCGGAGCGTGGACAACCACCGCCCCCCGCCCCATCCAGCCATCCAGCCTCAGTGCTTTCTTCTCCACCCCTCTCCCTCCAGGAAAGTTAGAAGTTATTGGACAGAAGAAGACGTTGCTGACCTCCCGGGCGGGACAGGGGTGAAAGGACTCTAGAAGAGCCTCAGCAGGAAGGACGGCTTGATAGGGCGCTGCTTTTGTATAAGGGTTAAGAGCGGATTCTTCCTGGCTCTGCCGCTCTGTGGCTGGCTGTGACCTCAGGAAGTGACTTGCACTTACCTTCCCTGGGCCTCCATTTCCTGCTTTCTCCCAGTGGTCAGTAACACAGGTGCCCACCTCACGAAGCTGGAGGAGTTGGCACACAGGCTGACAGCGTATCAGGGGTTTGAGGCTGGAGATGAAGCTTTGCTTCCAAGAAGCATTTTGTCTAGTCTGATCTCAGGAGTGACTTCTCAGCAGATGAGGACATAGTAGCCTGGGACTGAAGACTAGGGTCAGTCGGGGCATCTTCCAGAGCAGCAAGTGGGCTGTTTAGGGCTGCCATACAAATGACTGTGTCTCTGTGGCTTAAAGCAACAGAATCTGATGCTCTTATGTTTCTTGGGCCAGTAGTCAGATCCAGGTGTCAGTAGGCCATGCTCCCTCTGAGAGCTCTAGGAGAGGGTCCTTCCTCCCTCTTCTGGTTTCTGGGGACTGCAGGCATTCCTTGGCTTGTGACCACACCCCTCCAGTCTCTGCCTCCGTGGCACATGGTCCTGTCAGTGGATTTAGGGCCCACTTGAATAATCTAAGAGGATCCCCTCATCTCGAGAGCCTCAGCTTTTTCTCACATCTGGAAAGACCCTTTTCCAAGAAGGTTCCCATTCACAGCTCCAGAGATTTGACATGCGTGTACCTTTTAGGGCCCCCCATTCAACCCCGTTGCAGGGTGGGATAGAGGTGCAACTCTACTCAGGCCTGAGTGGGCGTCTCCATTACAAGACCCCCCAACCAGTAAGTCTTCAGAGCAGGCTGCGCCTTGTGGGTAGTGTTTCAGGGTGTGGCTGGCTGAGGCAGCATGGAGCTTTCCCTGGCCCTTCTGCTGCGGCGTGGTGTCCGCCTCTGTGGAAGGGCCTTTCAGGTCCCCAGCACCTGGGTCAGCACCAGGAGGCCTGTCAGCCAGTGTGTCGTTATCTGTTTTCTAAACAGCTCCCCAGACCGCAGGTTACCACTCTGCCCTTTTCCCCCACCAGACCTGCGGGCAGCGATGGAGATCATCTCTGATAACGTGGGGAAGGACTGGAAGAGGCTGGCTCGTCATCTCAGAGTATCTGACATCAGGATCGAAGCCATCGAGGAGAAATACCCACGGAACCTGGCGGAGCAGGTGAGGGAGCTGCTGAGGGTCTGGAAGAACAGCGCTAGGGAGGATGCAACTGTGTCCTGCCTGGTGGGCGCACTCCGGGGCTGCCAGCTGAACGTGGTGGCAGATCTCATCGAGGAGGACCAGTGGGCCCAGGCCCACCAGTCAAGAGCACCGACCCCGGGTCCCTCACGGCCTGGGACTCGGGCTCCGCTGCCCCGGGAGCCTCCTGATGACCCAGCAGCTCTTCCGCGGGGATTGAGGGCGGCTGCATGGTCCTGACCACGTCCCGTCCATGCCAGCCCCATGAAGACTCAGGGAGGCGGCTGTGGGCCCACACTCCTCTGTGCCAGCTGGGCGGGGGCCACTGTATGTACTGTCGTCCCCATTAAATAAGCTCCTCCGGGAGGGCGTGTGGCGCCACGCCCGGTACGAAGTAGGGGTCTGTGAAACTTGGTGCTCCCAGACATGAGAGGACGCACAGCATTGGAGAGCGAGGAGCTGGAGGTCGTTGTGCTGGGGGTGCTGGGCTCCGGAACCCATGCTTGGAACCCCTGGCTCGTTCTCCTGCCCCCGCACTTGCCAAAGGCTTGGAGGCTGGCAGTGCAGACCATCTCCAGGGCGGGTGGCGGGGTGAGGCGCGCCCTCACGGGGCTGGGAGGCAGCCCAGGCTCTCAGCGCTCGGGGAGCGAGCCCCCTGCCGTGGGGCCAGGCAGCAGGCGCTCAGCACGTGCTGGTTCTCAGATGAATCATGACTCCAGTTTCACAACGGATTGCTAACAGTCACTTTTTCTGATGACAAAAGTGGTAAGGAGCTGAATCCTCAGATTCTGAGAAGCACCTTTTCTTCCTGCTTGAAGGTCCTGTTGAAGCAGGTGCCTTTGCAGGAGGCCTCCACGTGACAGTTTCCTCTTCCCACAGACGGTGAACTCATTTTACGGGTTCTCAGAAGTCCCGCTGTAGCCAATTTCAGTGTCCCTTGACAGTTATCACAGGCCCAACCTGTAGGAGGGTGCCTGTGTTTCCTACCAGCTCCAGGCACCACTGCCAAGGCGGGTGTTTACCGCGGTGAGCCGTGATCTGCCAGAGGGCAGCCCTCACCTGCTGTGGGCCCTGCCTCCCTGCAGGAGGCATCAGAGAACCCCGCCTCGTGCCTTCTAGCTGTGACCTTGGGAAAGCTCCTGACGTCATGCCGTGCCACCTTGACCTTGGGTTGCCAAGACAGCACTCGCCGCCCGGCTGTGGGTCCAGCCTTCGGCAGATCCTGACTGCGCCAGGCGCTGCTGGGAGCTGAGCCCAGGCAGCAGATGAGACAGACGTGGCCCTGCTCGGTTGGCTCCGAAAGTCTGGCTGGAACACGGGCGTTGACCACGTGTCACAAGTTTGGGAGCTGAGCCCATTCAGCCCCAGAGCCATGTGGCCCAGCCCAGGGTGATGTGCTGAAGAGGCTTTGGGTCAGGGCGAGTCTGTGTGTAATAGTAACATCACCACCACCAGTAAAGGCGGGGCTTGGCCAATGGGTTGCCTTGGGAAATGGGTGGTCTGGGAAATGTGCCCACGTGTCTTGACCAGAGGCAGACTACGAGATGGTGCCCATCCCTCGTGGTTTATGGCAGATGCTGCTACCAATGGGTGAGGATCCTGAGCATCCTGAGACCTGGCCTGCATCCCCGTGTGGTCCTCACAGCGGGGAGGGACCGCCCCTCCGTCACTCCAGGTGTTCTCACGGACATTTGGACATGTGCTTACAGCACTCAGAGCTTTCCGTTGCTTGGGCCCGGCACTGCCACTGGCTCACTCCCGTCTGCGTCCTCGGGGGTGAAGCACTGTCCCCCAGACACTGACATCTGGGATTGCCCTCCTGCCCAGGACGGTGAGGCAGTTGGAACAGCCTCAGCAAACCTGTCATGTGACCTAATCACAGCACAGACCTGAGGTCAGGGCAGGGAGGCGCCTTCTCTAGGCACTGCTGTCGGCCTCCCCGGGGCCTGGAGGTGGCCTGCCCTGGCACCTGTGGGCCACTGGGGCAAAGCCACAGAGCCTGGTGGCAGGCGAACTTGCACAGGACATTGCCCCCGAAGGTGGGCTCCAGGCCGGTGGGAGCGTCCAGGTGCTCCACCGTCAGCAGTCAGGAAGCTTCCACTGCGGCTGCCCTCCAGGCGCTGAGGTGAGACTGCGCAGGTTGGTGGCATGAACGGACAGTGCGAGTGGACAGAGAAAGCAGCAGGGCCTGTCCGGGCCCCAGGGGTGGAAGGTACACAGCGTCAGAGGGCAGCTTTCTGGACAGTGCGGGCCCCGGGGATGGAAGGTAGACAGCCAGCGTCAGAGGACAGCTCTGGACAGTGCGAGCCCCCAGGGGTGGAAGGTGTACAGCCAGCGTCTGCACAGCGTGGTCTTCATGTGTGCTGTCCGTGTCCCCGCTTCTGTGGTGTGGCTTTCAGGTGTCCACCAGATGCGGCCCTGGGTGTCACAGAGACCGTGGGGGCCACCGGGGGCTCTTCCCCTTGTGGCTCCACCACTCTCGGAAGAGGCCATTGGGTAAATCGGAAGTGCTTGTCCAAGTCTGCAGTGCCATTCTTAACTTGAAGACGAGCTGAGGTCAGCCAGCGCCAAGAGGGCTGTCCAGTGCTATTCTGCCCTGCACGGTGCCTGACACTCAGCCTTACTGTGCACAGAGGGCTCTTAGTTCCCCAGCCAGGGACCAAACTTGTGTCCCCTGTGGTGGAAACACGGTCCCAGCCACTGGACTGCCAGGGGAGTCCTGTCCGGGGTCTTCTCACTGCCCCTCCTGAGACAGACATGTTTGATCAGAACTGGGACCTGGGGGCCAGTCAGTGACACCCCACCCGGCGGAGCTGCTGCAGTTTCAGCAGGGATTTCTGGCAGCTTCACGAAAAGTCAGTCTTCTGTCGTGAAGTTTTTCCAGTAAACGCACACAAAGCACGCGTGCAAGGCGCACGGTTGACTTGAAAGCGAAAGAGGCACCTTTTGCTCTCAGTCCTTCTACCCTGAGGACGGAAAGAAGGGTCCACGTGTGTGTGCTCTGCCGGAGATTTACTGGCAGTGAAGGGGTGTTGAACAGGTGTCTGTTGACATGAAGGGTCACCCCGTCTCCCGGCCCTGCAGGTTTCCCGGTTTCCCAGTCTGCCCTCCTCACCACGCTGCCCCCAGCCCTGCTTCTGGGTGCACACAGCTGTTGGTGACCACCCAGGGTCCTCACGCCCTCGACTCTTCCCTTGGGGTAGGGGTTGACAGCCCCTCATCCATCTTACTCTCCCCACTGGCTCCCACCTGCTCCCCTTCCTCCTTGGCAGCCCCACAGCCACCCCGAAACCGCACTGCAGAGCAGAGGCCCCCTGGCCCCTCCCCATCCCTTTCTCAAGGTCCTGGGCTGACTCTGCTGTGCGAGGGGGCGGGTCACAGTTTCCAGGCACCACCGGGCCAGCCTGCCCACCACAGACCTCAGACGGCACCACAGTTAAGTGGGCCGCCCTCGGGCTCCACCCAGGCCCCTTCCCTGGGGCGTGCGCTCCCCTGTAACAGCAGCGGCTCCCTGGACACGACCTCCAGAGCACTTCCCGCCTCCCCCAGCGAAGCCTCGCCCCTCTCAGGACAGCCCCGGTCCAGCCCTCCCAAAGACCCCGCTCTGTATTCTGAGAAACCGCAGGCTCTCCACACGTTTCTCAGTTGTGTATATTTCCGTGATAACTCTTGAGTCATCCTGCTGGCTGCTTTCTAACCACAGGGTTTCTGTGCCCATTGCACTTTGGAACCAAGACAGGCAGGCCTGACGCGGGGTAGCACACACGCAAAAGGGGCCAGTCACCCTCCATCTGCTGAAAGGCAAACCTCTTAAGAGGAGAACTTGCAGTTGAAAACCCTTTGCATCACAGAAGCCCTCAGCTCCCTAAGTCAGTGACAGTTAAGACCGTGGCAAGAGCCCCACGTGGGTGCCAACCACGTTTGTTGTCACGGGGGCACAGAGGCCAGCTCAGTGTGTGCGCGGGGTGCCCATCGGGTAGAGGTCGTCATGGAAGAGCATGGGCCACTTGGACACCCAGGCGGAGCCACGCTGCCCGTCCCACACCTGCCTGGTGACAGTCTAGACGCAGGCAACGACTGTTTCAGCACACGTGTTCTGTGGGACAGAAGTTCTGTCTGGGGAGATGACAGAGTTCTCAAGACAGATGGGGTAATGCTGATGACACTGAGTGAAAAGGGTGAATTTTCTGTTGTGTATTATTGTGCCACAGTTTTAAAAATCCTACTTCACAGTAACCATTTAGTTACATTCTTAGTCTAAGTTGTTTCACGTTTCTCTCTCATGTGAATTTTGTAGGCCTTTTATGAGGGCTAGAAGCATAAGTTTGTATCTGGCTTATGTGTGCATCAAAGCAACATTGTTATAAATAGAAACATGCCCATCTCTGGGAGTCTAGGTCCCCATTAAGCCTTCCAGAGGGGTTTCCGGCTGCAGAAACAGCTCTGCTGGGCTCCCAGGTCCTGGGCCCTCATCCCAGCTTTGTGAGGAACAGAAGGGCCCCCCAGGCCCGGGCAGCTTGTTCCCTAAGCGCCCACTGGTCCCGAGGGGCCTGAGACCTGGCTCCAACACCCAGTGTGATGCGGCCTCGTCCAACCACACGGACCCGCAATGGACCTCTGCTGCTGCGTTGTCCTTCCACCAGACGCGCGTCCTCTTTTCTGCGGTCTCCAGAGCTGCCGAGGCTCACTATGTGCTTGCTGAGCAGGTGAGTCAGCCAGCTGTGATGATAAAAGGCCAGGCCCAGTGCAGGGGGCCTCTCCACCCATCAGGCCCTGCGGTGATGGAGACCCAGCAGGTACCCTTCACACTGCCTAGTCCCAAGAAAGTCCAGCCAAGGAGGCCCCCCACCCCTGAATTGCCGCCGGCCGCCCCAAGGGTCACCTCCCCAGGCAGGGTTGATGGCACGTGCAGAAGAACACACACATCTTGGGTCTGAGTGCTCCAAAATGTGTGGTCTGCTCACACACCCAAGTCTTCATTCAGGTTCTCAGCTGACAGCTGAGATGGGGTGGGGGGTGGTGCCCACTAGGTCCCTTCTAGCTGGTGACCCCCCAGTGGAGCCCCAGCTCCCTGTCTCCCTGACAGCAACCCCCCCCCCGACCCAGCCAGTTGCTGCAGGGTCCAAGGAGGCAAGAGGTGGTAAGTGGCTGGAAGTTACTGGCATGTGGTAAAGGTCACAATGTCATTATTGTAATTATTCCCAAGTGACTCTGTGTGTTTCAGATGACTTACCTTTATGCCAACTTGTCTCGATATAAAACTCAGATCACACAGTCATTCCCCAAGGTCCTTGGAGGCATCAGGTGATGCCTGGGGAACCGGCTGCAATGCCTCTCACCGAGACGTGTGACCCAGCCCCAGCCCCCGAATCTTCTTGCAAGAAAGCAGAGTCCTCTGTCCTCTGGTCACACTGATGTCATTTGCAGCCCAGACCATAAACCAGACAACTGTGGAAATACAGGTGAACATAAGTAGGAGGACAATAAGGGCTTCCCAAGTGACACAGTGGTAAAGAATCCGCCTACCAATGCAGGGGACACAAGAGACTTGGGTCAGATCCCTGGGTCGGGAGGATCCCCTGGAGAAGCAAACAGCAGTCCACTCCAGTATCCTTGCCAGAAAAAATTCCTTTGACAGAGGAGCACGGTGGGCTACAGCCCCACAGGGTTGCAAAGAGTCAGACACGACGGAGCACAGGGAAAGAGAGAGATGGACAAGACTAAAGACTGACTCCTCTTCCTCACACGATGGGGGCCCTCATAGAGGCCAAGGACAACAGAATAAGAGCGATGTGATAGGGATAGAGGGCAGTGCCACTGAGAGGCATAGCGTGCCCTGGAGCCAACAGCCCAGGGTCGCGGCTGGGCTCTGCTGCTGAGCGGCTCCAAGGTGCTGAGAAGAGCTCACCTACAAGACCGGTTACTATACGGCCTGCCTCAAAGGAATCAGGTGCTGGGGGTTCTGCCGGCAGTTCAGAGAGCTCAGGGCGGGTACAAGGACACCTGCGCAGCCTCCTGGCCACACGGGCATTTGTGTAGCAGACAGCAGAGCCAGGAGCAAGCAGCGCAGTGCCCTGAGTGTCCAAAGTGGCTTGTTCCACCTGAGCTCCGTAACGCATTGCCAGCCCTTCTTTATACAATTCTTGAAGACACTTTGGATTTTCTGATGCCCTGAAAAGCATCCAAGGTATCAAACAGGAATTTAGAACATAAAGATGGTGTGTCAAGTCAGTGACGGGGGAAACTCCAATCACTGGGGTTAGGACAACTGGGAAAGAGCATGGCATCCTTGCCTTTCTCCTACCAAGGTCAATCCTAGGTGCAGACAAAATTTGGATTTTTTTTTTTTAATAATGAAGAACCCTAGGAGAATTTATCATCTTGAACAATGAGAGGGCTATAAAATAAAAGACTGATCAAGTGATCGATTTGACAGCTTAGAAAACTAAAAATGTCAACTTGTCAAAAAATATAAGACACTTGGGCTTCCCTGGTGGTCCAGTGGTTAAGAAACTGCCTGTGAATGCAGGGGAGGCAGGTTCGATCCCTGGTCTGGGAAGATCCCACACGCACAGGACAGTGAAGCTCCCGTTCTTCAACTACTGCGGCCTCCCTCCCTGGAACTGGAGAAGACGGCGCTGCAGCTGGAGAGCAGCCCCATACTGCTGCAGCCAGAGGAGGCCTGCGCACGGCAGCAGAGATCCAGGGCAGCCGAAGAGATGTATACGTGTATACAGACAGACGTTCTTTAGTCGCTAAGTCGTGTCCAACTCTTCTGCAACCCCATGGACTGCAGCCCGCCAGGTTCCTCTGTCCATGGGATTTTCCAGACAAGAATACTGGAGTGGGTTGCCATTTCCTCTTCCAGGGGGTCAGAGTTTGAACCCAAGTCTGCATTGCAGGCAGATTCTTACCACGGAGCCACCAGAGAAGCCTGATATATATTATAAACAAGTTTAAAGACACAGCCACTTGTCTTCAAAGGAAATAAAGCTTTAAAAGCTAAAGGAAGTGAGATCTAGGGTGAAGAGCCCGCCCAGCGTCATTCGCTCAGTCACCCATCAGCAAGGGTTTGGTGAGCACTCAGCGCATGCGGTGTAGACGTTACCAGGACAGGAGCCGCTTCTGTTCCAGCAGGAGAGACAGTGCCCAAACCCCTCCCAGGAGGGTGACACTGAGCTGCCTCCTGTACCTGCTGGGTCCCCAGAGCTGAGCTCTGAGTCCTTTTGGCTCTGAGCATCCAATGTCTGGACCCACGCAGGGGACAAGGCCTCATAGAGGAAGGGGTCATACCTTTGCCTGCAGGCACTTACTTCTTACTAGTATTGAACTCTCAACCCTGGATTTCCTGTGAGTAAATTGAGGGGGGGTACTCTGCCTTCCCCTGGGACTTCCAGAGGACAAGGTCATCGGGAAGTTAGTGCTGATCTATTATTACCCTGGCACAGTGACTGCCTTAGGCCCTGGGGAGGAAAGAGAGGCCTGGGATGAATAAAACATGGTGCTGATGTTCAGACAGAGAAACAGTTACAGGTGGAGAAACAAGTCCTGAGAGTCAGAGTGATCTGCCAGGTCACAGGCAGAGAGAGGACGAGAACCCAAGCCTCCTGACTCCAAGGACCCTGCAATATCCAGGACATCCAACTGTGATTCAGACAAGGGGCCTTTTGAGCTGGGTTTCATAGGATTAATAGGAGTTTGCTAGAGGGTGCTTGGTTTAGGCACAGGACAGCGAGTGCAAAGGCCAGGAGGCAAGAAATTGGAGGGCTTGTTCAGGAGGCAGCATGTAGGTGAGTGGGGCTGGTTCCAGGCAGGATCAGGAAAGTTACAAGGGAAAAAAATGTACTGGCGGTAATTGTCCCTTAGAAGGAAGATGACCCTGCTTAAGGCTATATGGCAGCTTTGCCTCTTGTCTTCGTCTCACAGAACCTTGAACTGTATCAAGAGAGGTTGTTTTCCCCCAAGCAGAGGAGCTTGGTGATCAGCACGAGGTCTCCCGTCACTCTGCCAGACCAATCAAGTCAGCCTGGCCCGCAGAACTTTCTAGTCCCCACACAGGCCTGGGGAAAGTGGCCCAGCCTGGGGTGGGGAGGAAGGCTGTGCCGTCTTCACCACAGGGCGGGAGTGACCCCAAAAGCTAAAATAAGGCCTGTGTGCTCCAAAAATACTCTGCTCAAAGCATTGCAGTGCTGGAAATAGGCCCGTCCTCTGGCTTCCCGCCCGGGGACCGGGGCAGAGCAGGGAGCCACACTCCTGTCGCCACCCCTTTTTATTTGGGGCCATCAAGCCCTTGCCACCTGGAGCTGCCTCCGTCCACGGAACACTTGCTGGGGGGAGTCCGGGCACAGCCGCAGGGGCCCTTCTGGTGCCAGGCCCTGCTCCTGACATCAGGGCGCAGCAGGGGGCCCGGGGGTGGGGGGCAGATCAGGGCAGGCTCCCAGGACTGTGGGGACGTGGGCAGCTGACGCGGACAAGGTCATGAGTCCCGCCGCATCGGTGAACCAGGACATCAGACTCAGGACTGCCCCGGGCTTAGCCTAGCGGACCCCAGCAGCCTCTGACCTACCGACCTCTGACCTGGTCCCCTTTAACTTCACCGCCTCAGCTCCAAGCTGCCTTTTTCTTCTTAAACCCCATCGCAAGCCCCCGACCTCAGCTCCTCCCTCCAAAGCGAACAAGCAGGCCGGCAGGAACCTGCAGCCCTTCCTAGGTAGGCTTACCTGGTGTGTGTGTGGGGGGGGGGGTGCGGGGGAGCCCTTCTCAGCAGGCATGTAGCCACCATGCCCTACTTTACCCCTCACTCTGGCACCCGCCCCCCTGCCCCCTCAGCCTGGCTCAGACCCTCTCAGCCTCTCTTCTGGGACAAACTTCCTCCCCAACTCCCCCGCCACCCCCGCCGGGGTCTCCCCTCCTGCAGTCCCCTCTCTACACCCCCCAGGCCTGAGACCCAGCCTGATCCTGAGCTTACACCCCCACTTCGTGTTACCTTCTTCACAGCAGGTTTCCCAAGCGTCAGTAGTTCCAGGGCCAGCTTGGTAGTTTGGGGGCGGGGGTGCTGCACTGGGTCTCTCTGGTTTCGGCGAGCGGTGATTGCTCTCGCTGCAGAGTGTGGGCTCAGTAGTTGGGGCACACGGGTTAGTTGTCTGGTGGCGTGTGGGATCTTCCCACACCAGGGATCAAACCCTCACCCCCTGCATTGGCAGGTGGGTTCTCAATCGCTGGACCTCCAGGGGAGTCCCCAGCTTGGCAAGTTTTGTCTTTGCTCTGTACCACCTGTTCTTTTATTTTCTTATCTTTTCCTCCAAAGTGGCTCTCTTTCGTCACCAAATTTTAAATGAAAAGGAACATAATTTCTGCATCACAGAAGGAAAGCAGTACATGGCTGACATGGCGGGGGTCCTCAGTATCTGTTCATACCTTCTCACTTTACACCACAGCCCTAAGTTTTCACTGCCTAGATCCAGACTATATTTCCCAATATGACTTGTAGCAAGGTATGGCCATTTAGCCGAAGTTCTACAGATGGGCAGAAGTGGTGGTTGGAACTTCTTAGAATATTTTTTTTTAAGTATATTTTTTTAAAAAGGATGCACTTCAGCATCCCCATCTTCCTTCCTTCTAGCTGGAGTGCAGATGTGATTGATGGAGCATGGGCAGCTATATTGGACCATGAGGGAGTATAGCAGCAAGAAAGAAAAAACCTGGGTTCCTGATGGTCACGGAACTTCCCTGCCAGCCTTGGAAAGGTCACCTCAGGACTGTATTTGTATGAGAGAAATGCACGGAAACCTCTGTGACTTGGGGATTTCAGATGTTTGCCATAAACCTAATACCGGCTGAAACACGGCATTACTTGGAGTAAGCAGAAGGTGACTATAACAACGAGTGCAGTGAAAAATAATATTCTAAAACTGTTGATAGATTTAGCCACCCTTGAAGGCTCTGAACCCAGGAGCTTCTCTTGTTTTTAAAAAAAGAATAACAAAAAAGGAATTTGTCATCATGACCTCGAAACGATCTCAGTTGGTTCAGGACTGCTGGTTAACTGGAAGGGGAACATCTTTGTCTCCTTGTGACTTACGCTGTTCAGCACCAGGTCCTTCCCTCACTGCTGCCTGAAATCATCCCACTGGACACACCCTGGAGGCCGTCAGCACAGCACGAGGGAATGAAGCCTGTTGACCCCCCTGCTTCCAGCCTAAACCAGCCTTCTGTTCCCTCCCCTGGGGCTCCCGGGCTCCGCCATAACCAGCAGCCACAGACGATGTTTATCACCCTCTGGAATTCCACTTCCTGCTGCCTTGCTCAACACCCAGCCACCACCCAGATATCACCCTGGGTCAGCCTTTAGTAGATGTTTCTCAAGCGCCCGCTGTCTGTGGCTCCAAGCACAGGCTCCAGACCCAGTCAGCCAGGCCTTGTCCCTGCTGGCTGGGTGACCTGAGCATGTCACATAGCTCCTCCCCGCCTCAGTCCTGCTCATCTGTAAGATGGGCATAAAGAGTTAGACCGATCAGTGCATGTTACATGTTTGGAACAGAGCCAGCACTCACCCACCCCCTTGGACACATTAGCTGCTGTTGTTACACGTCAAGCAAGGGGGCTGCAGCAATGAGCAGCCAGGCAAGGAGTCCACCGTCCTGGGCAGGCAGCGTCCCCTAGAGGCCCCATAGACACAGCGTCAGCCCTGCTGGCAGCGCGACTCGCCCTCTGTGTTGACTGTGTCCCCCCGTGACGGGGGCTAGATGGTGGTGGACCGATAGGGGCCTGTCTTACTCACTGGACCAGGGACAAGTGGCGGCAGGAACTTCAAGTCACGTTCAACTCTGAGCGCCTAGCTGAGCAGGAGTTTGCACACAGCGGGTGCGCCGGGAAGCAGTATCAACAAAGGAACGACCACGCAAGACACCAGATGGGTGAAGACGGGGACCGAGGGCAAGGCGCCCCTCTCAGCCCAGGTCTCTGCCCCCAGCCCAGCACTATTCCTTCTGTACCTGCACCAAAGGCTTTGAGTGGCTTTTTCAAAATTGTGTTTATTTGCTCATATTTTTGACAGAGTCGGGTCTGCATTGCTGCACGCAGGCCTTCTCTCGTGGCGATCAGGGGCCACTCTCTAGTTGCGGGCCACGGGCTGCTGGCCGCGGGGCTGCTCCGGCCGCACAGGTTCTGGGTGCACAGGCCTCAGTGGTTGCGGCCCCCAGCCTTAGTTGCTCCGCAGCAGGTGGAACCCTCCAAGGGCAGGGATCGTAACTGCATCCCCTGTGTTGGCCAGGCGGATTCTTAACCACTGCACCACCAGGAATGTCCCCTAAGTGGCTTTCTTCCTGGCCCAGACAGCCTCAGTGACATGCATTTGTGCGTACATTCAGGTGGAGAAAATGTTAGCTGTGTAGACCCTGGTCTGGGAGGTCATCAAACTGGGTTTGAATCCAGACTCTCCCATTGGGTTGCTGTGCGGCCCCAGGGTGAGTTGATCCCAGCTCTCTGAGCCTCATCTTTCTCACTAAGAAACTGGCTGTCGACACCGTGATCTATTCCTGTATAACAGATGGCCACAACACGTAGTGGCTTAAAACACCAACCGTGTCCTGTCTCCTGGGGCACCTGTGGGCTGGGGACCCAGCAGGGCTCACGGCGGGTTCTGGATCCAGGCCTCCAGGTTGGGCCTCCTCCCAATACGGCGGCCCGAGGGCAGCCGAGTCACCTACTGGCGCCTCCGAGTGGCTCAGGGATCCCGGCCAGCGTGAATCTGCAGCCCACTCAGGTTCAAAGGTGGAAGAATTAGACCCCACTCCTTGGTGGGGCAGTGGGAAGGTTCTAGAAGATCATGTGGAATCGGAGATGTTGTCATAACCATCTTTTGGAAAATATAGTTGCCCCAGACGCTAACACGCCAGCCTCAGAGGGGCAGAGGAGGGTTTGTAGGAGGAGACCACTTGAAATGGTAGATGCTCCACGAGCAATCTCTGCAGTGACTACAGCCGTGATTGACTGGCTTCCAAGGTCTATCCACTCCTCCCCTCCCCTTCCTTGGTCAGCTTACACCCTGTTCATAATTCACAGGAGTCAACTCCCAGGAGACAGCTGGGAAAAGTAAGGACCTGTCGGTTCACTTGGAGTGGCCATCTGCCAGACACAGGGCACGTGGCCCAGGCCGGGTGAGCCTCGGCAGCACCGCCTGGGAGCTGAGCACTTGCAAGGGCATTGCCTGTCATGCCAGCTGAGCACGTGGTGGCCACACGTGCCCAGCCAGAGGGCTCCGCCTCCATCGTCCGTCAGTGTGAGGCAGCCCCCCATAGACGAGCCCCTTCCAGATCCTGGGGGCCTTGTGGCTTGGTTTCCTCCCACTCCAGCACAGCAGCGCTGAGTTAAGAATTTCTACTCACGGGGAACTGTGCACAGTTGGGCCCAGAGTGTGTACTTATTGGTCAGCCTTTCTACCATCCCTCTCACCAGCTCTCTTTGTTACCAGACCCCAGTTTAGCTGCTCATCACTCAAGAATCCAATACTGAGAGGCAAGTGCTGGGAAGAAGGACAGGCAGCTTTATTGAGGAAGCCAGGAGTCCTGGGGAGAAGGTGGACTCAGGACCCAAACCAGCTCCTCCCTCCCTAGATTTTGCGTAGAGATTTCACAGGGAAAAGAGGGAGAGGCTACACGCTGGGGAGGAGGTGGTGCAGCGTATGAGACCAGCTTGTGGACGTTCTTCTGAATGGTTGATAGTGAGGTAGTTGGGAGTCAGCATCATCAGCCCTCTGGTTCCAGCCGGTCTGGGGTCTCTGAGCTCATGGCAGCACACGTTTAGCTTCACCTGGTGTGGGTTCCATTGAGCAAAGCAGCTCAATGGCCATGGCTCAGAATACTACCTACAGCCCTGAGGGAGGATCTAAAGGCCCTTGACTTTGTACAGTGGCTGAGTTATCACTGTTTTGCCTTGTTTGACTATTTTCCTTTGTTTCTGCATTTTCTCGTTTCTCTGATTAAGTTAAATTTATTCTTTGGAACTCAAGGAAGGCCTTGGCAGCTGAAACTTTTCTACCAACAAGAGGCAATCAGACCATGACCTTTCACGAAAGTAGACCCTAGCCTGGGATCCCTTCCATGATCCCCCCTCTACTGTGTTCCAAGTAAATTTACATCCACCTGCGACCCTCCAAGGGAACCTTGTTCGGAAGTGGAAGGTCTTTGCAGATGTGATCAGATCAGGATGAGGTCATGTCAAACTTCCCAGGAGGTTCAGAATCCTCCTACCAATGCAGGGGAATAACAGGTTCGATCCCTGGTCCAGGAAGATTCCACACACATGGGGCAACTAAGCCCGTGTGCCACAGCTACTGAAGCCTGAGCACCGAGAGCCCGTGCTCCACAGCAAGAGAAGCCAGCGCAATGAGAAGCCCGCGCACCGCAACCAAGAGTAGCCCCTGCTCACCGCAGCTAGAAAAAGCCCGCACGGCGACGAGGACCCAGTGCTGCCAACAGTAAATAACATGGTTTTTAAAAAGATGAGGTCGTATTCCAGTCAGGCGACTGGTGTCCCTCTAAGAAGAGGAAATCTGGACATAGGGACACACGGGAGAAATGCCGAGAGAGCACAGAGGCAGAGGTTGGAGGTTGGCAGCCACAAGACTGGAAAGACAGGGATTTTCTGCAACCGCCAGAAGCTAGAGAGGGGCTTGGGGGCAGCCTCTTTCCCCAGAGACTCCAGAAGAAAGCAGCCCTGCCCACCACAGACTCCGTGAGAATGTGTTTCTGTTGCTTTAAACCGTGCGGTTGCGGGGGGGCCATTTGTTACAACAGCTGCAGGTCACACACACTCTTCGCACGCTGCACTCCCAGCTACACCCACCCTAAGGCCCTCCTGGTTCTTCCCACACTCACCCTGGTTCAGGTGGCCTATCCAGCTCCTCTCCCTGACTTATCAACTGTGGCAGAAAAAAAGAAAGATTTCTTTTTAAAGAAAGTACAGGGACTTCCCTGGTGGTCTAGTGGTTGAGAATCCACCTTCCAAGGCAGGGATGTAGGTTCAAGCCCTAGTCAGAAGCGCCCCGTGTGCCATGGGGCTACCGAGCCCATGGGTCACAACAAGAGATCCCACGGGCTGCAGCGAAGATCTCTCGAGCCACAGCTAAGACCCAATGTGGTCAAAAAAATTAATAAGTTAAATAATTTTTTTAAAGTATGTGTAACTATTCACAATACCCAGGACAGGGAAGCAACCTAAGTGTCTGTGGACAGATGGATAAAGAAAATATGGTACATAGACACAATGGAATACTACCCAGTCGTAAAAAAGAATGAAATAATGCCATTTGCAGCAATGTGGATGGACGTACAGATTATTGTGCTAGATTATCAGGAGATGATCGTGCTACAGGGAAGTAGGACAGAGAAAGACACATCACATGTGGAGTGTAAAACATGGCGCAAGTGAACGGATCTACAAAACAGAAGCAGACTCACAGACGCAGAGAACAGACTTGTAGCTGCCGAGGGGGAGGAGGTTGGAGGAGGGCTGGGGTGGGAGCCTGGGGTTAGCAGGGGTCTCACCAAGGACTCACTGTGAAGAACAGGGAACTGGGAACTGTATCCTATGATAAACCATTGTGGCAAAGAATACGGAAAGGTGTATATATGTATAACTGAATCTCTTTGCTATACAGCAGAAATTAACACCGTGTTGTAACTCAACTACGCCTCAATAAGATAAATTTCAAAAAATTAATTTACCATATTAAAAGTGTAATTCTAAATTTTGTTAATTCTATACCAAGTATTAACATTTGCAAGTATGACTGCTCTGCCCACCTTCTCATCTACTCAGGTCACAATTGCATTTGTTAAACGTCACGTCAGGGAATGAGACGCAGGGAAAGGACTCTGCTTGAGTGGATGGCGCAGGGAGCTGTGGGGAAGACCCCTGAGCCCCCCAACCCCTCTGCGCGTGTCTCTCTCACTGTCTCCCACCCCAGCTCCACCCCCACCCCCAGCCACGCGGGCATGGGGCCCTTGATTCCCCCGGACACCGTCCACAGTCCCGTCAGCCAGAAAGGCAACAGCTTCCCGCGGTTCCCTGCCAGCTCGACCTTGAGGATCAGGACCGAGGGCGCTGAGCCCCCCACCGCCTTACAATCGGGGTGAAATACACACAACACAGAATTCACCTTCCTAAACTGAGCGCACAGCTCAGGGACAGTCAGCACACGCACGTTGCTGCCCAGCATCACCGCCGCCGTCTCCAGACCTCCCATCCTCCCAAACTGACACCCTGTCCCCCGACACACTCGCTCCCTGTCCCCTCCCCCAGTCCCCACCACCCTGCTGTCTCTCCCTGTGGATCCGGTGCCTCTGGGGACCTCGTAGGAGTGGAATTCTTCGCGATTTGTCCCTGCCCGCCTGGCTTCTTTCGTTCAGTACAGGTCCTCCTGGCTCATCCGTATTGTCGCCTGTGTACGAATTCCAATGCCCATTACTCAGCCGTAAAAAAGAACAGATCTGGTCAGTTGTAGTGACGTGGATGACCCGAGAGCCTGTTACACAGGTCAAAGTAAGTCAGAAAAACAAGTATCGTGTGTTAACACACGCGTATGGAATCTGGAAAAACAGTGCTGGTGATCCTATTTGCAAGGGAGGAAAGGAGTGGAGACGCAGACATAGAGAATGGTTTGGTGGACACAGCAGGGGAAGGAGAAAGAAAGAAGTGAAGTCACTCAGTCGCGTCCGACTCTCTGACCCCATGGACTGCAGCCGACCACGCTCCTCCTCCATGGGATTTTCCAGGCAAGAGTACGGGGGTGGGGTGCCATTTCCTCTTCCAGGGGATCTTCCCAACCCAGGGATCGAACCCAGGTCCCCCGCATTGCAGGCAGAGCTTTACCGTTGGAGCCACCAAGAAAGTAGGGCAAGTTGAGAAAGTAGGGTTGACACGTATACTCCTACACTGCCTGTGTGTATGCTGAGTGCTTCAGTCATGTCCGACTCTTTTTACAACGAGCATCCCTTCTTAAAGCCCATTTCATGTGCCTGAAAAGCAATGTGTCGAACGATCAGCACCTTGCCCCTGTTCCCCTCAAATATCCAGTAGGACCCACAATCACTGTAACAAGCCACCCATCACCCTGTAGTTCCCTGACACTCCCTAGGGGCACGCCTTCCCCCCACAGCCACCCAGAACACCCAGCTGTCCCAGATGACGCTGGCCCTTGAGGAGCCCAGGGCTCTTTGTTCCTCATCCACTCCCCAAGTCTCGAGCCCCTAACACCCCTATGATGGTCCCCCCCGCCCCACCGCACTGCAGATTTCATCCTCAGAAACAAATCGCACGTGTGCAAGGCCCCGAGGACGGAACGGACCCCACCCTCCACCTCTGCATAGGCTCAGCTGGCCACGCCTCGTTAGCTTCACCACCATCCTTAGAGATGGAGACAGGCCCAGGGAGGAGACTGGAATGACACTGATGGCGTGCCTCCTGGGGGCCGCGGGCAGAGTGTCTCCCGGCAGACTTTCGGGGGAGTCATCATCCCAGTTCATAGCAGGGGAGACTGAGACTCAGAGAGAGGCAGGGAGTTTGCTCTGGGGCCCGTCACAAAGCTGTCTGGTGACAAAGCCAGCTAGGCCTCCTAATCCTAAGTCAGTGCACCCTCCCCCTGCCTGTGTGAGGAAGGGCAGAGGCGCTCAGACCCCCTACACCCCACTAACACAGTGGCCGCGGGGCCCCTGTGAGCCGCTGAACCCAGACCGCTCGCCCTGAGCCTCGGGTCAGCGCCCGGTGCGGCCCGGTACCTGCCAGGTGCTGCCGTGGCCACCAGGCTGGCCGCGGGGGCAGGGCGGCACGTTCCTTCCCTGGGCCAGGAGGTGATTAATGACCATGCGGCCAGCGTGAGCAGGTAGGGCCAGGTGCAGGCGCTGCAGCCCGGCTAGTTCCTCTGTTTGGCTCGTTTCTCAGGAGCTGGCTTCGCCCCACTTGGGAAAATCAGCTGCCTCGCCCCAGCCTCCTGCCCGCCCGGCTCTGCAAACACCACCTTTGCCCTGGCCCTCCACCTGGCTCTCTTGCTCCCAGTCCTGACCTTCAGAGCCAGCTGCCCCTGCCTGCTCCTGGGCCTGGCATTGAAGGCCTGGTGCCAACTCCAGCTCCGTCTGTCTCCCGACACAAGCCCGCTCCTCTGGCCAGACTTCCCCCGCCCCGCTCCTGTCCCCGAAACGTGCCCCGGTGCGCCTGCCTCTGCGCGCTTGTCTGTGGTGCCCACCAGGGCTGGCGTCCTCACCCCACTTCTCCTCCTAGGCTGAGACGGCAGCTCAGGAGTTGCCGGAACCTGAGTATAGCCCTGACTTTGCCGACGTAACTGCTGTGAGGCATCGGGCACATTCCCAAACCTCTCTGAGCTTCGGTTTCTCCATTCAGTTCAACGCATAGTTACTGAGATCCTGTGTCCACAGCGGTCCAGGAGCTTGGCAGTGGGGAAAACGTACTTTTCGCTGCCTATCCTTTTGTGGGCTTCCCTGGTAGCTCAGACAGTGAAGAATCAGCCCGCATTGCGGGAGACAGAGGCTCAATCCCTGGGTCAGGAATACCCGCTGGAGGAGGGCATGGCAACCCACTCTGGTATTCCTGCCCAGAGAACCTCATGGACAGAGAGCCTGGTGGGTTACAGTCCATGGTGGAGAACCTCATGGACAGAGGAGCCTGGTGGGTTACAGTCCATGGTGTCGCAAAGAGTCGGAGGCGACTGAGCAACACACACACACACACATCCTTGTGTACCTTTTAAATGCTGTATTATATGCAAATGTTGGCTAATTAAAAATTTTTAAGGGACTTCCGTGATGGTCCAGTCACTAAAACCCTGGACTCCCGTCGCGGGGCCCTCCAATCTGATCCTGGCCGGGGAACTGGACCCCACAGGCCGCAAGAAGATGGCAGAGCCCGTGTGCCGCAGTGAAGACCAAATAAAACAGGAATTTCTTTAGAAAAAAAGTGCTGAGAGACTTTTGGTCACTGCTTTTTGTGGCTATTTTTGGGGAAGTACGGTTGATTTTCCACGCACGTTAGTCTCAGGTGTGCGGGAAGGCGGCTCAGTGCGTGAGTGCGTCTGTTCTCTCGGTCTCTGCTCCCTGGGGGTCATTGCGGATCCCGGGCATGGGTCCCCGTCTATGCAGTGTGTCTGTGTGATTCCCAATAAAAGTTTTATTAAAACAATAATTACTAATGAAACCAGACTCAGGAAAGGGGAAGATGTCTCACTCCAAGGGCTGCTGTGAGGATGAAGGCAGATGACACACGTCAGGAACCGGGCCTAGCGTCCAGGAAAGAGGGCGTGCTCACCAAATCGCAGCTTCACCCTAGATGCTGTGCTCTCAGCTGCTCTCCCAGGCCTTCTTCAGGCAAACCTGACCCCCACCTCCTCCAGGGTCTCACGACCCCTTTGTTCATCCTAGGTCATCCATCCACCCATCCATCCACCCATCCATCCGCCATCCAGCCCCCATAGAGCCATCCACTTGGTTATTTAGTGAGTACCCACAATGCACCGTGCTCCCTGCCAGGAGGGCAGGGCATAACGATGGTGCAGCCCGAGTGCTTCCCCTCCTGGGGACGGCTGTCAGGTGGGGGAGAGAGGCCATCACGTCGTACGTTCCACATGGCATTCTGGCTGCCAGACTGTGTGCCGAGTGAACATGCTCCACAGAGCCCATGGTGGTGACGTGTGACTTGCAGAAAAGTCAGGTGAAGGATGGGAGGAAAGGCCAGTGGAGAGAGTGTGATGGAACATTGAGCTTGAAGTTGAGAGCAGGGCAGTCCTGGAGAGTTGACAAAGGATCTCTTAATCACGTAAGGGATTTGAACTCTGTCCCAAGGAGCAGGCTTTGGAGGGCGTCAAGGACGGAAGGGCAGCTTAAGGTTCTGGTTCGAAGCCCTAAGTTCAGCCGCAGCCTGGACGGTGGGCTGGAGGGGATGGGAGTCGGAGATGGGTGGGGATGGGCAGTGATGGTGCCAGGGGGCCTCTGGAGAGCTGGAGCAGAGATGCCCTAGCCAGGGTGGGGCAGGGACAGCAGGGTCGAGAACAGGATGAGCTCAGAAGATTCCCCCAGCTCTTTTTGTTTGTAATTTTTTTAATTTTATTTTTTTGGCTGCATGTGGGCTTTCCCTAGTCGCAGGGAGCAGGGGCTGGTCTCTGGTTGCGGAGCACGGCTTCCCCTTGCCATGTCCTGATGCAGAGCAGAGGCTCTATGTGCCTGGGCTTCAGTAGTTGTGGGCACGGGTTTAGTTGCCCCATGGCACGTGGGATCTTCCTGGGCCAGGGATCAAACCCGAGTTCCCTGTGTTGGCAGATGGATTCTTAACCACTGAGCCATCAGGGACGTACCGCACCCCCCCCGACCCCACCCACTGACCCCAACTCTTTATCGTGACGTGTTTCACCCTGCAGGGAAGTTGGAAGAACTGCTGGCGAGCACGGCCTCCGCTTGGACTCAACCAGCATGGCCATGTTCCCCGCTTTGCCTTCCTCCAGTAGACACAGAGCGAGACGGGTCGATTTCTTGTCTCTGAACCACTTGGCGGTGCGTCACGATTCCTTCAGCTGAATCTCCTGGCTCCGGGTCATCTTCCCCCGAACCACAAGACCAGTATCCCACTGCAGAGTCAACCGCTCGGCATCTGCTGTCCAGGCTGAGTTCCGATTTCCCCAGTTATTCCAGGAATGTCTTTCTGAGTTGGGTTTTATTTGTTTTGAGATCTAGGGACCTGTCGGAAAGTTTTCGGGATTGCATCTGGTTGCATCTCTTTGGCTTTTAAGGAAGCTTCTGGAGGTGGAATGTGCAGGGCTGGGTGAGTCACTAGATGTCAACGTCGGGGTGGAGGGCGGGAGGAGTCAGGGGCTCTGGCTTGGGCAGCCCACATGAGATTCCCGGGATGAGGAGTTCTGGAATGGGGACAGATGTCCACAGAGGAGCGTGTGACAGGCAGGGGGATGTGCCGGGTGACCTTCCGGGTCGCAGTGGGATACGGATTGGAGGCTGGCATAATAAGTGACCACAAACTGCGAGCCTTGAAGCAACCGAGCTTTATTCTCTCGTGGTTCAGGAGACCAGCAATCTGAAGTCAAGGTGTCAGCACGGCTGAGCTCCCCCGCGGACTCAGGGAAGGATCCTTCTTACATCTTCCGGCCTTTGGTGCTTTCCAGTGATCCTGGGTGTCCCTTGCCTTACAGCTGCACCCCCCGGTCTCTGCCCCCTTCTGGCACTTGACCGTCTCCTCTGGGTGTTTTCACATGGTTCTCTTATAACAGCACCAGTCCCTGGACTTGGGGTCCACCCTATTCCAATGTGGCCCCATCTTAACTAATTACATCTGCAGAGACCCTGTTTCCAAATGAGCTCACATTCTGAGGTTCCGAGTGGACCTGAATCTTAGGGGAGACACGATTCAATCCATTCCAGGGACTGCCTAGTCAGGAGAGGGTGAGATGCCCCTGGGGATACGGATGGAGGGGCAGGCCCTGGGTGAAGCCCCCTGCTATCCCGATGGCTAAGGGGCTCTCCATAGGGTGAGGAGGGGAGGGAGAATGGATATGGGGTCAGCAGGGCTGAGCGCTCCGGGTACCAAGTGAGACCCTCACCGAGCTGGGGGCTCTGGGTTCCGGAAAGAGAGCAGTTTGAGGGGAAAACCTAGACGGCCCGGGATTTTGTTTTTAACTTTCAATACTGGCCTTGGAGCCTTCTTTGAGGCCAGCGGGGGAAGTGCCTCTGTTTATGCATTGCTCTCTTGCCTGGAAAACCCCATGGATGGAGAAGTCTGGTAGGCTACAATCCACAGGGTCACAAAGAGTCGGACACCAATGGGCGACTTCACTTTCTTTTCTTTTTTCTTTCTCTGATGCTGTCAGTTCTCCACGTAGGACAGGAAGCCCCTCTGTGTGAGGGACCCTCACCCGCAGTTTGTTCACTGTGACGCGCCCAGCCCCCGGGACCCTACTGTCCGAGGTCCTCAGTGCCGGAGAAGGGGCTCCCGGCTGCTGTTCGCCCCAGTGATCATCGCCTTCCTGCTCCATCCCCAGGACGGGGGCACACACGGAGCCCCCAGGAAGGAGACCTGCCCTGCCCCTGCCCCTGGCCCCTGATTGAGGGAGGAAGGAGGAAGACTGCTTAGTAACAACCACAGTCACATGGGGGCGGGGAGATTGCAGTCAAGGGACCCCTGCGGGCAGGAGGCAGCCAGCGATGCCACGTGGGGGGCACTGCCCCTCGTCCACCGCTTTCCTTTGGGGAGTGTGGTCTCTGCTTCTGCTCAGCAAGCCCCCAGGCCCCCGAGAGCTCCCTTTGACTCAGCCATAGCAGAGTCTGAAGGTCCCAGGCTGGGCCTCCAGGGCGTCCAGCCTCCGCTGTCTGTGCTCCTGGCCCTATGGCCTTCTGCGCGTCGTCCCCAAGCACGCCCCGCCCCCCACCTTGCCCAGAAGCGCAGGAGACCTGATTTCCATCGATGACGTCAGACCCCTTCCCCTGAGCCGGCCCCTGACTCCTGCGGGGAGGGGCGGATTCTGGAAAACCCTCGTAGGATTGCCCGCCACCTCTTAGACCGCAGATAAGCAAGCACAGAGAGGTAGAGGCCTCTACCCACGGTCACACAGCAAGAGAGGAAGCCAGGATCCAGATCCAGACCCCCGTGCTCTGGCCCAGAGACACGGCACCTCACAGAGCCCGAAGCTTGGGCTGACTGTCGTCACTTGCCACCATTGCGTGGGCTGGAGTGTCACAGGCTGACGGCCGATCTCAAGGGGGACCGTGGAAGCTGGCTTGTCCTGGCCTGTGCACCCACTCCGGGCTCCCTGGCCGTCATCTCAGGTCTGGCCTCACTGGGGCCTGTGCCCTGGGCTCCGTGTGCCTGAGCAAGGACAGGCCGAGGGCCAGGGCACTGGGGGGTCTGAAGGCCAGGCGCTTCCAGACCTCCGTGTGGCCGCCAGGGTCCTTATATTTGCCCAGCAGCTGTCCTTTGGGCCCCATGCCCTAGCCCTGCCCCTGCCCGTCAGCCTGCCCTTTCTTCTCCACTTCCGGCCTCAGGTGGGCTTAGCTCAGCCCAGAGTCCGGAGGAGCCACCCCCCAGTTCAGCCTGGCTGGCCGCCCGCAGCAGTGAGGTTTGCTGGTCTAGTTGGGTTATTTTCTTGTTTTTATTAGGGGTCCTCATCCTTGTTCTCATGAGATACTGCAGCCTGTCATCTCCAGGCAGGTTGCTGCTTGGCCAGTGGGCGGGAGCCCGAGGCTCTGTTCCCACACCCCCCTGAGCCCCGGGGCACAGCTGTGAGGGGAGGAGCCTACAGGCATGAGGAGGGGCAGGGCCCACTCCTCCCAGCAGCCTGGCTTGGGGGTCTCCTCACTGTCAGGGGTGGGGGCGGCGGGGGCAGAGAAGGGTGGGAGGGAGGAAGCTGCTTCTCTGGGAATTCTGGCATAGCTGAGCCTGTCCCTCCTGCCTTTCTTTGAGAAAACATGCTGAAGCATCTTGCAGACACCCAGCCTCAGGGAAGGCCCTGCCCCCAGGCTTTGCTCTGCTGCTCCCTCTGCCTGGACCTTCCTCCCTGACTCTCCACAAATGACTAACTCTCACTCGTCCTTTCTGTCCCGCCTTCTGCGCCTCCTCTTCCAGGAAGACCGCCTTGCTTTCCCCAGGTCAAGGGTGGTGCTTTCCCCTCAGGCTCCCTTCCCCTGCACTCTTTCTGCTCCCACGGAAAGAAGGTTCCTTGAGGGCTGAGGCCATGTCCTGTCCCCACTGTGTCCTCGTCACCTGGCCCCACAGAACGTCACGGGCTTGCAGTCAGTGAGGCAGGAGGTGGCCTGGTGACCCCGCCCCTCCTTCCTCTCTCAGCACCTGGATTCGCAGCCCCACTGCCTGAGGCTCTGGCCTCGCCCTCCCCACTGGGACCAGGGCCAGGAGCTGCACCTAGACACGAGGGCCGAGAGGGCTGCTTGGCGGGTGACCTCCTGGAAGACGTGACTCCACGGCGTGAGAACTCAGCGATGGGGAGACGTCAGCCATGAGAGAGGCGAGGCCAGGGTGTTCTGGGAAAAGGGGAACAGCCAGTGAAAAAGCCCGGAGGTGGGAACCAGCCTGGCAGGTTCGAGGGCCACAGGGGCGGCCAGCGTGAGTGCTGCTGGGCGAGCTGTGGATTCCAGCCCAGGTGTGTCAGAAGCCGGGGAGGAACCAGCCCTGACTCAGCCCACGTTGCAGTGGGCGGGCTTTCTGGAGTCAGGGTGCCCGTTGAGCGGAGGGACGGGCCTCAAAGGGGATTCACGGTGGTCTCCACCCCGGCGGCTGCCCCTGTCCTGCAGATGCTGGCCATCGCTTGAAGATACTGCCAGGAGGCACAGCAAGGAGGAAAGCATCCGTGTGTGTGTGTGTGTGTGTGTGTGTGTGTGTGGTGGGGGTGGGGGTAGGCAGGATCACAGCTTCCGGCCCCCAGAGGCAATATCAATATTGCATGGTGAGAAATCGGTCAAGGGCGAGAGAAAACCTGTTTTTCTGCCACCCACAGGCATAGATCCCTGGGTGTAAAGAGCACTCCAGCCTTCGGGCAAAGGCAGAGTGTCTTCTGTCTTAAGATATTTACACAGACGTCAAAGTTATATTGTCAACGGGTGTTAAATCGTTTGATGGAAAGGACCCCTCTTTTCCTCTCTTGTTGGCAGTAACCTGCACTGTCTCGGGACTGGCCCTGGGGGTCTGATGAGGCGTGCCCACTTGGACCAGGCGCTTGACTCTCCCCAGCATCGCTTATCCCCGTGTGAGCAGCCTGAGCCTCAGGCAGGAGTGTACAGAAAACAAGCTCAACACTGGATTCCACATCCTGGGCCCTCTGAAAAAGACGTCCATCCTGAAATAGTTCATTTATACAAGAGAACAGAGCTGAAACTCTTAATACAGTAACACAGACGCGCAGGTCCCGCTGCCCACCGGAGGACTAAAACGCGCCAGGACGGATCACACCTCCCAGTGCCCCCTGCCCCCAGCTCCGCTCCACGCTGCCCACCGGGAACCAGGGCCTCACCGTTCTCTCCATCTCCCTGTGTGTCTCCTGCTCTGCGGTCTTACGGCCACATGGATGTTAAGAGGGAGTGTTTATTATATTGATGCTAGTCTCCTGGAACAAACTGGACAGCGTCTTCCTTGAAATAATTCTATTTGTTGATATTTTTCACTGCGCTGGGTTTTCGTCGCTGCAAGGGCTTTCTCTAGTTGCAGCAAGCGGGGACTACTCTCTAGCTGTGGCACACAGGCTTGTTTGCTCCGCAGCACGTGGGATCTTCCCGGACCAGGGCTGGAACTGTCCAGGCCCTGCGCTGGCAGGTG
Organism: Oryx dammah; assembly: GCF_014754425.2. Taxonomy (NCBI): domain Eukaryota; kingdom Metazoa; phylum Chordata; class Mammalia; order Artiodactyla; family Bovidae; genus Oryx; species Oryx dammah. The sequence goes on from NW_024070199.1 coordinate 45,813,875, forward strand.
GATCCTTGACCACTGAGCCACCAAGAACACCCCCCACCCCCACCGCCCCACCAAACTGGACAGCCTGAGACAACAGAAACGTATTCTCTCCTATTCTGGGGGCCCTCGACTTTTTGACGAAGTGCTTCCATCACCAGAAATCCGAAACGAAGGTGTGAGCAGGGTTGGTTCCTTTGCGAGGCTCCGAGAAAGAGTCCCTTCCGTGATGTTCCCTCAGCTTCCTGTGGTGGCCAAAACTCCTTGGCATTCCTGGTCTTCCCCGGTGGCTCAGATGGTAAAGAATCCACCTGCCGGTGCAGGAGTCACAGGAGATCCCTGGGTGGGGAAGATCCCCTGAAAGAGGAAATGGCAACCCATTGCAGTGTTCTTACCTGGGGAATCCCGTGGATAGAGGAGCCTGGCGGGCTACAGTCCATGGGGTCGTAAAGAGTCAGACTCAGCTGAGTGACGCACGCAGGCACGCACATTCCTGGGCCATGGCCACATCCCTCTGCCCTCTGCCTCCATCCTCACACACCTTCCCCCTGTGGGTCTGTGTCCTCTCCTCCTTTTGTGAGGACACATTCACTCTATGTGGGGCCCACCCTAAATCCCGGATGGTCTCATCGTGACATCCATAACTGGATTACATCTGCAAAGTCAGATTTTCACGGGGACCAGGGGTGGGACATGGATATTTCTACCCTCCACCGCGTGGAGGGAGGTACTCAAAATGTACTTGGGGATGGGGGGCTGATCCAGAGGTCCAGGGCGCCCGGTCGAGTGGGGCTGTGCCTGGCACGCCCTCTCCTTCGGGGTGAGACCACGTCCTACACCTTGGGTCCCCCACTGCCCAGTGGAGTGCAGGAGATGAGGTCTGGTCGGGGATGCTGGTGGCTGACTCAGGTGCCTGAGCAGGTCTGTTCAGACAGGCCTAGTGTGGAGTTGGGGGGCAGCCAGGTCTCCCCACCTCCGTGTGGTTACCACAACGCCGAGCTCTCGCCCACCATCCTTCCCCATCAGACCACCGCGGGGCAGCGCTGCCGCTGCTCTCAGCTCTCCCTGCTCCCCGTCCTTTCCCGTGGGGCATGTCTCACCATGTGATTGAAGAAATGACAGGTAATCCCTTCCTTAAGTCTTATCTCCTCCCCAGGATCCTGCCTGTCCTCTTCCTCCCTTCCTTGCTCACCGGCCCTCGAGAGATCCCTGAACGCTGAATGAATGAGGTCGGAAGTGGGCGACCCAGGTCCTTCCAGCCCCATCTGAGGAGCCTGCAGCGTGTGCTTGGCCTGTCCAGCGGGAAGGAACTTCTCCCCCCGGCTCCCAGGGGCCTTTCCACAGGCAGTGGTCAGCCCACAGGTGAGACTGCTCACCCACTTCATGCTGGAGATGGAGGCAGAGCGACAGGCAGGCGGACAGAGCACCACCAGGCCCTGCCTGCTGGCCCAGAGCACCCCAGGCCTTCCCTACATCTCCCCCTCAGTCCTCCACACACACAGGACCCGTCGCAACTTCCACGCTGTGAAGCCGGGTAAAGAGAAACCCTGCGTCCCCATCCTGCCCAGTGTGGAAGCCCAGACCAGCCAGTGCCCTGAATTATGAGGCCAGGCCTGGGGCTGGGCGGTTCCTAGAAGCCCAGCTTTGGGAATCAGCTCTTGGAAATCCCTTGGGGCGGCACCTCCAGGCACAGCGTGGGCGGTTCTGTGCTCCAGGCGCCCTGCTCCTCCATGCTACCTGGAACCTTCATGCATTCACAGGCTTTGCTATGGCCTTGGGTCAGGGGAGGCGTTACTCAGGGCTAAATATTTCGATCCAGATTAAAAAAAAAAAAAAAATCCCCGCCCCCAGTGCCCAGGAAATGGGCCTCATTTCCCTTTCTTCATTCCGAACCACAGCCAGTGGGTTCCGAGAACTCTAGGTGTCAGGGGACATGGTGGTGTTCCCTGTCGGCCCCTGCCAAGTCGTGGGCCACCCCTGCCATCACCATCTCATCATCCCAGCCAGAGGGCTGACTGGGCAGCGGGCAGCGGTGGAGTCAGGCAGGGCTGGGTGAGGAGGGCAGGAGGGGGCCAGGGCCTGGTGGGTTTTGAGCAGGCGGTCCAGGCTCCATTCACGGGAAGCAAGTCTGCCTCGTACGTGGGAGATGCTTTTCTTTTCACATTGGATCTGACTCATCTTATTCCTGTGACCTAAACTTGCATGCCCTCCAGAGAAGTGGCCTGTAGTAAGCATCAGATGTGAAGATCATTGTGGCACAAAAAAATCACAGGTGCCTCCCCTGGTCTTGTCCAGTCATTTGAGACCCCATGGACTGTAACCCACCAGGCGCCTCCGTCCATGGAATTCTCCAGGCAAGAATACTGGAGTTGCCATTCCCTTCCCCAGGGGATCTTCCCTAATCTTCCCTACTCAGGGATCCCCTACTCACGTCCCCCACATTGCAGGCAGATTCTTCACCATCTCAGCCACCAGGGAAGCCTAAACACAGTATAAACACACACAATTAGACAAAGCTAAGAGCCACGATACACACAGCTGCCTCCGGCCACAAAGGCAAGTGGTCACTGACACCTCACATCTCCACCAATGAGGCATAAAGAAATGACTCGAAAAGGCAGAGGAACCGGAGATCAAACTGCCAACATCCGCTGGATCACCGAAAAAGCAAGAGAGTTCCAGAAAAACATCTATTTCTGCTTCATTGACTATGCCAAAGCCTTTGACTGTGTGGATCACAATAAACTGCAGACAATTCTGAAAGAGATGGGAATACCAGACCACCTAACCTGCCTCTTGAGAAATCTGTATGCAGGTCAGGAAGCAACAGTTAGAACTGGACATGGAACAATAGACTGGTTCCAAATAGGAAAAGGAGTACGTCAAGGCTGTATATTGTCACCCTGCTTATTTAACTTATATGCAGAGTACATCATGAGAAACGCTGGGCTGGAAGAAGCACGAGCTGGAATCAAGATTGCCGGGAGAAATATCAATAACCACAGATATGCAGATGACACCACCCTTATGGCAGAAAGTGAAGAGGAGCTAAAAAGCCTCTTGATGAAAGTGAAAGAGGAGACTGAAAAAGTTGACTTAAAGCTCAACATTCAGAAAACGAAGATCATGGCATCCGGTCCCATCATTTCATGGGAAATAGATGGGAAAACAATGGAAACGGTGTCAAGCTTTATTTTTGGGGGCTCCAAAATCACTGCAGATGGTGACTGCAGCCATGAAATTAAAAGACGCTTACTCCTTGGAAGAAAAGTTATGACCAATCTAGATAGTATATTCAAAAGCAGAGACATTACTTTGCCGACTAAGGTCCGTCTAGTCAAGGCTATGGTTTTTCCTGTGGTCATGTATGGATGTGAGTTTCCTGTGGTCATGTATGGATGTGAGAGCTGGACTGTGAAGAAGGCTGAGCGCCGAAGAATTGATGCGTTTGAACTGTGGTGTTGGAGAAGACTCTTGAGAGTCCCTTGGACTGCAAGGAGATCCAACCACTCCATGCTGAAGGAGATCAACCCTGGGATTTCTTTGGAAGGAATGATGCTAAAGCTGAAGCTCCAGTACTTTGGACACCTCATGCGAAGAGTTGACTCATTGGAAAAAATTCTGATGCTGGGAGAGATTGGGGGCAGGAGGACAAGGGGATGACCCAGGATGAAATGGCTGGATGACATCACGGACTCGATGGACGTGAGTCTGAGTGAACTCCAGGAGTTGGTCATGGACAGGGAGGCTGGTGTGCTGCGATTCATGGGGTCGCAAAGAGTCGAACACGACTGAGCGACTGAACTGAACTGACTGATTCTTCAGGTGTGGTAGTAAGGATATAATTAAAAAGTGAATATAATTTAAAAATGAGAGTCTTGGGTATTTCCAGATTCTGGGTTTTATTTTCTTTTTGTGGCTGTGTGGCTCGGGGGATTTTATTTCCTTCACCAGAGACCAAATGAAGGCCCTCAGCCGTGAACGCTGACAGTCCTAACCTCAGGACCGCCAGGGAACTTCCTCCATATATATATGTCTTTAAATTTTATTGTCTTTATTTGGAGAGGGAGGGGAGAGAAAAACATTACATAATATTTGTTGTCGTTTCTCATTCAGTCAGTCGCTTGGTCCTGTCCGACTCTTTGTGACCCCATGGATTGCAGCACATCAGGCTTCCCTGTCCTTCGCCATCTCCCACAGTCTGCTCAAACTCGTGTCCGTTGAGTCAGTGATGCCATCCAACCGTCTCACCCTCTGTCCCCTTCTCCTCCTGCCCCCAGTCCCTCCCAGCATCAGGGGCTTTTCAATGAGTCGGTTTGTCGCATCAGGTACCCAAAGTACTGGAGCTTCAGCATCAGTCCTTCCAGTGAATATCCAGGGTTGATTTTCTTTAGGATGGACTGGTTTGATCTTCTTGCAGTCCAAGGGACTCGCAAGAGTCTGCTCCAACACCGCAGTTCAAAAGCATCTATTCTTCAGCGCTCAGCCTTCTTTATGTTCCAACTCTCACATCCGTACAGGACTACTGGGGAAACCATAGCTTTCACTCAGTGGACCTTTCTCGGCAAAGTAACGTCTCTGTTTTTTAATATGCTGTCTATGTTTGTCATAGCTTTTCTTCCAAGGAGCAAGCATCTTTTAATTTCATGGCTGCAGTCACCATCTGCAGTGGTTTTGGAGTTCAAGAAAATAAAGTCTGTCACTGTTTCCATTGTTTTCCCATCTATTTGCCAAGAAATGATGGGACTAGAAGCCATGATGGATGCCATGTCTTAGTTTTTTGAATGTTGAGTTTTAAGCCAGGTTTTTCATTCTCCTATTTCACCTAATCAAGAGGCTCTTTAGTCCCTTTCGCTTTTGCCATAAGGGTCATATCATCTGAATATCTAAGGTTATTAATATTTCTCCCAGCAATATTAATTCCAGCTTGTAATTCATCCAGTCCAGCATTTCACATGATGTACTCTGCATATAAGTTAAATAAGCAGGCTGACAATATACAGCCTTGACGTACTCCTTTCCCGATTTGGAGCCAGCCTGTTGTTCCAGGTCCGGTTCTGACTGTCGCTTCTTGAACTGCACAGAAGTGTCTCAGGAGGCAGGTCAGGTGGTCTGGTATATTCCCATCTTTTGAACAAATTTCCACAGTTTGTTGTCATCCACCCAGCATAGTTTTAGCATAATCAGTGAAGCAGAAGTAGATGCTTTTTCTGGAATTCCCTTGCTTTTTCGATGATCCAGTGGATGTTGGCAATTTGATCCCTGGTTCTTCTGCCTTTTCTAAATCCAGCTTGAACATCTGGAAGTTCTCGGTTCACGTACTGTTGAAGCCTAACTGGAAGGATACATAACATTATTAGTTGCTAAATTCAGATTCATTTTTAAAACAAGATTGTCAATGGGGTAAAAGGTATGTTGTGATCCTTGAGTCGGCCCTGGCCATTCCAGCTTAGACTAGTCAACGGTCAGAGCTTGTAAATGGAAATGAGATAAGCAGGAAGCTAACCTGCAGGTGTGGAGATGACCAGTGGGTCTACATCACAGACGGCCAAGGACACAACTAAGGCCAGTTGTCACGGGCAGAACTGTGTCCCTCACCAAATCAGGGGTCGGAGTCCTGACCCCCTGCACCCCAGATGTGACTGAATCTGGAGATGGGGACTGTCAAGAGTTGATTAAGGTAAAATGTGGTCACCGGGGTGGGTCCTAATCCCACACGACTGGTGTCCTTATAAGAATAGAAGGTTAGGGCACGACGTACACACAGAGGGACGGCCCTGTGTGGACACGCGGAGGAGACGGCCGTCTACACACCAAGGAGAGAGGCCTCGGGAGTGACCAGCCCTGCTCACACAAGCTCAGGTTCCAGCCTCCGGGACTGGAGGCAGTGAATGTCTGCTGTTGAAGCCTTCTGAGGCTGTGGAATGTTGTTACAGCAGCCCTAGTGAACCAATATACACCCAATCTCAAGCAAAACGTTTTTCAGCTTCCCCCCCTTTTCTTTGCATGAAATGCCAAGCCTTTGGTCCCTAATTAACTTGGTGAAGATGGACACCAGACACTCCAAGGCAAAGATCCAAAATGCACATAAGAGCTCTTAGCTTGACACGTGGATGCATCAGTTGGTCGACGCTGATTGCACGTCTGTCCACCTCTTTCTTGCTTCTCCCCCATGGAAGCTTATTGACCTTCCCATATAATGTTAGGGGTCGGGGGAGCAGAAGGGCAGAGAGGAGCTCTTGACCACAGGGCAACCTCAATGCTGCATCTCCGTGTAGGGAATCCAACCGATGGGAGCTATTCTCAAGAGCCATTCCTGGCCACAGCAGTTTTTCACTTACTCATCTGTTTCTCTGCCTGGACACTCAGCTTGCCGACCTGATTTATTGATGTATTTACAGCGCCTGGCCCGGTGCCTGGCGTAAAGTGGCTCTATGTGATCACGTCTATTGAATAAATGAATGGAGTGGGTAAAAACGGCAACGTCTCACCGTTGTCATCATCCGCCAAAGTTAGAGTGATTTTTAAGGAGGTGTCAGGGAGAAAGAAAAAGCTTTCCCAACTGTGATGAGATCATTCACTCATTCAAGGGAAGAGCTCAGACAACACACCCGTTTCTCGGTCTGCCTCCTGGGGCCGTGGGGGCGGGTGCCAGTTGGCACAGCCTCTCGGCGTTATCTGTGTTCCTAAATCAGCACTCATGGAGTCCAAATTCCCGACAGATACTCATCTTTGAGACTTGGGAACGAGGTATCAGAATTCCCCAAGCCCTAATTACCCTGTGTTTCTCCACACACTGTAGTTATTTGATTTCAATAATGATGGACTTTAATAAGCAGGTTAAGCAGTTTTCTGTAAAAAAATAAAATCATATACTTGTAGCTTTTGATTATCATAAACTAATAGATTTTGATGATATTGCATATTTTAATAGTGTGTGGAAACGATCTCTATCTGATGTAGACACTGGGTAACAGAAAACATGAAAAGAAGGGGCTATTAGCAAATGACAAATGCCAATTAAAAATCGTTTTAACGTGGATAGACCTAGAGATTGTCATGCTAAGTGAAGTTAAGTCAGGGCAAGACAGATACCATATGATACCACTTATACGTGGAATCCAAGAAAACATGATACAGAGGAACTTATTTACAAAACAGGAAGAGACTCACAGACCAAAAGAATAGATTTATGGTTACCAAAGGGGAAAGATGAGATGGATAAATTAGGAGTTTGAGATCAACGTATACACACTACTATATGTAAAATAGATAAACAAGGACCTACGTATACCACAGGCAACTATACTCGGTATCTTATAATAACCTATAATGGAAAAGTGTAACACTTGGTTGTATACCAGAAACTAATACTACTTTGTAAATCAACCATTCTTCTATTTAAAAAATGAGTTATCAAAAAATTTAAAGATAATTCCACAAATATATGATACTTAAAAGATTAATTGCTCTGTCTGACAGTCTTGAGCCTTTGTTTCATGACAAATATTCCAGTCATAATAAAACTTCTTTCACTTGATGTTAGTCAGATAGTAAGGAGTCCAAAGCGTTATTCAGGTTGAGCAAGAGAAGAGTACCAGTTGCTTTTTTAATTATGATAAGATTTATAGAACATAAAAGTTACCAGCTTAACCCTTTCTATGTGTATAACTCAGTGGCATAAATTATATTCACATTGTTGTACAACCATCCCCACTACCCATCTTCAGAACATTTTCATCTTCCTGGACTGTAAACCTGTCCCCATTAAACACTCGTTCCCCATTCCCATAGCCCTGTTCTGGGTCCCCACCATTCTACTTTGTGTCTTTATGGATTTAACTCATCTAAAAGACGCTTGCTCCTTGGAAGAAAAGCTATGACCAACCTAGACAGCATATTAAAAAGCAGAGACATTACTTTGCCAGCAAAGGTCCGTCTAGTCAAAGCGATGGTTTTCCCAGTAGTCATGTATGGATGTGAGAGTTGGACCATAAAGGAGTCTGAATGCTAAAGAATTGATGCTTTTGAACTGTGGTGTTGGAGAAGACTCTTGAGAGTCCCGTGGACTACAAGGAGATCAAACCAGTCCATCCTAAAGAAAATTAACCCTGGATATTCATTGGAAGGACTGATGCTAAAGCTAAAGCTCCAATACTTTGGCCACCTGATGCAAAGAACTGACTCCTTGGAAAAGCCCCTGATGCTGGGAAAGATTGAAGGCAGGAGGAGAAGGGGACGACAGAGGATGAGATGGTTGGATGGCATCACTGACTCAATGGACATGAGATGAGCAATCTCCGGGAGCTGGTGATGGACAGGGAAGCCTGGCGTGCTGCAGTCCATGGGGTTGAAAGGAGTCAGACACAACTGAGTGACTGAACTGATTGACTGAGGAACCTCCTGTGTGTGGAATTTTTCCTTTCGTACAGGCATATTTCACTTAGCATCATATCCTCAAAGGTCGTTCACAAGGTCACTTTTCCCCAGCGTTTTCTCTCTTGTAGTTGCTTTCTAATCTCATAGTGTTGTGGTCAGAAAAGATGCGTGATATGATTTCAGTTTTCTTAAATTCGCCAAGGCTTGCTTTGTGGCCTCCACTGTGATCTGTCCTGGAGAGTATCCCATGTGTACTTGAGAAGAATGTGCATCCTGCTGTTTGGGGATAGAACACTATAGGTATCACTTAAGTCCATCTGGCCTAATATGTCATTTAAGTCATCTGGCCTTATTGATTTTCTGTGTGGATCTTCAGTTCACTGATATAAGTGGGATGTTAAAGTACCCCACTATTATTGTGTTACTGTTGATTTCTCCTTTTATATCTGTTAACATTTGCCTTATATACTTTGGTGCTCTTGTGTTGGGTATATATATATATTTACAATTATTCTATCTTTTTCTTGGATTGATCCCTTGATTATTATGTAGTGTCCTTCTCTGTCTTTTGTAACAGCCTTTATTTTAAAGCCTCTTTTGTCTGATATGAGTATTGCTACTCCAGCATTCTTTTGATTTCAATGGTCAATGGAATACCTGTTTCCATCTCCATGGGGTCACTTTTTTAGTGGCTAAATTGCATCTGCTTCACAAAACCATAGCTTACAGTGAATATTCAGTGAGACGTGGCACAAGGTATTATTGGGTGGGTCTCAAATCACACAACACTGACATCCCTGGGAAAGTTTAACAGCCTCACACAGAGTCACACGTTAAAATCACCAGTTTAAGGACTTGTTCATTCATTCCTTAGAACACCACTCACAGCATGTGTGTGAAGTATCCTGTGTGTATAAACTCAATCATATTTACTTTATTCATGAGAATGACTCACCCTGGCAGAGACAGGGTCCTGGGCAGGCGCTTACAATGTGCCGCAGCCATAAGCCAGACTGGCTCCATGGTGGCTGATTCTGGCCCCTGTGCTTCTGACCTGGTTCCCGAATGTCAACCTTATCCTTCAGCTCCACATGAGAGTGCTTCCTGCCCTTGCTTTTTTTTTTTTTTTCCTGTGAAAAGCAGAGTCCAACTACCATGGAATTTATTTCTGCATTGCAAACCTAAGAAATATGAAAGCACTATGGGAAAAAAACTGCTGTATTAATTTATGGTAGCAATTCTTGAGATAAAATACCGCACTAGAGTAATAGCTTTTATGACTCTGCAGTAAAAGTTAACAGAGCCAACAATGGTTTTTTGTTTAATTCTCTTCCAACTCTACAGACATAATTCTGCCTTCACCTGCATCACACTTTCCTGTGGTTTTCACAGGGGACACACCTCCTTTTCTAAGAATCCCTGCACCTGCCAGAATGCACGGCCAGTGAAAGAAGAAAGAGCCAGTAAACGATTCAGTGGGAGTGGACTGGACTGAAGGAGGCATCAGGCTGGGTGTGCTCAGTGAGGTGACTTTCACCCCCTTCCTGCTTGACCACGGCAGCTGCCTGCTGTGAGAGCACTCTGATTTTCTCATGGCAGGCCTGGCAGTTACCCCAGGCTTTCAGCGTGCCCATAATGATGTTCTCTGTGGCCGTGAAAGGCAGTTCCTGCAGAACGCACCACTCGGTTACACTGGGGTATCCCATCAATCCTTCAGAAGTGTTCTGCAACGTATTTAATACAGTATCTGCAGTGAGAAGGGCTTCCCTCGTAGCTCAGCTGGTAAAGAATCCACCTGCAATGCAAGAAACCCCGGTTCGATTCCTGGGTTGGGATGATCCCCTGGAGAAGGGATAGGAAACCCACTCCAGTGTTCTTGGGCTTCTCTTGTGGCTCAGCTGGTAAAGAATCTGCCTGCAATGCGGGAGACCTGAGTTCGATCCCTGGGTTGGGAAGATCCCCTGGAGAAGAGACTGGCTACTCACTCCAGTACTCTTGCCTGGAGAATCCCAGGGACAGAGGAGCCTGGTGGGCTGTAATCCATGGGGTCACAAAGAGTCGGACGTGACTGAGAAACTTTCACTTTCTGCAGTGAGAAACACCTCAGTCAAACTGATTCGTCAGTTGGCACGGTCATTGGGTGTGCGTTCAAACTACTGCACAGATGCTGTCTGCAGGGGGTCCATGACGAAGGTCATCAGGAGACGGGCCAGGCTGCGGCACTGCTCTGAGCGTGTAGGGTTCTGCTGGTAAGTGTTGCACTTGAGCCAATCGGCTGTTTTTCAAAGGGTTCCTCCAACTCCTTGAGGTTTGCCGGGAGTCGTATGTCGGTACAAATCCTGTGCACCGATGCCCCCAAGCGAGTCAGCACAGAGAGCACCACAACCTTTTCGTGTATAGGTCTGCCCCGTGAAGATGAAAGCCCTCTTGAATCCTGCCTTTTCTGTCACCCTCTTGTCAAGCTGCTCTCCCTTTCGATCATCTCCCTCGGAGAGCTGCAGGGAGCTGGCCTGGTTGCCGGTGGCGCCCTTCACGCCTTGGAAGCACAGCTCATCCCGGACACGCTTCAGGTTCTGGAGACCCATGCCCAGATCCTGAATCCAGAGACAGCAACATTTCCCAACTGTGGTCAGCTGAGCAGGCTGGAAATGTGTGAAACCTAAGGTGGGAAGCTCGGCTCGTTCCTTGGCAAAGTCGGCAAGCTGAGAGATCACCCTGGCAAGCTTTGGCAAAAGCAGGTCAAATGCATTTCTAAGAACAATCAGGTCTGTTTCGTTTCCCACATAGCAGGGGGTGGCGCCAGGATGGATAATGCCAGCGGCTTTGGGGCAGCAGTGGGCAAACGTGTGCACGTGGACCATCAAAGCACGTGGTAACTGCTTCTCCTCCTCAGCTGCCATCTTGAAGTCGGGATTGTCCAGGTTAGATTTCACCTCCTGCATTTGTTCATCTGTGTTAGGCAAACCCAGTGTCTGCTCGGCCTCCGCCAGCCACAACCAGAGCTGCTGCCAGGTCTGAAGTTTGTACCTGTTACTAAACACGAAGCACATCTCCGGGCTGGAAAACAGGAGGCAAGCAGTGAGCGGTAGCTGTCGTGCCTGCAGGCTGCCTCCCGCCCGCCACGGTTGCCCCTCCACCGCCATCCCAAACTCTGCACCCCGCTGGAACTGCCTGCCCTTGCTTTTGACCTGATCGGTGAATTCCTTCCAACCAGTAACCTCTTCATGTCGACTATTTGATTCTCCAAAGAGAATGCTTTTCCCTTTGTCTCCATGGGATTTCTTTGGAAGGAATGATGCTAAAGCTGAAACTCCAGTACTCTGGCCACCTCATGTGAAGAGCTGACTTATTGGAAAAGACTTTGATGCTGGGAGGGATTGGGGGCAGGAGGAGAAGGGGACAACCGAGGATGAGATGGCTGGATGGCATCACTGACTCGATGGAAGTGAGTCTGAGTGAACTCCGGGAGTTGGTGATGGACAGGGAGGCCTGGCGTGCTGTGAATCATGGGGTCGCAAAGAGTTGGACACGACTGAGTGACTGAACTGAACTGAACTGAACTGAACTTGTCTCCATGTATCGACTGGTTTTTCACACTATTTGGCATTGGCTAAAATGTAACTTTCCTGAGAAACTGTGGGAAGGAATTCCTGCCTGGAAACCCAATGGGCAGTATCTCCCCCTGTGGCCTCAAGAAGCTGCCACAGCTTCCGGTCATATGTTCTGAAGGTCAGGGAGCAGACAGGAAGAAGAACCACGAGACTTTCTCCCCACACTGTTCTCCTGACAGAGAGGGAGAAGAAGAGAAGTGAAAGTTGCTCAGTCATGTCCGACTCTTTGTGACCCCATGGACTGTGGCCCGCCAGGCTCCTATGTCTATGGGATTCTCCAGGCAAGAATACTGGAGTGTGTAGCCATTCCCTTCTCCAGGGGATCTTCCCAACCCAGGGATTGAACCCAGGTCTCCTGCATCGCAGGCAGATTATTTACCGTCTGAACCACTCGGGAAGCCTGAGGACAGAGAGGGAACCCCCACAAATGCCTGCACTCTCTCTTATGTGGTGTTGAAGAGATTAGGGTCCAGTCACTAAGAGCCTTTCAGGGGCAAAGGGCAATGAGATGTCAGAAGACTCAGCTGAATTGTGACTCTCTCCAGGGTGGATGGGCATGGCGCGGGTGAAAGGGACCACCTCGGGTGATAATTTGTTTTTGTTGTTGAGTCTCTTAGTTGTTTTCGACTTTTTGCGACCCCATGGACTACAGCACGCCAGGCTTCCCTGTCCTTCACTATCTCCCTCAGTTTGTTCAAACTCGTGTCCATTAAGTTGCTGGTGCCATCTAAACATCTCATCCTCTGTCGTCCCCTTCTCCTACCGCCTTCAATCTTTCCCAGCATCAGGGTCTTTCTCAATAAGTCAGTTCTTCGCATCAGGTGGCCAAAGTATTGGAGCTTCATCTTCAGCATCAGTCCCTCCAGTGAATATTCAGGACTGATTTCCTTTAGGATGGACTGGTTGGATCTCCTTGCACTCCAAGGGACTCTCAAGAGTCTTCTCCAACACCACAGTTCAAAAACATCAATTTTCAGCATTCCACCTCCTTTATGGTCCAGCTCTCACATCCATACATGACTACTAGAAAAACCATAGCGTTGACGAGATGGACCTTTGTTGGCAAAGTGATGCCTCTGCTTTTTAATATGCTGAGGTTTGTCATAGCTTTTCCTCCAGGAAGCAAGCATCTTCTAATTTCATGGCTGCAGTCACCATCTGCAGTGACTTTGGAGCCCAAGAAAAGAAAGTCTGTCACTGTTTCCATTTTCTCCTCATCTATTTGCTGTGAATAATAGCGATTGCCCTATCCAACTTGCATAACCCTCAAAGCCACCCTATGAGGTGGTTCTATCATCTTCACTTTAGGGATGAGGAAATCGAGGCCCAAGCAGTTTGTCTAAGAATGCGCAGCCATGGCACAAAAAAGCAGAGCCAAGACTTGAACTAGTCCACCAGGCTCCAGAGCCTACATTTGTAACTACTGTGCAAAAGTGCCTTTCAAAGAGCGGCCTGATGACTGGCCTGGACAGGGAGCCAGTGGGACCGCCAGGACAGCCACCTCTCATCTCCATCCACGAGTCTCACAATGTCCCACTGTAATTATTCCTGTCTGCAGATGAAGACTGAGGCTTAGCATGGGTATGGACCTCACCCAAGGTTAAGGTAGAGGTCAGTGCTGGGGTCCCAGCTGAGCCCTCGGAGAGTCTGTACTACCTGCCTGTACCGTTCTTCCTCCAATTGCTGGGTGTTTTTATTGGATTGGCTCTATCTGAAGCACATAATGAAGTTGTCAAGAGAAGCAAGTTGCAAGGAGTTTATGACTTGCTTTTAATATATAATTACACAGATGCAAGAAACAGAAGTCTTCATGCTTGTGTGGGAGCCCTGAGACCCTCGAGGAGCTAGTGCCTCCCTGTGAGTGGCACTGCTGGGGCAATGCCAGGGAGAGGCTCACAGACCCTCCATGGGCGCCAGACTTAGTGCCTCGGTGGCCCTGCACTGGTCTAGGGATTTTGTCCCCAGTTTTGGGGGCCTGGGGACTCTTTCTGATGTAACATCACAATAACTGGCTTTAGAGTCAGTTTGGGGTTAGCCTCAGCTTCTACTGAATCATGAACTGCGGGCATTGGGCCGGTAATCTGGTACCTCCACATCCCAGCGTTCATCTCCGTGAAAGGAAGGATACATTGGGGAGGATTCAGTGAGGTTCTATGAGTAAGGGCTTCCCTGTAAATGCTCTGTACAGGGGATTTTCTCCTTCAGGCTCTTGGGGATGAATGTGCACTGACCAAGCTCCCAACAGGCTCAGCCGTGGACCAGAACTGCAGCTAACTGGTTGACTGTGGGAAACAGAGTTGCTGTGGAAACGGCAACACGCAGGCCCATGATCTTCCCTGCCTGGTAGCCACTGGGACCTCAGTTTCCTCCTGTGTGTAGTGGGAAGGCTACAGGAACAGCCATGTGGGAAATGACTTTCAGAGCTAAATACACAAAAACAGTCTTCTTTCTTTTTCTTTCTCCTTGTTTGCCAGCCATCCTCCACCCCTGATTCCAACCCCATTGGCAGGGATACAGGGGAAAGCCACATAGGGTTGGTTCTAATGGTTAAAGTCATGGAGCTAGTGAAGCCCAGGGCCCCTGCCTCCTCTGCAGGGACAGGATCACTGAGACAGCACTGAGACCCACTGATAAAATACTTAGTCCTTGGCGGTCCCTTCAAGAGACCATTCCTTCTCGCAAGCGTAGTGGCTAGATCAGCGGTTAAGCCCCCAGTTCACTCAAGGTTCCAGTCCCAGCTCTTCTCAAATTAGCTGGGTGCTGCTGGGCAAATGCTTTTTGCATCTCTGAGCTTCAGCTCCTTCCTCTTGAATGGAGAGCCACAGCCTCCACCACCTGCCCTCAGCTCGGACCTATGCTCCCCTACCCTTCCAACAGTACTGCCTACTACCATTCAGCGGGGCTTCCCTAGCAGTTCAGATGGTAAAGCATCTGCCTGCAATGCAGGAGCCCCAGGTTCAATCCCTGGGTCAGGAATATCCCTTAGAGAAGGAAATGGCAACCCACTCCAGATTCTTGCCTGCAGAATTCCATGGAGAGAGGAGCCTGGTCAAGCTGGCAGGCACATTTGTGAAAACATAACTCTGGTCACAGTAAAAAAAAAAAAAAAAAATTCTCCACCCCTGTACTCCCAATATTTTATTGACTTTTAATAGAAAAATTGGAGAGAAAACATTTTCCATGTTCTCTGTTCTCCTGACTGAGCCTCAGAACTATTTTTCAGGTAGATACTTCTGGGAAAGAGTTTAGTTGAGTGATATAAATTACTACATTGAAATGTCATCTGAGCTTCCTGAAAGCAATTTTCCATGGTTTGTTCTTGCCTAGGTTTTATTAAAGTAACATTGGTGGGGGGTTTTCCACTAATGATAAAAAAGGATGTACATTCATGATAAAGTATCTGGATAGCACAAAGAAGAAAGTGAAAACTACCCACAGTTCCCCTCAAAGACAACCACTGCCAACAGGCTGATGTTAACTCTTTCTAGGAGTATCTACGTACGGGCATATATAGAGAAACATAAAAGAACTGGATACAGTAACAGTGTTTTCTTATATGGACATATGTTTCCTTTTATAAACTCCAGACTAAAATTGAATTTTAGTTTTCCAAAATACTTCATCTCACTCATTTTACTAAAATTTTATCAGTTTGATTAATATTTAGAATTTTTCAGAGACAAGATAACAAATTTTACATAATACATACTTTATCTAAACACAGTTTTGTTTTTTTAAAAATATGGGCTCGCACTGTATATTCTTGTGTGTAATTTGTTATTTTTTTAAAAGCTTTTTCCCATTTAAAAAATTAGGGCATAAATAACATATTAATGTACAGTTTTGGGGACTTCCCTGGTGGACCACTAAGACCAGATGCAGCCAAACAAATAAATAATAAAGTAAAAATAAAATATCTAGAAAATGTACAGTTGTGTGAGAGTTGATCAGCACGTGTAGTCACGTAATTACCATTACAATCAGGATAAGGAATCTTGCCTGTCATTTGGTGGTCATCTAAAATATACCATCAAGCTTTCTGTCATTTGCAGGGCAATGATTTAACCAGTCTTTTTTTTTTTTGCTGGTCATTGGAGGTTGTTTACAATTTTCCTCTTACTGATTTGGCAATCTGAAGGAATGAAATGAATGAATGAAAGCGAGTGAAATCTGGGATTCTCATTTTCCTGCCGCTCTACCAAATGATCTGGGCTTCTCCCTCTGCTTGGAAAACTGCACATCCTGAGACCCAGCCCAGATGTTTCCCTCTGTGAAGCCCTCATGATGCCAGATGGAGAGCTGGTTCCCCCTCTTCTGTGTTTCCAGGACACTCAGTCTCACACTCTACAGGACCGGCATTGTGATAGTCGGTTTCTCTTCCCTGCTCCAGGCTGTGAGCTGGGCGAACGTTGAAGTTTTGTCAGTCTCCTGTTCCCCACATCTAGGCCATGCCTGGTTCACAGTGCTCTGTAACTGTTCGCAAGATGAGTGAACATTTCACCCTGTGGACAATTTCAGTATTGGGCTGATCTCTTAGGATGTAGGTACCTTCTGAGCATGGCTGCAATATGAATTCAGCTGGTAACTTGGGGAGAGCTGGATCGTTACCTCTGTTCCAGACCTACAGTCAGGGGTGCAAATTCATATTTATATGGAGTCATTGAAATATTTATTGAATGAACAAACACATGAATGAAAGGTGTGGTCCTGGCCCTCTTAGCACCTGTTCTTGGTAAGGTCACAACCGGAACTCAAGGAAACCACCTCGGAAGACTTCACACTTCCCCTCTCCCGCTCCCTCCCCGCCCCCGCATGCAGCCTTTTCTTAAGGGGGTACCCTGGTGGCTTAGACTTAGCCAAGCAGTGGCCAGCATCGCTTGGCAACAATGCCCAGACACTTCAGCTTGTGATCCAGGAGACAGACCTTGAGTGGCGAGCATCTGCGTTAATTTAAAGTACACTTATTAATATCTGTATCTGCAAAGTCTAGCACAGGACTTGGTGCATAGAAGGCATTTTTAAACGTTTGAGCAAGGATGACACATGGATATGAAAAGGATAACAATGTTTGAGAAAGATAAAAACGCCCGTCATTCGCTGAGTACTTCCCGAGTCAGGTTCCTGACTAGGTGGCTCCCTACAAATTCCGTTTCTTAGAGCAGCCCTGGGGTGGGTCTGTATCATTCATTCCCCCATCTTGCAGGCGGGCTCCCCCGTTGCTCAGGCCGACATTGCGGGGAGAAGCGTCTGCTGGAAGTTGAAGCTGGAGGGTCTGGCTCCAAAGTTTGCCTTCTCGGCGCAGCGAGCAGGAGCGTCCACATCACGCTGCCACCTCTGTCTCCCCGGGTCTGCAGGTGAAGCTCGGTAAGGGGCCTTGCGTTGAGACTGCGTCCTTCCGAGTCATGCAAGGATGGGCTCCTGGGCGGCTCCGGAGGCCTGTCCGCAGGCTGCGAGCCGGTGACTTGCAGCGGGGCGGGCTCTACCATCAGGTGTGAATGCAGCGGTGACCTTCGGGAAGCGTCCGGCTCAGAACCTGACGCCAGTGGACGCTCAATGACGACCTTTGGTGAACCCTCGCGGCTGTCAGCGGAGATCTGGAGACAGCCCCAAGCGGAAGATCCTGCCTAGGACGCGGCACAGACCCCGGACCCGGGACCCCAGAGCCTCGGCTCGACAGCGGCCCACCCACTTGGGCGGGGCTCGGGGCGGAGCTCGACAGAGGCCCACCCACCCGGGCGGGGGTTGGGGGCGTGGCTCGGAGTGGGGCTTGGGGCGGGGTCTGGGGCGGGGTTTGGGGCGTGGCTCCCGTCAGACCCAGCCAATCTGAGCCCGAGAGGCCAGCCCGCCCCACTGCGGAGGTGGTGGCACTTGCGCACTCCGCCGCCCCCGCGCGCCTCTCCAGGGCTGGGGGACGGGGCGGGGCGTGCTGGCGGCGCTCGGCGCTGACGCTGCGCCGACGCGCCCGACGTCGGGCACGTTGACGCCGGCGACGCGCCGCCGGGCCC
>NW_024070199.1:45832245-45889825 GCF_014754425.2 Oryx dammah
GGACCCCCGGCGGACGGGCTCGCGGGGCCGTGCGCCGCCCCCCCCCCACACCTCCCTGACCCCAGCGCCAGGTGACCCAGAGCTGGGCGCAGGGACGAGGACTTGGGGCCAGGCCGGGCTCCGTGGAGACCGGACCCTGCGCCCTGGGGTCCCCGCTGCTGCCGCACCGGGGCGCGGGTGCGAGCCGGGTAGAGGCGTCGTTCTCGTCCGGTGCGCGGTGCGCGGCTGGGCACCTCGGTCCCGGGGGTCCTCCGACCCCGGAGCACCGCCCCTCGCCCCGCCATTACATTTGAGACACAGGAGCCTCTCGTAGTCTCACCCTTCACTTTTCCTCCCTTCCTATTCATCCATCTCGATCCGCTATATTTCCATTGTGGAATATTTTTGGGGGGAGGGAGTGGGGTGGGGGGGGAGGCTGTGACCTTACATAAGTGAGGTTGACTGACCAACCATCGGAGTCTTTGCGAATGCACCTCTCGCAGTCCTTAACGAGCTTAGTTCCCGTTTAGCGCTCACCAAATCCAGCCCAAGAATCCGGGGAGCTAGTCAGTCCTTCCCCGGAGCTGACTGTACACATTCCTGTAAGATGCCTGATGGGTTTTGTACTTGTCAGTGTTACTGACTGTATGCTCCTTCTGTGCTTTTTCCTGAAGCATGATTGGGTGGCACGTGTTTTGACTTTCTGTCTCTCTCGCCGCTCCCCGCCCCACCCCACCCCCCACCGGGAAATAAGAAAGGAGGAAAAAAAGAAGGGTTACAGAAGCACACTTGTTTCTCAACAATCAGAAAGTACGGGTTTGCAAACAGAATGCCCCAGGGTTTGTCCTCTATGTGAGGGGTAGTCTTTTTGGTCTTTACCCCTTCACTGACGATCGTCAGTTTTCATGTCTTCATCTTGGGTGTGCCTTGCACTTCGGATAGGCCTGTGTGTATTTTCCCAGCGTACTTCTCTCTACAGAGCCTAACACTCAGATCTGGAAATAGTAAGGCCTTTCATTTATCAGCTCCAGATAGCTAGGAAGTTGCAGCTTTGTAGAAGCCTTTATTTAGAAGCGCCCCATGACGGTGGTCTGGGTCTCTTGTTTTCAAGATGATGTGCGAGGTGATGCCGACCATCAGTGAAGCAGAAGGCCCCCCGGGAGGAAGTGGGAGCCAAGGGTCCAGCTCCCCTTCGCAGCCAGATGCGGATTCACATTTTGAACAGTTGATGGTGTCCATGCTGGAAGAGAGGGACCGTCTTCTCGACACGCTGAGAGAGACCCAAGAAACGCTGGCATTAACCCAGGGGAAACTGCATGAGGTTGGTCACGAAAGAGATTCCTTGCAGAGGCAGCTCAATACTGCGCTTCCACAGGTATGGATGACTTTCCCCTGCAGGTTTTTGTCTAAATGCTTTTTTTGGGAGGGGATGCTGCTATTTTAGATGTGTATTTTGCCATCATCACTTGCGCAGCGGTGGTTCTGTTATTTGTAAGTCACATACAGATAGAGTTCCTGGGGGATTAAACGTCTTAGCTAGAGCAAACTGGTGTACCGTCGAGTCCTGTGAAGACACCTTATCGGTCCTGTTCATCTCTTTGGGGGGTCAGCAGAAGGAGCCGCCTATATTTGGAGAAGCGCTGCAGAGTTTTGGAAAAAAGGGCCACCAAGTGACCAGTCTCTGCAGTGCCTTCTGCTTTGTTGCCGTAAGCCTTTCCCCTCCTAATCGTGTGACTCTGTGGGTTGCATCACGGATTTCCAGTTTCCTAATGCAGTGTTCTGGACAAATGGAATGGATCTCCCAGGAAGAATATATTCACAGTCTGCCTTTCTCAGCAGCCAGGTGCTTTGTAAGTCAAGTTTGTTTCAGAGGATAGAAGATGGGTTCCTTCAGCACTTTCTCTTTAGCAGCTGAAGATTATAAAGTTCACAGTCACAACAAGGCTTTTCATCTAAGGGTATTGTGTTTGGAGCCGTGTCTCTAGGCCTTTTCTTGCGGCGCCGAGTGAGGATCTGACGATAGGTGCAGGGAGGTGTCAGCTGAAGATTGTGAGGTGGGTGGTGCAGTGTAGCGGGAGCCGCTAAGATTCCTCGGGTGTTTATGGCTGCGGAGGTGCCGTTTGCCTTACTCATGATAGGCGCCTTTATGGTGCCATCAGATAGACCTGAATAAGCGTGTGTGCATTCTCTCGTGATGGGTCTGCGGTGGTAAATTAGTAAATGAATAATTACTAGCCTTAATGCATTTCTTGGCTTTCGTCAAGTCTCCTGAAAGATTGATAAGCCAAACATTTGGACTTCCTCTTTAGCAACAGGAATTTGATGGCAGTGCTATGACGTTCCTTCTCTGTCAGACATGAGAATCATGGAAGTGTTTTTCCCATTTGAGTCTTGTAAATTACCAGATTTGTTTGGGTCCAGTGTTATCACCAGTAACACTGTCTCTAGGAGATCGTGAAGGACTGGTGTGCTGCAGCCCACGGGGTCACAAAGAGCTGGACACGACTTAGACTGAACAGCCGCCACCACCACCACAGGCCTCGAAGGATTGCCCAGGTTGTGCTTTACTGGGCTTTCGTTGTAGTGTTTGTAAATCTTTTCAGTAGTTGGGCGTTTTTCTTTTGTTTTTTTCATAATTGTATTTGTCTTGTAATTTGAGATGCAGCCGTGGACGTGTAGTTTTTTGAGGGATAAACACAGGGACGAAACAGGGAAGGGCTGCGAGTTTTGTCGAGTCCAGTCTCGCGCAGTGGAGGTTGTCACACCAGCAGGGGGACAGTTGCTCAGCTGCTCCGTGGTGTAGCCTGGAAATGCCTTGTTGAGTGAAGAATGCGATGATGTCACCGCTCACCTACTGAGCGCCTGAGTCCAACGTTTTAGAAACATGGGAACCAACAAGTAAGCCTTACTTGGATCCTTCCCTTTCTTGGCATCTGTAGTCTGTTTGGTGGCTAATTGTGTGACCAGGTAGGCGTGTGAATTAACTCCTGCCAGATTATGTAGGAAGTAACAATGTACTTAAAAAAACTTTGCTGTAACAGAACATAGGTCAGAAAAAGTCACACATCATAAGTGTACATTGCAGTGAATTTTTCACCCAGTGACACACTCTTGTAATTACTGCCCAGACCAAGAAAAGAACATTCTCAGGCTTCCCAGGAGCCCCTCCTGCCCGCTCCCAGCATCTCTCCCAGAGCTAACCGTAGTCTTTATCATTGATTAATGTGACGATCTTGACTTTATGTATGTGAACGTAATATGTACATTTTATTTCTTGATTCTTTCATTCGGCATCATCTTTGCGAGCTCTGTCCATGCAGGTTTGCTTGTTCCCATCTGCTGTGTAACCCAGAGACGGCTCGGTAGTAGAGAACCCACGTGCCAATCCAGGAGTCTCGGGTTTGACCCCTAGGTTGGGAAAACTTCCTGGAGTAGGAAATGGCAACCCGCTCCAGTATTCTTGCCTGGAAAATCCCATGGACAGAGGAGCCTGGTGGGCTGTGTAGTCCACGGGGTCGCGGAGAGTTGGACACGACTGAGCGCACACACGAATGCACCGTAATGCACTCTGTGCTGTTCGTGGCGTCCGAGTTGTTTCCCGGCGTCACAGACGCTGCCCTGCATGCTCTCGCCTGCTGTTTGGTGCAGATGTGTGTACATTTCTGTTGGGTGTGTTCAAAGGCGTAGCACCGCCAGGGGTGGAGTGTGTTCCACCCAAGGCGGTGACGATGACGGTTGTCCCGCCCGCCCCCCGCGCCCCCGCCCGGGGTGAGCCTCCGGTGGCTCTGCCCCTCGCCGTCTTCAGTTCTGGCTGTAGCTGTCTGGGGGTGTTGAACAGTTGCAGCTCCGTGGGGTGGGACCTTGCTACTCCCTGTCCATCCCCGCACTGCCCACCCCCAAGCAGGCAGAGCCACTGCTTCTCCGTGGGCATTTGGCGCCACGTGCGTACCTTTTTTGATGAAATAATTGTCTTTTGCCCAGTTTTCAGTTGGATTGTCTGTTTTGTTTCTTGTTGAATTTAGGAGTTCTTTTTATATACTCTGAGTACATGTATGTATGGCAGGTTTTTTTTTTTTTTTTACTTTCTTGAGTGTGTTTGCCTTTATTCTCTCTTAGTGGTGTCCTTTAGAAAATATAATGTCTTACTTTAATGTATCCCAGGTGACCAGTCTTTTCAGTAACCTTTAATGCGCTTGTGGCCATTAGCAAGATAGTAACATGAAGCTGTATGAAGATACTACCTTGTAAAAGCTTTATTCTTTATCTTTTACAGTTGGATCTGTAGTCCATCTGAAGTTGGTTTTTGTTTGTGGTGTGAGATAGGGGCCTTGATTCCTTCTTTTGTCTTCTAAGGTGTGGGTATCCAGTTGTAAATTTTTT
Organism: Oryx dammah; assembly: GCF_014754425.2. NCBI lineage: Eukaryota > Metazoa > Chordata > Mammalia > Artiodactyla > Bovidae > Oryx > Oryx dammah. The sequence continues at coordinate 45,836,605 of NW_024070199.1, forward strand.
TTTTTTAACTGTCCTTTCCCCAGTGTCATCTCTGTTGTAAGTCAAGTGACTGTAAACGTGTGGGTCTGTCTCTGGACTCCCCTCTGCTTCATTCATCTTGTTGTCTTTTTTGCACAAATGCCACACTGCCTCAATTACTGTTATTTAGTTAGTATTCATATCTGGTAACTTATACCCTACAGCTGAGTCCTTAATCAGTGTTACCTTGGCTGATCTTGACGCTTTGCATTTTCAGGTAAGTTTTAGAATCCACTTGGCTGTCCTTCCCCAGAAAATGCTGGGATTTTAATTAAGGTTGAATTTAGTTTGTTGACCAGTGTGGGGAGAAATGACATCTTTTTAATGTTGTTCTTATAATCCATGAACACAATATATATAGCTCTCCATTTTTTTAGATCTTCTTTATCTTAAAAGTTTATAGTTTCTGTATGTCTTGCACATGTTTAATTAGATATATTTTCCATGCCATTATAAATTACTAATATGTAGAGAGAGAATTGATTTTTCTGTATTCATTTGCTGAATCCATTTATTCCAAATAATTCTTGTAGTTTTTTATGTGTACACAATTATGTCTGCAAATAAGTGCTTTGTTTTTCCCCTTTCCAGCTGTGATAACCCTTCTCTTTTTCTTGCCTTATTGTACTGACTAGGATCTCCAGTACAGTGGTGAACAGAAGTAGACTAAGTATCCTTGTCTCTTTCCTGTTATCAGAGGAAAGGCTTTCAGTATTTCACCATCACATATGGTATTAGCTTTTTGATAGATATTTTTATCAAAATATGTAAATTCTCCTGTTGGTTTGATAAGAGTTTTTTTTAGTCATGAACTAAAATTATTACATTTTCTTAAGTTTATTTTTCTGCCGATTTTGAAACAGTCAGGTGATTTTTCTTTTATGTGGTGATTTAACTTTTAAAAAATTTTGTGATTCTAAAACAATCCCAACCTGATCTTGGTATATTTTCCTTGTTGTTGGACTTTATTTGTTAGTGTTTTATTTAAAATTATTTCATCTATACTCAGAGTCTGTAATTTTACTTTCTTGTACTTCTCTTCCTTGTTGATTTTAGTATCAAGGTTATGCTAGTCTTATAAAACAAGGTGGAGAGTGTTCCTTGTTTACCCCCAGAGTTCCTGTGAGATTGCTGTTTTCTTTCCTAGATTTTTGGAAGAATTGGTTGGAAAACCAGTTGGTTTCATTGTCAGGCTTTTAATTTCAGATTTAATTTTTTTCATGCAAATAAAATTTTCTGACTTTGGGTGTCTTCTTGGGTCTGTTTAGGTAAAGCATTTCCCCTCTGCTAGGAATTTACTGAGGCGAACAGACTCTCCAGTTAGTAAGTGGACTGTGGTTCATAATATCTTTCTTATCTGCAAGATGTGTTGGCTCCCCTTTTAAAAATCCCTGGTGCTGGTGATTTGTGCTTTGTCTCTTTTTCTTAATCAGTCTGTCTAGTTTCATCAGTCCTTTCGAAGAGCCAACTTTTCGGCTCTGTTTTTAGAAACTTCATATTTGTTTTCTGTTTCCGCATTTTCTGCTCCTTTTTCTTTCATCTGCCTTGTGCTTCGTTTGCTATTCTTTTTATCTGGTTTCTGGGGATAGAGGCGTAATTGATTTTTAGCCTTCCTTCTTTTCCAGTATTTGTGTTTAAGGCTTTAAGTTACTCTCTAAACACAGTTCGCTGCATCCCGCAAATTTGAATAAGCCAAATTTTCATTATCTTTTATGTAAAAGTATTTTCTAATTTTCATTGTGTTTTTTAAAATTATTATTCATGAAGTTCTTAAAGAAGTGTGTCATTTAACTTCCCAGTGTTAGGGGAAGTTTTTCTAGTGACCATGAAGAGCCCTGTCATCATCTTTTGGGCTACTGTTTTAAATACTGTGGACTAGCTTGTGAACAACAGAAAGTTGTTTCTTGTAGTCCTGGAGGCAGGGGAGTCCCAAGATCAAGGTGCCAGCAGGCGCCACATCTGCTTCCTGGTCCCTAGACTGCCCGCTTCTCCCTGCCCTCAGCCCGGCAGCCCATCCCCTCCTGCCCTGACCCCCTCCCAGAGTCCCTGCCTCCTCCTGTCACCACCGCGTGTGGGGTGAAGCTTGAGGGAACATAAACTGTCCGCGCATTGCAGCCCGTAAGTGTTATTCCAGTAATGTTCCCTGTGTCATTTCAGTCCTTGGAAATAAGTCGAGCTTTCCTAATGGCCCAATATCTATTCATTTTGTTATGTGTTCCTTGGGCACTTGAAAATAACGTGTATCAGTGGGAATGCAGTGGCCCGTGTTGTATTAATTAATCAGGTTTGTTAATCATGTAATTCAGATTCTGGTAGCCACGTTGAATTAAGCAGAAATAGGTGAAATTAACTGTAATAAATTTTATTTAACACACCCAAAATATTACCATTCCAGTGTGTAATCAGCATGATAAAACCTAATGAGATACTTTACATTCTTTTTTTCACACTAAGTCTTCAGAATCCAGCGTGTGTTTCAGGCTTGCAGCACACCTCACTGTGGAGCCAGCCGCGTTTCAGGTGACTGCACTCCGGGGGCCTGTTCCAGAGATGTGTCTTTAACGTCTCCCACTGCGCTTGTGAGCTTGACTGCCTCCCCTTTTCTACTTCTGCCAGTCTTGCGTATTGCCGTTGTGAGGCGATGTTATTGGTCACATCCACGTTTCGGCTCCCCATCTTCTTCCCAGGCTGGGCTGGAGCCAGCGCGCGGTGCTCTTTGCTCGCTAGCAGTGCTTCCTCCATCAGGCGCGGTTTGACGGTGAGGCTGCCGCATGGGTTTCTGCCCGCGTCTGCCTGGGTGCCTTTGCATAACGCGTGCATCGAGTCTAGTCTTCCCTTTAATCAGCTTGGCGCTGCTGGTCTTTTAGGGAGAGTACTGCCCTGTTTGTGGCTGTGGTATTTCCGGCTGCAGACGCCTTGTCCGTGCTCTGTCTGTCCCGCCTCCTCTCTGCCCTGCCCTCTTGCCTTCTTTCAGGAGCATGCAGCGCTCTCCTAGCTGCGCTCCTCTGTCAGCTTGTGGGTGTGCATTTGCACACACAGCGTGCGTGCCACATTCAAGTCTAACTTCCTCCCTGACACGACTGTTTCCTCCTTGTCGCTGTTATCCTGTAAAATTTTAGATGCGTTTTTGACGTTATCGTCGTTTTGTAGAGTTGATATTTACCCTCACAGTTAACCTCATTGTTGGTCTTCACTTGCTTTTTATATTTCCGTCAGAGACTACTTTTCTTTTTCCCAAAGAACTGCCTTCGTATTTTTTTGGTTCACGTCTGTGGGTGATGAGTTGTCTCGTTTCCATTTGCCCTAAAAGTCTTTATTTTGCTTTCACTTTCGAAGAGTGTTTTTGTTGGGTATAGAATTCCAGGTTGGTGGCTGTTTGTTTTGCAGCATTTTACAGATGCCAGTCCATTATCTTCTAACTTCCTTGTTCTTGAAAAGTCAGCTCTCAGTGTTGTTGTGCCATTAAAAGCCACACCTTTTTTCCTCTGAGTGCTTTGACATTTTCTTCTTGCCTTAGGCACCCGCCGAGCTGCTGAAACCAATGTGTGGTTTTCATTTTTGAGTCAATGGTCTGATTCTGGAACCAGCTTTTGCCACTGTCCCCATCAGTCAGTTCAGTCGCTCGGTGTCTGACCCGTTGAGACCCCATGGATTGCAGCACGCCAGGCTTCCCTGTCCTTCACCATCTCCCGGAGCTTGCTCAAGCTCATGTCCATCGAGTTGGTGATGCCATCCAGACATCTCATCCTCTCCTCCTGCCCTTCTCCTCCTGCCTTCAATCTTCCCCAGTATCAGGGTCTTTTCCAGTGAGTCAGCTCTTCACATCAGGTGGCCAAAGTATTGGAGCTTCAGCATCAGTCCTTCCAATGAATATTCAGGACTGATTTCCTTTAGGATGGACTAGTCGGATCTCCTTGCAATCCAGGGGACTCGCAAGAGTCTTCTCCAACACCACAGTTCAAAAGCATCAATTCTTCAGTACTCAGCTTTCTTTATAGTCCAACTTTCACATCCATACATGGCTACTGGAAAAACCCATAGCTTTGACTAAATGGACCTGTCTCTGCTTTTTAATGTGCTGTCTAGGTTTGTCATAGCTTTCCTTCCAAGGAGCGAACATCTTTTAATTTCACCATCTGTAGTAATTTTGGAGCCCAAGAAAATAGTCTATCATTGTTTCCATTGTTTCCCCATTTATTTGCCATGAAGTGATGGGACCGGATGCCATCATCTTCATTTTATGAATGTTGAGTTTTATGCCAGCTTTTTCACTCTCCTCTTTCACTTTCATTAAGAGGCTCTTTAGTTTCAGTCCCTGTAGGCACTTCTTATTCCCCTTTCTGTCTTATTCCCCTTTCTCTCCACCGCGAGGGGCCCCATTTCCATTTATAGTTTTTAACAACGTAGTTTAACAAAGGGCCTCTTCGATACATTCTGTACTTTTTTCCCTCTTTTTTTTTTTAAACTGATCCATCCTTCAGTTCACTGATCCTCTCTTCAGCTATGTCCAGTTTGATGTTAAGCCCAGAGACTGAGTTCTTAAATTCAGTCACTGTTATTGTAAAGTTCTGGAGTTGGTTTTAATTCTCAGAAATGTTTCCTTTTGTCAGGTATATTTTTGAACAGGTGACATTTGCATCTGACGCCTCTAGCACAGCTCTGATACGCCGATACACCTCTGACACTTCTGGATCTGGTTCAGTTCTTTTTCTCTTGGTCCTGTTTGTTGTTACACCCTTTTTTGCTTTTTGGTTGCACGTTGGACATTATGTTTGGAAAACCATAGAGGTTCTGAGTGATGCTGTGTTCTCCAGTTTGCTCCGACACAGACCTCCGGGGGGACAGAGCTCTCTGTTCACTCAGGGCCTGAGTGACTTGAGGCTGGGGGGTCCTTGAAAGCTCAGCCTCAGCAGCCTGCACCCACCTCCTCCCAGCCCCCCAAGCCCCTGGGATGAGCCCTCCAGCGTCTCTTTCTGGAGGCTGGAGTGCCTCCCAGGGACCCCCCTTCTCGCCAGGTCCTGAAGCCCCCATCTCCTGAGCACCACAAGGTGACTGATGCTCAGCGCTCAGCCGGTTTGGGCAGTGTTGGGCACGTGCTCCGTGCCTCTCTTTTTCTTGGGGAGCTTGGTCTCTTCACGTCCAGCCCGAATTGTCAGGCCTGTGCTTGAACTTTTGTCTTCTCAGCCCAAGGAGCCGCCCTAGCTGTGTTAGCCAGACCCTCTGCTGGACTTGTCCCCTGCCTCTGCTCCAGAGTGGCTTTGCTCAGATGCCCCGAGGGAAGGCGCGGCCCTTTCAGTCTCACTGCTTCCCTTGTTTGGAATCTTAGGTTGTGGCTGCCTGAGGACCTCTTTTAAACTGTATTTAGCTTTTCTAGCTTTTGGTAGGCTGACCTAAAGCTGCTTGTGTCTGTGACTGGAAGTGGGGACGTCCTGGGTGTCTTCTCTCGTCTGAAGCCACATGTGAGTGAGTGTGAGTGATAGCTGCTCAGTCATGCCTGACTCTTTGCAACCCCTTGGACTGTAGCCTGCCAGGCTCCTCTGTTCATGGAATTCTCCAGACAAGATTGGAGAACCTATTGGAAAGGGTTGCCATTTCCTTCTCCAGGAGGTCCTCCCAACCCAGGGATCCTGCATTGCAGGGGAGTCTTTCCCATCTGAGCCACCAGGGGAAGCCACATGGAACCGTCACAGTGATTGTATTCATCATCCGTATTTGATACAGGAGAAAACAAGAGCCGGGGGTCCTTGCCTGCCATCCAGGGTGGTGCTTCTACTCAGAGTCCCCAGCTCGCCCGGGCTGTTTCAGTGTCGCTGGAACTTGGGAAGAAGGTGGAGCCTGCGGCCACGCCGCCTGGGAACAGAGGGGCTGGTCCCCTCTCTTCCTCCGCCCCTGCAGGCCCAGGGCGGCCTTGCGATGATGCTGCTGGCGGTGGAGAAGGAGGCTGAGGAGGGAGGGGTTCCGGGACTCTGTGACGTGGTCACACGCGGGCTTTCTTTCTCAGTTTGAAAAAAATGACTGCTTTTAGTCTTCCCTCCAGTTTCACTTGAAGGTTGAAAATGGAGATTGTATTCTTAAAGTTGAGCGCAGTGATTTTACAGTCTTTTTGAAAGCAACAGTTGAGGTTTTAAAAAGACGTCTCAGAGAACTCCAGTAGATAAAGCCAAAAAGAGAGAGCGTGCTCAGGGTGCACTGCGGGTGGGAGCCCAGGCTGTGCTCTGTCTCTCCCAGAGTCTGTGATCGCTGGGACTGGCGGATCCAGCACCCCAGCACCCTGGGGACTGAGTCCTCCAGTGACTGCAGAGGCCGAGCTGGGCCGGGAGTAGGGCAGACTGTGCCCACTGAGTGGAGAGCCGCCAAGATAGGAGGGGACCAGGAGAGGGGGTGGGCGCCTCGGGGGCGCACAGAGGGGCAGCACCTGGCGAGGTCTGGGGGGCGCTGGCTGGCGCGGCTCGAGGCAGGGCCGCCCCTGAACCTCCGCCGTGCGGCCCCCACGGGGCAGAGTCGTCCAGCAGCCCAAAGTCCGGCAGGGTCAAAGTGAAGAGGGCGAGTTGCAGCCGGTTGAATGAACCCCTGTCCCCACTGTGGGTTCATTTTCAGTGCCTGGAGCGAGGTGGGTGAAGTGACTAAGCCAGTCAGGAAGGACCGAGCTCAGGGTCAGAGTGAGGGGCAGCTCGCTCGGTGAGTCCTCCTCGCCCAGGTGCGTTCTGGGCGCTCAGGTTCAGAGGTGCCCTTTCAGTGGCCTCACTGGAGTCGTGTTTGGGGGGTGGAGAGGGCAGAAGCCCACTTAGAAGACACGCTTATTCCTGGTGGTGGTGGCTTCTGAAGCCGTTTATACTGTTGGGTTCGACTGCGACCCAGTACCCTTGTAGGGTCCTGTGTGACAGTGGCCCTGGGCTGTGGGCACGGCCCTCCTTATCCCGCAGCCCACGCTCCCCGCCCCCCACACTCCCCCGTGCCCCACACTCCCCGCCACCCACACTCCCCTGCACCCCACACTCCCCTGCAGCCTTTTGGCGGCCCCTCCCCTCTCTGCACCCTGGACGCTGGCCTGAGCCTGGTCTGGGTCTGGGAGACTTGCGCTCTCCCAGGTCCTGGCCTGGTGCACACGGCCCGCCTCCTGTAGGTGGGCTGCGGGCCTGTGATTCTTGACTCTTGGAGCCGCCTCCAGGGTCCGCTGGTGAGATCTGGTTGACCCAAAGAGGGTTCGAGCCCGGCGGGCCCTCTGTCCCCACCCCCGTCCCCCCCCACCAGCCACGCTGGGTTAGAGGTCATCCCTCACATGACATGTTTTGCCTTTGTGAATATGTTAGTTCTCTCAGAGGAGGCCATTCTTCTGACCCTGTCCCCTGCTTGCTAACTCTTAGCTCCTGCTAAGAAACCTGGCAACTAACTCTTTCAAAGAACCAGCTCTACCCTGTGTATAAAACTCCTCTAAAACTCCTCCAAAATGCTCATATTCCAACAGCAGTTTTATTTCCACTAAGGAAACGGTTCTTAAAGTAGAAATGACGTGTAGCTCAAGCTCCACGGGGTCAGTGGCTCCTGCTGGCCTCCCAGCCTACCTCCCTGCTCCCGCTTCCAGCCTCGCTTTGGGATGGAGTGGTTTCAGGCGGCCCCGCTGTCGTGGTGGAAGGTGGGCTTGCTGGGCTGCGGCAGTGATTTCAGGCCCCTCTGACTCTGCACTGCTGTTGCTCCTCGGGGACCTCCTAGGGCCCTGTGGCCACTTGGCGTTCCTGCCACCTCTCTTATTTCACTGGAAGTTGCGGAGTGGAGATTTCTCGGTGCTCAGTCCTCTGTTTATCCACTGGTTCGCCTCTTAGGGAGCGCCCCTCGCCGTTCCTTCTCTCTCGGCCCCTGTGGACGCTGGCATTGGTGTTCATCTGGCGTGTTCATCCGCTGTTGTCTTCTTTCCAGAGATGGGCACCTTGAGCCCCTTGGATTGGCTCCTGCGGCCTTGGGCCAAGGCCCCATTAGTCTCTGAACGTCTTGTTTTCTGGCACAAAACCTGTCCCAGGCCCTCACTGTGTGTTTCCTGCCTCAGGTCTAGGCTCATCCCTCTGAGAAGCCCCGGTTCCTTTCCGTGGGGAGGGATTTGGGAATCAGCAGCTGGGGCCCAGGGGAACTCATTGTCACAGGGGTGAGCATCTCTCAGGTCCTTCTGGGGAACAGAGCCAGACAGAATGCTCATTTTCTAAGAACCCTGGATTTCACATTGTTATTTCCTTAACAAATTAAAATGGAGCCTTTCCACTTATTTTATATTTATTCTTATTTTACACTGAGTTTTGATGTCTAATGATATTAGCATTATTTTCTTTGTCCTATGATATACCTGAAATATTTTCAACGTTTTATTACCGTACTATGATAATGACCCTACTGTATGAAGCTTTAGAATTTCTTTGCAGTTGATTTGAGCCTTAGAATAAACGTATCTGAAGAATGTACAGATAGAATAACAGATTTTAAAGCAATGTGAAGTAACATGAATGACACAAATAAAATTTGATATACAATTAGGTTCATTTGTTTCTGTTTATTCTTAATTTTAGGCTTTGCATTTTTTTCTTTTGGAGTTAATGTTTCTCAAATACATAAAGTGTTTACTTGGCTCAAAATTCAGAGTTGTAGGAAAAGGCACCTTCAGACACCCAGCGTCTCCTGTCCCACCTGGCCCTTTGCAGGCGAGGTGCTGGCATCCTTGCCAAGTACGCGGTCCTGGGTCCTGCCTGTGTGGAGCAGTGAGCAGCGGTGCCCCCCTTACTCTCGAAGGGAGACAGTGAAGTTTCGGTGCCTGCTGTTGCTAATTAGATGCGGACAAAATGTTTCCACTTTGTAGGTTTTCCCTGTGGCCGAAAGTGAGCTCTTGGCTGAGGTTGGCAGGTTGGATCATGGTTCCTTGGCAAGGAAGGTCCACCCAGGGAGTTCTTATTCTTGGCTAGCCGGGTCTCATTCTTATTCTTTGGGGAGGTTTCATTTTGCTCTGAAAATGAACTTGGGAACTTGCAGCCTCCCTTGAATTTCCAAGGTTTTCTGCTTTGCACGTGGGCCAATTATCCGCCCTGCCTGTGTAATCTGAAGCCTTTACCAACAGTGGCAGGAACATCGACCTCAGGCAGTGGCATGCTGAAGCTGCCCAGTCGTCTTTATAGAAGTTTGAGTTCTGCTCGAGACCGATCGATATTCAGAGCCGTCAGTCTCTCTTAAAACCAGAAGGTGCTGTTAGAAGCCCGGCCCCCCGCTCTCCTCCCCACTTGTAAAGTGATTCTCGGGAGACAGGAATGCCAGGTAAGGTCAGGTCCTCTGTTCCCTAAAGTGGAAACCCATGTGGCTGGGGATGTGTTTCCAGTAGTCTGAGTATTCATTTGAATAGTCTGATGTGGTATTTGTTTTCATGTACATCACAACGTAAAATAGGACTTCATTTATGACTGCATGTGAAATCCAGTTGGGCCAGAGGGTTGAAGAAGGTTCGTGTAGAGTTTTATTTTGCTGTTTGGTGGCTTAGCTCCTTTTCCTCCCCTGTCGGCCAGCTGGCCCGTCGTCCCTGCCCGCGCAGTCTGCAGGCATTTCACCCAGAAACAGCACGCCTCTGTCCTCGAGCCGACGATGGGGGCACCAGGTCTGTCACACTCGGGCCTGGGCCTGTGTTCAGGTAGATCGACATGCGCGTGTGCACACCACCCCCACCCCCCCGACCCAGGTCAGAGTCAGGGCGGGTGCACTTCGGAGGAAAGCAGCCTGCTCAGGCCAGGTCAGTGGGACTTTCCTGGTCAGCTTCGTCAGTCCCCTCGCGGAGGTGAGCCTTCGGCATTCTCATCAGTGAGGGGCAGTGGCTGCTCCTTTTCATTTAGCGGTTCTCAATGTCTGCTGAAGCTCCAGTGCTTTGGCCACCTCATGCGAAGAGTTGACTCATTGGAAAAGACTGATGCTGGGAGGGATTGGGGGTAGGAGGAGAAGGGGACAACCGAGGATGAGATGGCTGGATGGCACCACCGACTTGATGGACGTGAGTCTGAGTGAACTCTGGGAGATGGTGATGGACAGGGAGGCCTGGCGTGCTGCGATTCATGGGGTCGCAAAGAGTCGGACACGACTGAGCAACTGAACTGAACTGAGCTGAATGTCTACCGTGGGTTAGGCATTGTCTCAGGGCTGTGTGGATGCATGTTGAGGGAGATTAGGTGAAAAATAGCCAACGGTTATTGCCTCTGACCCTTTAAGAGTTGAAGTACAGTTGACTTATAATCTGTTAATTTCAGGTGTAATCATCAGCAGAATGATCGGGCTGTACACACATATGTCCGTATTCTTTTTCAGATTCTCTTCCCACATCAGGTACTAACGAATGCTGGCTGCGCTCCCTGAGCTCTGCAGGAGGCCCCTGCTCGCTATCTGTTTCACACGTGCTAGCGTGTTTCACAGACTCCTCATCTGTCCCTGCCCCGTCCTCCCCTTGGGATCCACGAGACTGTTTTCTTTGCCTGTGGGTCTATTTCTGTTTTGTATTCAAGTTCATTAGTATCTTTTTTTTGTTTTTGGCTGTGCTAAGCAGGGCATGGGGTCTTAGTTTCCTGGACCACAGATGGAGCTCGTGCCCTCTGCAGTGGAAGCGTGGAGTCTGACCCAGTGGCCCACCAGGGGATTCCCGTGTCTTTTTTCTTTCTTTCTTTACTTAATTCCACCTATAAGTGATATGCAACAGCCTCTAAGCCTCTCTGTGAATTATCTCAGCAAAGCTTCATAATGATACTACAGAGTGTGCTTCAAACAGCACCGTTCGGTACTGTTCATTTCAGTACCGCTCTGCTAACAGTGACACTAATAGGAAGCAGGGCGCTATAATGTGCCCCACTATAGATGAGGGGACCGAGGTGCCGGGAGCTGGCCGGCCATGTTTTTGGTCAGTGCTGGCCCCCAGGCATCCTGACTGCAGGGTTCCTCCCACAGGAGGAGGTGGGGGTGGGCAGGGTGCCCCCAGGGCCTGTGGGGCTGGTCTGGGGAGGGCCAGGGTTTGCTTCTTCCGTGGAGGGTCTCTGTGTCCCTGCAGGCTCAGCCCCAGCCCCTCCACGCACACCCTGCCTGTGGGCGGCCGGGCACCACCCAGAATCGGGGCCCTCCAGTGGTCCCCGCAGAGCCCACCGCCCTGCTGCTCTGCCCGGGTGCTCAGCACAGCGCCTGGCAGGGCCCCGTGGCACAGACGTGGCGATTTCCTGACACTGGCAGTTGGTTCCTCTGCCCTGAATCTCTGAGGTCAGCTCTTCTTAGACGTCTCGTCTAATTCTGTCCGACTCTTCCTGCGGCTCTTTCCCTGGATGCATCGGACGTTTAGGGTTTAGACGTTTCTGTTTCTCTTTAGAGAGTCTCTCCGCTGTCCCTCATCACTTTGCAGAGACACGCTTTCGGGCAGCTCCTGCCCGCAGCCCCGGAACTCGTGTGTTGCTCAGCCGGCTCTCGGCACCTGGTGAGGTTCCTGCCATTCCCTGCGAGCCCGGCCGCTGCAGCGGTAAGCAAGGCGGGTGCTGTGGCTCTGGAGCAGCGTGCGCCTCGGGGCGAGCGGCTCCGTCCTCTGTGACGTGACTGCGGCCGCGGCAGAGCCCTCCCATGCCTTCCGCTCTGCTTCCATCCCCAGCTCACCTCCTGGAACCTCTGGGCGCTTCTCTGTAGAGTAAGGTGGAACTCGCCCCGAGTGCAGTTTTCTGGACAGAAGCCTGTCTCTGGAGGGTCTTCAAGGGACCTCGGGGTCGGGGCGGGAGGTGCGGGGGAAAGCCCTGGGCCTGGCCGCTTTCTGCGCCCCTCTTGCTCCGTGACTGTCTGTGTTCTCCGGTTCTTGCACCGCCCTTTGCTGTGGCGGAGGGCAGGGTCGACGGCTGGCCGCGGCCGGGCTGGGCCGAAGGAGCGGGGGGATGCTGGGCACGGAAGTCCCTCTCCTGGGGCCAGGCCCTTCAGCCGCCCGTGGGGAGCATCCCTGCGTGCTTGCATGGGGTGTGGTTCCTGCTGTGGGTGTCGATGGAGGTTTTGTGAGAAGGGCCAGGAATCCAGTGATGCGAGGGAGCCTGTGAGGATTGTCTGAACCGCGTTTGTTTTTGCCTGTGTGGAAGGCGCCGCTGTTGCGTCCGTGTGGCTCGGAGGTCGTGCCTCACGCAGGGCTGGGGCAGGGCTGGGGCAGGGCTGGGGCAGGGCTGGGGCAGGGCTGGGCCCTCCCTGCGGGCTGCGTGGCTGCCCTGAGCCTCCGCAGAGCCTCCCCAGAGCTGGGCGCCCGGGGCGGGCAGTGCCGCCTGGCCTCCAGCAGGCTGCTGCAGAGGAGTGCCAGGAAGTGTGGCCACGACGGGGGTCAGCTGTGACCGGCAGGGAAGAGAGGGAAGCGAGCAGAGAGTGCAAGCCGGGGAAGGATGTGCGGTGTGTGCAGCGGCTGCCCCTGCCCCAGCGTGTCCTCGAGGGGCAACGTCGGGGAGGCAGCGGCGTGTTTAACTCGCCCTCACACTTCTTGCTGAGAAACGTGGGTGAACTCCGTGGTAAGTGAAATGAGCCTGCTCTGTCCGGGGGCTCAATGACAGACTGCCTGCGTGATCCACCCAGGAAGTATGTCGTTGTGTGGACCCTGCGGCCCTCCCAGTGTTCTGGGGAAGCGGGGAGGGCCGGGCCTGGAGGCCGCAGGCCCCGTGCTGCTGCGAGGCTCTGGGGAGGCTGCTTATCTGGAGACCGCATCCGCACTGCCCGCATCGCTGCCCGCGGCTGCAGATGGCTGCCCGCCTCTGGATGTTGCTTGCGGCTTCCTGGCCGGAGTCTGGGCTCCAGGCCCGTGATGGGTGAGTCTGAGGCTGTTCTGCACTGACCCCAGGTGCGGGAGAGGCTGGGACAGCAGGCGGCTGAGGCTTCCAGCTCCTCCTGTGGGTCACATGCTGTTCGTCAAGGGCAGAGCCCCTCCCAGCCGGAGGATGGGGGCTCCGAGGCTGGGTGGCCAAAACAGACGGCAGGCAGTAGCTACCTGACCGTGAGCTTTGACAGTGGAAGGAAACCGTTGCTTCGGCGGCAGATGGCGAGGCCTCCTCCTGGCGGGAGGTCTCAGGGACCGTGGCTGTGTCCAGCTCCTCTCTGCCCTGACCTCCTGCCAGAGAGAGGAGAGTACAGCGAGTAGAGATTGGAATCAGGGCTTGGGATTTTCCTCCTCCTGCCAGCCCTTCTGTCTCCATCACGCCCTCTCGTTTCTGTTTCCTCTTCTGATGGCCTTTGCTCTATTTCCAGGAGACAATTTCGCAATCTCGAGCTGCTGCCTTTGTGGTGTGTGTAGCAGGGTGCCTGCTGATTACCTGAGCAGTAGAAAGGCCCATGCGGGGGAAAAGTGGTGGGTGGTTAGAACAAAGGGTTTAAGTTGGAAAGAATGTACATTCCAAGGTTGTTTTCTTGTGCAAACCGTAGAAATTCTTGGTCCCCAAAAAGTTTAACAATGAATTAAGAGGTTGCGTGAAAGCGCATTCCTGCTGATAGGGTTTGCATGCTTTGTACAAACCCTCAGATGCCCAGTACTTGCCTATTTGTTTCACCAAGGTGTTTTCACTGTTAGTGCCTATTGAAAGGGCCAGGCACGGCCAGGAAGTGAGACATTTTCTGGTGTACCTGTTCAGTAAGCGACTTCAGGCTGGTGATACCTCATCTTGCTGCTCAAACGGTTTCATTTCCCTCAAGAAAGAAGTGGAATTCCTTGGTGTCGACTTGGAATGCGTGTTTTCCTGTGCTTTGAAACCCTGCCGGTGTTGCTTCAGTTAACTTCATCTTAAGGTTATCTCACTGGAAGTTGTGAGGGAAAAACATGCTGGCACAGGCAGTCTGCATTCATGATCCCTTTAAATACCGTCAGTGATTTAGAGGGAGCTCGTGTTCCCATCTCTGTGTATTTCCCGTGCCCAGTGGCAGGTGTTAGGTTCCCTTTCTTCATGTTAGGGAAGCCTCTGTGGAAAGAATTGAGGGAAAGGAAGCTGTTGCTGCCCCCAGGCAGTGGGATAATTATTTTCATTAGGACAGACATGTTCCTCTCGTGTCTGGCGAACACACGAGCATCCTGGCCTCCTGCCCCCTGTCTGTCGTCAGGGGCAGGTGGTCCAGCTCTGCGGCTGGCATGCCCCGTCGAATGGGGCTGCCGCGGCTGTGTCTCCAGCCCTGCGTTTGGGACGCATCTCGTGCACTGAGGCCCTGGGCTTGGCCAGTCTGTGGACGCAGCCTGTGTGCAGAGCTGTGCCGGCCGCCGCCCGGCCACCCGGTCTCCCTGCTGCCCACCTCCCCGCTGTCCTCCTCCCACGCCGCCCGGCTACCCTGCCTCCCGCGCCGCCCACCTCTGCGTTCTGCCCTCTCTCCCCTCCAGGACCGCACGGCACAGTCTCGGTTTCTCTTTGCTAACACTGCTGCTCTTTTCTTCTGTTTTCTGGCTTCCTGGCGTGGGCCCTGGGTGCTGAGCCTCACAGGGCGCCTCCTGCCCTTCCTTGCCAGCCCGCCCAGCTCCCGGGTGAGCCCAAGCCTCAGCTGTGGGCATGCAGTGCCCCTTCCTGGCACCAGAGGCCAAGGCTCAGCTCCTTGTTGGCGCTCCCGGCCCGCATCTCAGCTTCCCTCCGCTCGCTCAGCGCTTCCCTCCATAAACGCCTGTCCTTCTGGCCAGGCCAGTCTGCTCAGCCTGCTCCCCTGCCCACACACGTGGCCCGCACACGCCCCTTCTCCCAGATGCCTTTCCTGCTCCCTCGTGCAAAACCCCACCTTTGTCTCATGGCCGAGGCCAGCCCTGGGTGCTCTCCTCACACCTCTGATTTCTGCTGGGCCTCAGGGGCTGCCCCGTCTCGAGGAGACGATGGAGTCTGCTGCCTGGGGCTGGCTTTACTTTTTATTCTTTTTATCTTTTCTCCAGTTTTTAAAATGCCTTCAACTTTAAGAAAAAAGCAGATGAAGCGGTAGGATGGGATGTATATCAAAGCCATGCATGAGGAAGCAGGAGAAATCGCGACATCATCTCCTGGGGTGTGTGGCTGCCCTTCCGCTTTCCTTGCAGGGATGGTGGTGACGTTCCTGGCTGGCTGTGACAGTCTGTTCCTCTTCACTAGCTGTTGAGTGATTCTTTTCTTTTCCACCGAGTCTTTCCTTCTTTCCACCCACTACTTCCATTTCACGTCCCCAGCTTAATAACATACCGATCTCAGCCAAGGTGTTTCATTTCTAGGACTGTTTTGTCACCTATAAAATAGAGATCCTCTGTTTCCCAGTGTTACAGGCAGCTTTAGTGAGAAGTAGAATGGAGCATCCACTGTGATAACTGCATGGAGTTGGCAGCACTCACCACACGTTTGTCGTCTGCAGACCCCTTACCGTGGCCCCCCCACCGCACCCCCCAGCACAGGTTGGAGCATCTCGGTCTGCATGTGGGCTTGGTTCTGGTGCTTAGCGGGTTATCTTCTCCTGCAGATAACGTAACGTCTGTATTCAGTTCTCAGTTCCAAGCCACTTATTAACCCAGTGACCTTTGCACTTCACTAACCTGCTTGGGCCTATGTGTTCTGACTTTAAAAGGAGGTCACTATGAGTGCCTTACTGGGTGGCTGAGAATAAAATGTGATAAAATATATGAAAATGCTTGGAAAACCATAAAGCATTAATTGAAAATAAAGTTATTGCCATTAATATTTAACCTTGTGTGTACTTAGTATAGTGCCTCAGAAACTGCTGTCGTTGTTCGGTAAGTTATTTGGACAGGGCGCCTCATTCCTCAGGCTGCGTTTCAATCTGCTAGGCTTAGGAGAGCCAGGGAGAAAGCTGTCCACCTGTGGTTATGTCGTTACATAATTGTAACTGCAGTCAGGGTTGTGTCCCTGGGCCTTTGATTCATTCTCAGCCATTCTCTTGTTAAATTAAAGGGTAAAACTTGTAACAGGGGACTCCTGTCAGACAGGTTTGCAGGACAGGGATACACAGACCCACAGGAGACGAGGAAGGTTACAAAGTGGCGATCCTTGCTGTGGGAGGTGCTGTGTTCCTGACTCCATGTAGAGCTGCCGCCTGGACACCTGCGTGGCACCCGGCTCTTCGCCGGGCTGAGTTTTCAACAGTGCGGGGAATCGTCTTCCTCAGGGTAGACGAGGGTCCCTGCAGAGAAGTGTTGCAGGCGGCCTGGGAGAGCCTAGAGCAGGAGGTGAGTGGTCCAGCCCGGCCCGAGGCCCCGGTTCAGGCTGCAGGAGAGTGTGCAGCTGTGACACAGCGTGGGGTGGGGGGACACCCGCTGACCAAGGCCTGGCGGGTGTGGCTCCCAGGAAAGGGGTGGCCGGGGCAGAGCCAGTCGTCTGCCAGCCTCTCGGGGAGACTCCCGATGAGCAGACAGGGTCGCGACAGGCCGAGAGGCGGCCCCGCGGGCAGCGAGACTCCGTGTGGACAATAAAGCCTTTATCTGTATCATTTCCACCAATCAGCTCCGTCGTTTTCCAGTAGCCAGTGTCATTCTTGTTCAGAAAACTGCATGACAGAGAATCAAAAGCCTTTTTCAAGTTCAGTTGTACTTATTACTTTCAGCCTTGGCTATATGGCCTTAAACACTGGAGCGTTTGTGTTTCTTTGACACGTCAGCAGAATTTCAGGAAATGCTATTAATGTAGCCGTGCATCCTCTTAAGCTGCTCCTTCTTAAACTTGTATTTTACTGACCGAGTGTACTAGAGCCCCAGGAGGAACTCCCTAATAAAGCCCTTTTGGTTATGGTTTTATCCCGTGGCCTTCGATGCACTGGAGATCGCTGCCTTCCGTCCGGTGTGTCCGGGCAGTGGCCCGCTCAGCCGTCCTCATCCCCTGCGCGCTGAGGCTTGAGCGGTCGGTCGTGGTCTTCGTGTCCGCTCCGTGCTGGCCAGAGTCCCGTTGCTGCTCTAGAGCACACTCAGGTGCGGTGTTCACGGCCCTGTCGCGTGTCAGAGAGCTGCTCTCCAGTAGCGCCTGCTGGGAACGTGGTAGGAATTTCTCTTGCTGCCGACATTGCAGTCTCACAGGGCAACAGAGCAGGTCCTGTCTTATAAGCCTCTCGGTGCAGTTGTTTGCCGGTACCCGTGAGGGCCCTGGAAGGCAGGGGCCGAGGGCTCCTACGTGTCTCGGATGTTCTCATTTAGTAACGTCATCAAGTCATTTCCCGGAGTGCTTGCTTGCTGTCCAGTCACTGAGCTGTGTCCGACGCTGCGACCCCATGGGCTGCAGCTCGCCAGGCTTCCCTGTCCTTCCTGTCTGCTGGAGTTTGCTGAAACTCCTGGCCATTGAGTCGGTGAGGCCATCCCATCCTCTGTTGCCGCCTTCTCTTGCTTCAACCCATGTAAAACGATTGTGGCTTTTTTTGCCAGGGTCGGGTGCAAAATTGAGGCTCTATGGCAGCTAATGACAAGCCTGAAATATTCCAAATTTGTGACTAAATCAGAAAAACCTGGAGCACACGACAAAGCTTTATGGAGACTTGCTAAGCTGTGACCTCCCGGGCAGTCCGGGAGTGGTGCCGGGGAGGGTGGCTTGATGGCGCCTTACCACCAGGCGGGGCTGCCTCCTCCAAGCCCGGTCCTTCCCTCGAGGTGGCGTCGGCTTCCTCTCCAAGTTCAGGGTGCTCGGACGCTGTCCTTCCCAGCCCTTCCGCACGTTTATCTGCCCGTGTTTCGTGGTGCGCCATTGCCAGGCGGCTGTGGCAGGACCACCAGTGGCTCTGGAGCGTGGCCGTGGGGTGAGGGAGCAGTGAGCGCCTGGCGTCCCGTGGCTGGAGCCCCGCGCAGTGCCCCCCGTTGTTGCCTTAACGTGAGATGCATGGGGGAGCCCACGTGGTGGTCAGCGTCCCGTGCTTCCCAAATGGCTCCCAAGAGGAGAGCTGCTGTGGTCACAGCAGAGAGTAGAGAACAAACGGAATCTCTCAGAGGTGTTTTCAGTCCGTGTGGTGTGACCGCAGCTAGAATATAAGCACGCTGGACACAGAAAGGAGACCAGTTCTGGGTGTCCATTGGAAGGACTGATGCTGAAGCTGAAACTCCACCATTTTGGCTGCCTGATGTGAAGAGCTGACTCATTGGAAAAGACCCTGATGCTGGGAGGGATTGGGGGCAGGAGAAGAAGGGGATGACAGAGGATGAGATGGTTGGATGGCATCACCGACTCAATGGACATGGGTTTGGGTGGACTCCGGGAGTTGGTGATAGACAGGGAGGCCTGGCGTGCTGCAGTTCATGGGGTCGCAAAGAGTCAGACACGACCGAGCAACTGAACTGAACTGAGACACAAAAACTTCACATGCAACTAGAATAAGTCATTTTATCTATTTTCTTAAATATGTGGGACCGAGCCTGAGTCAGAGTTGACTGTTCAATCTGCCTTCCTAAAAGTGTTTGTTAAAGTGGCCAGCCGGTTGGCAGTTGTCTTAATGGAAAGCTAGGCGAGTTGTTTTGTCCTTGAAATTGCCTTATATTTATTTGGGCATGTATACTATATATGTAATATATAATTAAGTAATTTGGATATCCAACCAAATAACCAAAGGTTTATGGTTATTTTTACTGTTTTATAATAGCATAATATTTTAATCTGTCCTTTATTGCCGTGGGGAAATTAGAAAAGGCAAAGATTCTAAATGGAGAAATGGTGGTGACATTCGAGCAAAATTAATGCCTTTTTTCTTTTGCAAATGAAGTTTCACGTTTAAAAAGCAGTGAGGCCGTCCTCACCTGCCCAGGACGGTAAGGGGCCACGCCGGCTGAGCGTGTGCAGAGCAGTCCTTCCTCAGGGGACGCGATGATAGTTGCTTCTGATCTTGACTTTTGTTCGTCAAGACATCAAAACCCTGCAAGTTACAGAATGGCCAGAGAGATGACAAAAGTGCAGAGCTGGTATTTATGTCATGCGCGTAATTTATGGCATTAGAAACATTGCGAGTCAACGAATGGGACCCTCTGAGCCAGCAGGTCTTCTGTGTGTGCCTGAGGGCAATCCAGCAGCTCCTTTTTATAATGCTTTTTTCACTCATTATTTTTCTACTGGCACATGATTGCTTTACAATGTTTTGCTAGTTTCTGCTGAACAGCAAAGCGGCTCATCTACATATAAACATACATCCTCACTCCCATTATATTTAAATTATAATCTGTCTTCTCATAAAATTACATCTGTTTAAGAATCTACCTAAACACATGAGTTTAAGAAATCAGTACATAGCCTAATTGTAACATAAACTGAATTGTTAGCATTTGTTTACAGTAAAATATTTTATCTAAGTGTTTGGGCATAACTGCACTGGAAGACTATATAAGTCAGATGTGTGTACTCCTGCCAGTGAGCATTTCAGTTTAAGAGAAGATGGTCAGAAGCCATTTTGTAGGACAGTATAGGAATGTCCAGATATATTAGGATAAGTAAAAACAGACCAACTTCACTGGTGTTTGATCAAAGAAAAATAACAGTAGCTGAAATGAGGATAAAGTGGCACTCATGTTACACATTGTCAAGTGAGAAAATGAGGACGTCTAATAACCTCACAAACAAGCTGAGCCTTCTTTGTTAGAGACACGCCAGCTAATCCCCTGCCTGGAGAGGGTCAGGGGAGTGCGGGAGCACTCACGCCCAGGGGCGGGCGTGCAGCCAGTGTCTGACACAGAAGAAGGTTTTGCGGACTTGTGTGTGATAGGTGAGAAAGGCGCAGGATGGATCCGAAAAGAAACGTTAACACCAAGGTTGAGTAACACCCAGGATGACGGGACTTCAAAGCATCAGATGTTTTCACACATTGCTGGCCCATGAGGAATCATTTAGCAGTGTCCATTAAAGTAATAAATGTCCTTTGACTCAGAACTTCTCAGATTATCCTGCAGATAAACTTGGCACACATGCAGAATGGTATATGTGCGAGGCCATTTGTTGTCATGTGTATTTGTAACAGCAGAAGATCGGAGGCAAAACCATAAGTGTCCATCAGCCAGTGCACAAAGGACAAGTCACCGATTTTGAATTCATTGGTCTATGCAGTCATGGCAGCTGTGAGAGAGGAAAAGAACTTTATGGACTGATGGGGAAGCATCCTTAGGTTACGTCCTTAACTGTAGAAAAGGAAGGGGAAATGGATGTATTTGTTGGCATCCATGTATACATACATCTGCAAGAAACGCTAGCTTTAGTTACCTGTCGTGTGGGAGCGGACAGGGCGCTGGAAGGGAGGCTTTTCTCACGTGTGCCTTTATCACTGCTCCAAGCGTGTGTGTGTGTGTGTGTGTGTGTGTGTGTGTGTGTGTGCGCGCTCCATCCTAAGTCCCCTTCTGAAGAAGTCTGTGAACGAGACGAGAGCCTTGAAGATGAGCCGAGTGGCCGGCCATCAGAGTTTGACAGCGACCAGTTGAGAGCATCGTCGACTCTAATCCTCTTGTAACTACATGAGAAGTTGTTTATTGAAGTCGATGCCGACCATTCTACGGTTGTTTGGCACTTGAAGTAAATTGGAAAGGTGGAAAGGCTTGATAAGTGGGTGCCTCATGAGCTGACCAAAAATTTTTTTTAAATAATAATTTTGAAGTGTTATCTTCTCTTATCCTTCACAACAACAACCATTTCCCGATTGGATTGTGACGTACGATGAAAAGTGGATTTTATACAACCGGCAAAGACCAGCTTAGTGGTTGGACTGATAAGAAGCTCAAAAGCACTTCCTAAAGCCAAACTTGTACCAAAAAAAGATCGTGGTCACTGATTGGTGGTCTGCTGCCCATCCGATCCCCTGCAGCTTTCTGAATCCTGGTGAACCCATTACCTCTGAGCAATGTGCTCAGCGAATCAATGGGATGCACCTAAAACCGCAACCCCTGCAGCTGGCATTCGTCACAGAACGGGCCCCGTTCTTCTCCACCGCAGCGCCCGGCTGCACGTCGCAGAACCAGCACTGAAGAAGCTGAGCAGATAGGGCTGCAGAGTGTTGCTTCATCCACCATATTCACCTGGCCTGTTGCCGACCAGCTGCCACTTCTTCAGGCGTTTCAACGACATTTTGCAGGCAAAACGCCTCCACAACCAGCAGCAGGCAGAAAATGCTTTCCAAGAGTTCGTTGAATCCCAAGGCATGGATTTTTACCCTACAGGAGTAAACAAACTTATTTCTCATTGGCAAAAATGTTGATTGTAATGGTTCCTATTTAATAAAGGTGTGTTTGAGCCTAGTTGTAATGATTTCACGTTCACGATCCCAAACCACAATTACTTTTGAACCAACCTCATGGTTGGTTGGTTAGGAAGCACGAGCAACCCAGATGCCCACTAGCAGTTGAGTGGGTAAACAGAGTGCGCCACATCCGTGCGATGAGTCGTCATCCAGCCGTGAAAATGAGTGAAGCGGCGGCCCACACGGTCCCGTGCGTGAACCCTGAGAACGTTACACTGAGGGAGGAAGCCAGATCCCGAAGGACACGTGCACGCGTTGGTCTGTGCGAGATGCCCAGAACAGGGGGGTCCTGGAGACAGAAAGCAGCCTAGTGGCTGCCAGAGGTTGGAGGGGAGGGGTGACGGGCAGTGACTTCTGGTGGGTCAGGGTTTCTTGGGGGGCAGGGCACAGTGGCCCAGGCCGAGGAGGCAGCAGCACGCTGTCTGGGAGCTTCGGGTGGAGGTCTAGTCAGCAGCCTCAGCAGTCCCGGCAGCTGGCCCACTTGGGGACGGGGCGGGGAGGCCATGTGGTTGCTCCGAGGGGCCAGGAGGGAGTTGAGGAGGACCCTTAAGACAGCCGCGTGGAGATGCGCAGGGGACCAGTGGACGGTGCGCATCCTGGGGGTGAAGCCTGACACAGGTCAGATGGGCACCACGTGTGTAGGGGGAACAGGGGCCCTTGGACGGAGCCCCAGGAACACAGCAGTTCTGAGTGGAGAACAAGTGGCCAGGGCAAGGGGGAAGAGAGTGGGAAGATGGGGTCAGCTGCTCCCCGGAGGGCGGTGGGCGAGCGCAGAGCCTGGCCAGTGAGGCCGAGGCCGGGGCCCCCATGCAGTGGCCCCAGGAGGGCAGGGGCGTGGCGGGACTGAGACACAGGCGGGAGGAGGGTCTGGGCGAGTGACGGCCACGGGGGCGGTCCCTGCTCTGCTTGTGCCTTGCAGTTTAATGTTGTTTAAAGGAAAAAAAGAAGTGAGGATTGGCCTTTGGTGTGTGAGTGTGAGTTGGACTGTTAATTTCATTCTTTTGCTTTACTTATTTATTTATTTATTTGTCTGTGGCCGTGCCGTGAGCTTGTGGGATCTTAGTTCCCCCGCCAGGGATCAAACGCAGGCCCTCAGTTCTTATATCTATTTAAGAAATATGTATATTCTTATGTAAATGTGTATAAGAATATATATATGAAAGGTTGTGTTTGCTTTTAACCAAATGGAAGTCACATTGCAGTACTGCTCTGCTCCATGGTTTTTTAGGTTCGGAGTATACAGTCTCCATTAGTTAATTGCCAAGCGCTATGTATGAGCATAAATTTTATCAGTCTCTATTCTTAGAAACCCTGAATATTCATTGAAAGGACTGATGCCAAAACTAAAGCTCCAATCCTTTGGCCACCTGATGTGAAGAGCCGACTCGTTGGGAAAGACCCTGATGCTGGAAGGTTCGATGGCAGGAGGAGAAGGGGGCAGCAGAGGACGAGATGGTTGGATGGCATCACCGACTCAATGGACATGAGTTTGAACAAACTCTGGGAGATGGTGAAGGACAGGGAAGCCTGGCCTGCTGCAGTCCATGTGGTCGCAAAGAATCCGACATGACTGAGCGACTAAACAACAATTCTTAGAAATAAGAAAAGATAAATCGCATGTATTGGGACCTTTGAAGTGCTTGTGCATTTTTCATAAGCAGTTTCATATATGCTTGCAAATAATCAGTGATTGGAAATCCAGTGCCATCACCCTGATAACTGTAAATAAGTCTCGTGAACTTGTGGCTCGTATTTTGCACAGGCATCAAGCTGGTCTTTTTCTGTCTAAGCATCCCTCTGTCCTCCTCCCATCATTGGGCCACAATATAAATAGTTACATGCAACCTTTCTAAGCAACTTTTAATCAGTACATTGGAGTTTGAAATATGTGATTTGCTGGTTCATTTGAATGTATAAACCTCTAATCATCTTTTAATTCAGGATTTAACCTGCTTTTGGCAATGGCACCCCACTCCAGTACTCTTGCCTGGAGAATCCCATGGATAGAGGAGCCTGATGGGCTGCAGTCCATGGGGTCACTAAGAGTTGGACACGGCTGAGTGACTTCACTTTGACTTTTCACTTTCATACATTGGAGAAGGAAATGGCAACCCACTCCATTATTCTTGCCTAGAGAATCCCAGGGATGGGGGAGCCTGGTGGGCTGCCATCTATGGGGTCGTACAGAGTCGGACACGACTGAAGCGACTTAGCAGCAGCAGCCTGCGTTTGCGCTGGCAGCAGCACCAGCTGCGGCTGGCGGATGATCTGAGTGAGCTCTGCAGCTCAGTCTCCAGGTGTTCGTCTTGGTCTCCTGAGAATCAGACCCCATGTCCACCCTTTATTGCAGCCGCGTCCCTCCGCTCAGAGGACACACACTGTTGCCTCCCGTGGAGCTTCGTTCTTTTCTCTCAGGTTAGCAAAAATGATGAGTAATTAAAAAATAAAACAGAACTGTTGGTGGCGATTACAGAGATTAGAAGGTGTAGGACTGTGATGTGGGCTGGTCAGGTGAAGCACACAGGATGCGGCCTGGAGAAGGGAAGGGTTAGGGACCCCATCCAGGAGGGTGGGCTTTGACCATTCCCTGCTGCTCTCCCCCCCACCCCCGAGTCCTCCTGCGGTGTCTGGGAAGAGAGCATGGTCATCACTTCCGGAGCCAAATGTCGCATCCCGTCTGTAGGACTTACTGTAAAACCAGCTTGATCGTGGACTTTGACCAGGCATGTCTAGTTCGAGTAACCTGATCCTGTTGTCCAGAGCCAAAAATGATGAGTATTGACATTTTAACACATTATGGGAAATCAGGTTTTTAAAAGTGATGTTAATGGTTGGATATTGTTTTCCCTGGTCTCAATCCCAGAAAATGTCAAATGGAAATGCAAATCTGTATTGTACAGACTTAACATTTTAAACTGAAAATATTGCAATGACTGTTGTATCTGTTCACTTTCAAAGAGTGGACTTCAAACTTTAATTACAGTAAATAGAATGTCAGTTTTAATTGGCTTACAGTATTTTTCAAACAAACATTTTTTCCTAAAGAGAAAAAAATTTGGATGCTGACAGCTAGGTTCCTATCATGGAAATAGTACAGATCATTTATTGCACATTTGGAATTTATTCAGGCTCTACTAGTTTTTTTCTACAAAAATAAGATAAATGCAGTGTACATATGAACATGCTTTTGGAATCTTAAACTTTGGAACTTCCTGTCTAACGTTTATCTAAACTCCTAAGTTTAATTTGCTTTGACACTTTTTTTCAGTTGAATTCTTTTGAGCAAAGAGAAGAGTTTTTCTTTAAGTAAAAATAATTGTGGAGTTCTATACGTTTGTCTTCTACTGTATTCAAAGCAGTCTTTCATAGAATGGTCTTAACTGTTGGATTCATTGTAAGAAGCACTTATATTTAGCCAAAATGATGGGAATTAAATAGTCTCTTCATAGGTGAGTGAAGACAGTTTGGTGCTATTAGGAGAAACTTAAGGAAACTTTGTGTCTGAAAGATACAGGCTTGCATCTGGTGATGAACGGGTTAAGGAGAAGGGCGTGGGCAGAAATGTGGAGAAGGGTCTCTTCGATTGGAAGTGGGGCAGACAGCAGCACCGTCAGGCCTCCTGGGCCTGCTTGCGCGCCCCCCACCACGCCCGGTCCCTCACCCTTCCGCGTCTCCCCTGTTGTCTTCCGCCGCTGAAACGCAGTGGTCCACTAGCATCGCAGCCTCTCCAGCCTTTGCCACACGCACGCCTCTCTCACCCGGCGGAAACCCGCTCCTGTCATCAGTTTCCCGTCCACGCGGCCTCAAGTCTACTCGAAGGCCCACGGTCACGGTCCAGGCGTCCCGCCCTGCTTCCTGCCCTCCCCAGTGTGTGTTACCCGCCCTTCTGCTCAGTGCAGAGGCATCTGTTTTCTCAGTGAATTTGGAAGAGATTAAAGGAGGACTTCCAGAAAGCCCCCCCACCCCCACCAGCTCACTGTTCATCTGGATGTGGGCCCATGGATCTGACTGCCTGTCCACTGACTGTGGGTGAGCTGTGCGCCCGGGAAAGGTGCCCTCTGCCGGCTCAGCTCCCACCCCGCCCCAGACCCCAACCATCAGCCTGCAAGCCCCAGCGTATCCTCTAAGAGGGCTCTCCTGACCCTGCGTCTCCTGTAACTGTCGCCCGATTGCCTTCAGCGCTTGACTGCAGAGTCCCTCACGAGAGAGAGCCTGTGCTCCCCACCTCCCCCCATCCTCTGTCCACTGGGCTTCCGACCCTGCCAGGGCTGCTGACCTGCTGTGGTCCCGGCCACCGCTGGCCTCCACTTCAGCAGATGCTCTACTGACGAGTCCGCTGACTCCTCCTCCCGGCACCCGTTGTCTCTGTGGCTGCTCTGCCCAGGGCCCCTGACGCCCGAGATGGTCCCCTTCCCTCCTGGCGTCCCCCAGCCTCCCTGGCCGGCGCCTCTCACTTCCCAGCCACCCAGCAGTGACTCCTCGCTGGGCTCAAACCTCGGCTCTTCTTGCCCACACTCAGCGCCTTGCTGCTCTGTCTCATCTTGGCCCGTGTCCCCTAGGACTCCAGGCTGGGAGGCTCTGGACTGGACACGGCCGCTTGAAGGCCCGAATACGTCTCAGATTAAGCTTGTCTGAAATTGGACGGTTAGCGCTCCCTCCAAAGCCTGCTCTTCCTGTAGACGTCCCCGCCTCGGAGATCAACGCCTGCCTCCTTCCCTCGCTCCTGGGGGCCCGTGGAGAGGAGACCTAGTCCCCGTGGCTCCACTCCCTGCCCGCTTCCCAGCCATGATGCCCAGTGCCCGTGCCTTGTGGGCAGTCTGTCCGGTGTGAGGACACGCTGGATTGCTTCTCCCCAGCGGGACTGGAGCTGTGTGTTTGCCGGTCTGTGCTGAAATGCTGACGTGAAGGGCTGTTCACGTTCTGTAGCTGATCGATGCTCTTAGAAGCCACCTTGTCTCCAAAGAGTTCTGCGTGTGTGCGCATGTGCGCACGCGCGTAAATTGTGATAAAATACATGTAACGTGAATTTAACATTTTAACCAGTCTATTGAATGACTGGGTGACTTCAGTGGAGTCAGGCTAAGAGACGGCCTTGGGGCGCCATCAGCCTTTCCCTAGAGGAGCACTCCAAAGCCTGGTGGCCTTGTAGGCCTTCCCTTTTCTCTTCACTCTCCCTAGTGTTTCTGGGTCACTTGTCTGTGTGTTGTTTAAGAATCTCTTCATCCACTTTGTTGTTAGGATTTATGTTTAGGAAAGTATTTCAGACTTCCCTGGGTCTGGAATAGGCAGGCTTGTATTCCAGGTTCTCCCCTGGCACTGGCCTGCCAGGTTGAGGTGGAGGCTGAAGGCTGGCCTGAGTAGTGGTGGTCTGTGTGGTCTTGGGGTCAGCAGACCCCCTCTTCTCTGGAGGGGCAGGGAGATCCTTTGTGTGGAGCCTGGAGAAGCTTGACAGGGTCAGTCTTCAGATTCTCACTCTGTTTTAATTTGTGTTTACGTTTAGTTACTTACTCATTTAACTGTTTTCTAGGAGTTTGCAGCACTTACTAAAGAACTAAATGTATGCAGGGAGCAGCTTCTTGAAAGAGAAGAAGAAATCGCTGAGCTGAAAGCGGAAAGGAACAACACCAGGGTCAGTAGGGGGATTCTCACGTGTTGACATTCGCCCCGCGGGGGTCAGCGCCGGGCTCCGTGTTGCTGTCTTTAAACTCTGTCTGGTTTTCAACCCATTTTCCACATTTTCCCACTGAGCAGACCGGGGTGGGTCAGTTTGGGGTTCTCATACCTCGCTTCAAATGATGAGAGCTAATGTAATTTTAGTACATTTGAGGGGGGTTTCTCTTAACTTACATTTTTGTCCACGCTTCACTTTGTGTGGGATCTTAGTTCCCCGACTGGGGATTAAACCCACGACCCCTGCAGAAGTGTGGAGTCTTAACTTCTTGGCCACCAGGGAGGTCCGGTCTAACTTGAGACTGAACTGGCGGGATTCCGACGTGCCTCAGCACGGTTTGGGGCTTAGCGTGAGGCTGAGAGGAGTCCCTCCCCGAATCCCAGCCTGAGGCTGACGGGCTGCTCTGGCCTCGCCCCGCAGCTGCTGCTTGAGCACCTGGAGTGTCTGGTCTCTCGGCACGAGCGGTCCCTGCGGATGACGGTGGTCAAGCGGCAGGCGCAGTCCCCGGCCGGCGTGTCCAGCGAGGTGGAGGTGCTCAAGGCGCTCAAGTCACTGTTCGAGCACCACAAGGCCCTGGACGAGAAGGTACCAGCCACCCAGCCCTCCTGGATTTGTACACTTGCTGCCTTGTTAGGTGGACGACGCATGTGTTTGTGTAACTAGTTGACTTTGGAGCGTCTTGTGTTCTTGTAAATAGGTTTTTTTCTGTAAGAAGTCCGAGTTTTATATGGTTAAAGGCGTTGCCTGCCTGCGCACTCAGTCACGTCCGAGTCTTTCCGACCCTGTGGACTGTAGCCCACCACGCTCCTCTCTTCATGGGGCTTCCCAGGCAAGAATGCTGCAGTGGGGGCCCATCTTCTACTCTGGGGGACCTTCCTGACCCAGGGATCGAACCTGCCCTCTTCTATTGGCAGGTGGATTCTTTACCACTGAGCCACCTGGGAAGCCCCCAGTTTAAAAGTATTAGTTGGCATAAATATTTCAAGATTTATTATATTCTGTATATCAATTTGCAGTTTAAAACTGGGTAATAAAATTAATTTAGGATAACATTTTGTTCTGTCAAACTGAGAATTGAAAGCTGTTAACAAGCAGATTTTCTTGACATTAAGGTCAATGAGAGGCATTTAAGGTGCTCTGTCACAGTAGCCGTGTATCAGGGTGAGTGTACAGTTGAGAAGTGTACCAACGTGCATGCACACGTCAGCATGCAGTGACTTGGCCCCTTTTATTTCAGGTGAGAGAGCGATTGCGAGTAGCGCTCGAGAGGTGTAGCCTGTTAGAAGAAGAGTTGGGTGCCACCCACAAAGAGGTAAGCTTGATCTGCCGTCGTGTAATTCGGTGAGGGCTTGTCATTTTTATCCCTTCAGTATAAAAAAGGATGAAGGCTGTAGCGGTGGGGATCAGGTGTATTAGTCTTTCTGGTTGAGGACCCGCCCACCGGGGTTATTGTAATGACCAGTACACTAGCCTGTGGCTCAGAGCTGCAGGATCTCTTCAGTGCCCCTTTGTCCAGGAGAAGACAGATTCTGACTCTGATCACCTGGCTCTATTAGGGGTGGACAGCATCACCACGCATTTTCTTTTCTGTTGTGTTTTCAGTTTAGAGTTGAGTTTTTCCAAGTGGAGTTTTGCTGTGTTTACTTATTTCTTTATTCTCCTTCACTTTTTTGGTTTCAGCTGATGATTCTTAAAGAGCAGAATAACCAGAAAAAGGTACTAACGGACGGGGTGCTTGATGTAAGTCACGAGCAGGAAAGCACGCCGAGCGCCAACGGAAAGGCAAGTCCTCGGTCTCGCGCTCTGCCTGGTTCTCGTCTTACCGTCCAGTCTGTGCAGGGCTTTTGGGAACCTCTCACCAACGCGCCATGTAGGTCGGAGCGGCCGTGAGGGTCCTGTGAGCTCCCAGAGCGCGGAACGCAGTGTGGACCTCACCGATTGCCCGGAGTGCTGTGTCCCCTCCCTCCCGAAACACGGCCGCCTAAGGCTTCCTTCCCCCCCTTAGAGATCCTCCGACGGCTCTCTGAGCCACGAGGAAGACCTGGCCAAGGTGATGGAGCTCCAGGAAGTCATCGACAAGCAGTCGCGGGAGCAGAGCCAGATGAAGGATCGCCTGGCAGCCCTCTCTGCCCACGTGACGGAGCTGGAGGAGGACCTGGACACGGCCCGGAAGGACCTCATCAAGTCCGAGGAAGTGAACACGAAACTGCAGCGCGACGTCCGCGAAGTGAGTGACGGCGGCCGTGTCCGTTGTCCTGCGGGGGACTGTGGGTCCCTTGTTCTCCCGGGGATCTCAGCCTAGGGATGGCTGCATGAGCAAGAGCAGGGCACTGGCGGGACCGCGGCTGGCGGCCTTCCTGCCTCTGCGTCGTGGGCTCTGGGGTACAAGAGGCCTGGTCCGGGCGGTCCGTTGGCAGAGGACCGACACGAGGGTGGCCCTGGCCCTGGGTGTGGACTCTGCATTCCTACAAGTTCTAGGTGGCCCAGTGTGTTCCTTTTTAAAAATTCATGCATCCATCCATTCAGTTATTGGCATATAGTTGCTTTGCACTGCTGTGTCGGTTTCTGCTGTACAGCAAGGTGAATCGTATTCCTCTTTTTTTGGATTTCCTACCCATTCACTTCACCACGGAGCACGGAGTACTGCTCCCTGTGCTGTGCCATAGGGCCGATCTTGCGCGTGGGTCAGCAGTGAGTATGTGTCCCTCCTCACCCTCAGGCCCGAGCCGCGTGACCGTGTGGAATCATGATGTTCCTGGCGGTCGCGTCTGCGGGTGTTGTGAGTTGTGAGAAGCTCCCTAGCGGTTACTGTGAACGCAGGAGAGTGCTGGCTCAGGCCTTGTCCTGTGCGCCTCGCCTCTCCTCTGTGCGCAGACAGACAGCGCCCACGCTGCCCCCCCGCCCTCCGTGAGACCGTCTCGGAGAACTCCTCCAGCACGTGGTACAGCAGGGGCACTTGTTTAGTAGCTTGGTGTGAGTAATTCTGGGTGAGAACTCAAAACAGAAATATTTGCACATGTTTGTACAACCTATTCACACTACTCTTTAGCAACAGGAGGAGATTAGGTGTCAGAGTTTAATACGTAGAGAATTCTGGAAAAAGTGTTTTTAAGACCTTTCACTTTTAATGTTAGGACTTTGCCCATGTTGGTTACTAGTGACCAGGGAGGGACCTGAAATGGGTTTTGAGCCGGCGGACAGGAGTCGCACCACCAGCAAGTTCTGGCCCTGGTTTGAGCACTTCATACATGTGGTGTAACTGCTTTAGAAGAACTAGGCTTGAGAAGACTGCACCCAGTTGGGTTACACTTTGAATTCTCTTTCCACTCGTTAATATTCTCACTTTAACTTTGAGGAAATTGCATGAGATTTTTCAAACTTTTACCCAAGGAAACGAGCCTCCAGAGCTCCCCGTTGGATCTGTTGAAGGTCCCTCCCTGTTCTGGGTCAAGCCTGCCTGTATGGTGTAGCAGACAGAGGTCCTGACTTCCTGCCAGATACCTTCCCTCCTGGAATTCTTGCAGTAACAGGGTGGTTTAGTATACTTTCTGTTTGCTGTGTGGGTTTATTATGTAGAAAAGAAGCTTGGGAAAGTGAGTGCCCAGACAGAACGTTAAGACAGATGGGTGCCAGTCGTGGTAGCTGTGACATTTGAGGTAGGCGCGCTTTTGCTCACGTCAGAGAAAACTGCCACGTCTAGGACTTTAATCTTGAGGACGCTAACTTTATGTTTGATTTGAAAGTTAGGATTTAGCCCAGCTTTTTTACTCTTAAGTGTATCGGAGCGTTCCATGATAATGAGTTACCTTTTCTCCTCTGCAATGCCCGGTGTAGGCCATGGCCCAGAAGGAGGACATGGAGGAGAGAATCACTACCCTTGAGAAACGCTACCTCGCTGCACAGCGCGAAGCCACCTCTGTGCATGACCTCAATGATAAACTTGAAAATGAAATCGCAAATAAGGATTCTATGCATCGACAGGTAAATGGCTTTTATTGAACTGTGTCTGACTTTTATAGTCGTGCGTTACTGAGGAAGGTAAAGACCTTTTCATGTGGCTCCCGCGTTGGAAATCAAGTCCCAGTCTAAAGTTCTTATGACCCTAAAATACTGTGTTGAAAAGTGTGGATGTACACCATGGTAAATCAGCTGTACCGGAATGAAATACATTTTTTAAAAATTGGGGGTGACTGCAGCTTACAGGTTTGAATTATTTGGGATTTGGTTTAACCATTTTGTGGAATTCCACTCACGACTCTTTTGTTTTACTTGAACGTGAATCTGTTGGCTTGTTAGCGTTTTTACTGACAGAGCAGAGAGTGGCAGGGAACTTCACGGCAGCTGGCTGCCTGTTGGGAACTGGGGTCACTGTGACAAAAGGCAGGGTTACAGCTCCGGTCTGATTAGGCTTTGCACCTCCTGTGGTTTGGTGAGCCTTACTCGCTTCTGTTCCCCGGTGGTCTCAGATAATCAGGACTTAACCAGGAGAACCAAATCTGGCTTCTCAAAGCAAAGTGAGTCGGTCTGGTGTGTTGCAAAGGATATCATTGGCCCCAACACAAAAATAAAATACTAGAAAACCACTAAAATTTATGATGTGGAATGCTAATTAAGAGCATTATGATATACAAAATAATGGCTGCAAAAGGCAGATCAGAAAATACCCTGTGCCATATGCTGTTGTTTTCTGAGGGTTTTAAAGCATATCGTATCATTTGTGTATAAACATAGAATAATAACACACATGGAAAAAATAAGAAAGCTGCTTAGAAACAAATGTTAACCTCTCAGGAACCTGAGCTTACAGATAATTTAATTTTTTTTCCTTTTTTAAAAAAGAATCTGTCTAAATTTTCTACGTTGAAAGTTTTTCAGACTGACAAGATCTTTTAAAAGAATAATCGTGCATTTACAAATATCAGTTGACTGGCATTTCACCAGGCACACTCTTAGCATGTCTGTATTTCAGAGGAGATGAAAGCCGTATTTTGGCTCACATGCCCGTGGCCGTCGGGTCAGTAGGGTTCCCTTCAAATGGTGATTCTGGTGATGTTTTAAGAAGGTCAGTACTGAACCCTTCTTCCCTTAACTTGTCAACAAGAATGAATAAGCTTCTATAGAAAACTGATCTTTAATGTACAAGAACTTTTTTTTTTTTTTTTTTTAAGACTTCTTTGGGGATGTTTAGGAAAGGCAAATACTCTGGCAGGAGGTGTTCTGCCCAGTGAGACTAAGCCCAGGAACACTGAGAAAATTTACCGTGACGCAGCTGCTGAAACAGAACTAATCCGGTAGACACGTGCGTTTAGGTTTTGTCTCAGCAACTCGGCCCGTTTTCACACTCTGCTCTCCCTTTGTAGACAGAGGATAAAAACCGGCAGTTGCAGGAGCGCCTGGAGCTGGCGGAGCAGAAGCTGCAGCAGACGCTGCGGAGGGCGGAGACGCTGCCCGAGGTGGAGGCCGAGCTGGCGCAGAGGGTGGCCGCGCTCTCCAAGGTGCTGCTCTGGGTCCGCGGGGGCTGGGCGTGTGCAGAGGTGGCCGCGCCCTCCCAGGCACCGCTCTGGGCCCCGGGGGTGGGGGGCCGCGGGGAGGGCCTGTCCCGTGCTGCCCCACCACGCCCCTGCCCCTGGTGCCCAGTCCAGGCAGGAGCGCAGACACGGGGGTCATGCTGCCCGTCTGAGACAGGGGCGCTCCTGGAGTGTCGGACAGTGTCCCCGCTTCTGTGTCATCCCTCCGTTAATCTCCGTACGTTTTGTTCGTGTTCTGTGTGTCCCCGGGACGCTTCAGCTCAGAGTCACTGCTTCTCAAGAGTTCAGTCAGTCACCAACTCAGAGCCTTGGCAGGATAGTTCTTCTCAGACCTAGGAAAATCCCATTCTCATTTAGGAGACTCTTAAGTCTTTATTCAGAGAAGGCACTGGCGACCCACTCCAGTACTCTTGCCTGGAAAATCTCATGGACGGAAGAGCCTGGTAGGCTGCACTCCATGGGGTCGTAAGAGTCAGACACGACTGAGCACCTTCACTTTCACTTTTCTCTTTCACGCATTGGAGAAGGAAATGGCAACCCACTCCAGTGTTCTTGCCTGGAGAATCCCAGGGACGGTGGAGCCTGGTGGGCTGCCGTCTATGGGGTCGCACAGAGTCGGACACGACTGCAGCGACTTAGCAGCAGTAGCAGTAAGTCTTTATTCACACACTTGTTGAAAGTCACAGCGGGGCACGAGCCCCACTCCCAGTGCGCCGTCACCGGGAGCCCGTGGGTGAGAGGCCACGTCCCGGGGATGTGGTGCTGCTGGGGGCATCATCCCCACTGCCAGCCGCCAGCCACCCCGTCCTTCTGGCGGGAAAGGTGTTGCCCCACGCTGCTGGTGGGCTCTGGCTGGGCACGGAGAGTCGGGCGGGCCTGTGCTGGCACGGCTGTCGGGAGCGTTGCCCGGAGCTCCGCGAGCGGCTGAGGGGCTGACTGGTGCTCGCAGACCCTCCCAGAGCAGGGTCACTAATAGCCACCAGGGGGCGCCCTTCTGCCGGTGCTCTTCCTCTCAAGGCTTAGTTTCTCCTCTCCCCACGCATCTCTGCTGTCCGTCCCTGGTCGGCCTTGTAGTCCGACCTTTTGTCTTCCGGAAGCTCTGCCACTAAGGAGGCTAAACGGTTCGAACTTCCCTCCCAGCTTAGGAAGGTAGAATGTGTGTCTCGCACGTCCCGTGCTTGCTGCTGCCCGCTGCCGACCCTGGCTCGTCACATGCAGTCCAAGGAGGTGGCGCAGCGGCCGCGGGTGCGAGGCCCAGGGTGGTGGGGAGCACGTCTCCTTTCACGAGCCGGTCACCAGCACCTTCCGTCACCCACATGTCACATGCGAAGCCACACAGGTGGCATGAGCAGGCATGCGGGCGTGCCCCCCGCAAACCCGGGGCCCGTGGTCCACATAGAGCATGGCCCGCTTGCCGCCCCTGGGGTCACAGCCCGCGTGCCGTCAGGACGGGCGCTGCGAGCGGGACTGACCCTGTTCTTGGCCGACAGGCGGAAGAGAGACACGGCAACATCGAGGAGAGGCTGCGGCAGATGGAGGCCCAGCTGGAGGAGAAGAGCCAGGAGCTGCAGCGGGTGCGTGTGCTGGCAGGGAGGCCGTGTCTGGGCTGGCACCGTCTTTCTCCGCCACTCCCGTCTCTGCCGTCGAGTGTGTGCGTGTGTGGCCCCGTCTGCTGACCCGGGCGCCCACCTTCTCAGGAGCAGGGTCAGAGATGGTCGCCCATAGGCGGTGGGCAGGGCCCAGGGGACCCCCCACATCCAAGGAGGCTGCTTGTTGCTCTGAGCAGCCAGTCGGGGCAGCTGCTCGGGGTATAGGCGGCCTTTAGAGTGACCCTCAGACAAACCTGAGGTGCCAGTCCAGGCCCACGAAGCTGAAGGCGTGGCGCCCAGGTGTGCAGCCTGCTTGCCTCGGAGGAGGCGCTGGAGTCCCCCATGCCAGACTGCTGGTCCAGACACGTGTGTAGGATGGCTGCTCCTGGACAGGAGGAGAACCGCAGCTGCGCTGTGACAGAAGGCACGTCAGGAAAGGGCGACGGTGGAGGCTCGCATCCCCAGGTCCTAAGAGGGGTTTCCCGGAAGGGTCGGCCACACGGTAAACGGAGGGGCCTCCCAGGTCCAGCCTCAGGCGTCAGTACTGTCCCCATCACGCCTACGTTCTTGGGCCTGGACTGCAGAGCCTCACACGCAGGTTCCCGGGGGCAGCGATGCTGACTCCCATCATGAGACCCGCGGTGAGGCGCCCTCCCCACCTTGGTAGAGAGCTCGTCTCCCGATCAGGGGTGCACTTCCTTACTTTCAGAACTGCTGCTCAGAGGCTGTTGAGATTGGGATGCTGTTTATGACTGAGCTGATTCAAAGTAGACTTTTGTTTTGCTTTAAAAATTTTTGAATACTGATGTCTTAATGTGGAATCTGTGACAGGTTTTATTTTCTTGGGCTCAAAAATCACTGCAGATGATGACTGCAGCCATGAGATTAAAAAATCCTTGCTCCTTGGAAAGCTATGATAAACCTAGACAGCATATTAAAAAGTAGTGACATCACTTTGCCGACAAGGGTCCATATAGTCAAAGCTATTGTTTTTTTCCAGTAATCACATATGGATGTGAGAGTTGGACCATAAAGAAGGCTGAACGCTGAAGAAGTGATGCTTTTGAATTGTGTTGCTAGAGAAGATTCTGTTTTAACAGAAAATAATCTGTTTTTTAATTTTTTATGATGGAAAACTTGAAACATGCCTCAAAGTGGAAGGAGCAGTATAATAAATACCCATGACCCATCGATTAGCTTCAGCAATTTCCAGCATAGGGACAATCTCAAATATATCATTCTTTTGTCTTCTCTCCATTTTTTTTTTTATACAGTAGATCCTAAAACAGCTTTTTAAACCATGAAATTGTATAAAACAAAGACTTGCCCACTTTGTTTTTACATTGAAAAATTGCTTGAGGTAATTACTTCTAGTTTTTAATATGAATTATCATATTGGAAAGGACCCTGATGCTGGGAAAGATTGAAGGCAGGAAGAGAGTGGATGACAGAGGATGAGATGGTTGGATGGCATCACCAACTCAATGGACATGAGTTTGAGCAAGTTCTGGGAGTTGGTGATGGGCAGGGAAGCCTGGTGTGCTGCAGTCCATGGGGTCGCACAGTCAGACATGACTGAGCACTGAACTGAACTGAATATGAATTATCATTGGAAGAAAAGCTGTGACCAACCTAGACAGCATATTAAACAGCAGAGACGTGACTTGGCCGTCAAAGGTCCACCTAGTCAAAGCTGTGGTTTTTCCAGTGGTCACATATGGATGTGAGAGCTGGACCATAAAGAAGGCTGAGTGCTGAAGAATTGATGCTTTTGAACTGAGGTGTTGGA
This sequence comes from Oryx dammah, assembly GCF_014754425.2. Classification (NCBI taxonomy): domain Eukaryota; kingdom Metazoa; phylum Chordata; class Mammalia; order Artiodactyla; family Bovidae; genus Oryx; species Oryx dammah. The sequence continues at coordinate 45,872,380 of NW_024070199.1, forward strand.
GAAGACTGTTGAGAGTCCCCTGGACTTCATTGAGATCAAACCAATCTATCCCAAAGGAAATCAGTCCTGAATATTCGTTGGAGGGACTGATGCTAAAGCTGAAGCTCCAATACTTTGGCCAATACTTTTTCCAGTACCTGATGTGAAGAACTGACACACTGGAAAAGACCCCAATGCTGGGAAAGATTGAGGGCAGGAGGAGAAGGTACGAGAGAGGACAATCAGTTGGATGGCATCAGCGACCCAGTGGATGTGAGTTTGAGCAGACTCTGGCAGTAAAGGGCAGGGAGGCCTGGCGTGCTGCAGTCCATGGGGTCACAGAGAGTCAGACATGACTGAGTGACTAAAAAACAGCAATCGTTACAAAGAATTCAAGTGATGTTGGATGTAAAGAAGCATATGTGAAAGTCTGTCTCCACTCGCTTTTCTTCCAAAATGAATTTTCTCACCTTTTGCTTGATAAATTGAATTCATTTCACCCCCTTAATCCAGACTCAAGCTTCTGTTTATATATTGGGAAATTCCTCCACCAACATGTGTGTAAGCCGATTCCCTTTAAAGTCTGCTTGTTTCTGAGTGTACATCTACTTGCTCCCCCAGCCCCTCCAACAGGTAATGGCTGGTGACAGTAAGGTCCTCCAGGTGCTCTGCCAAAGAGAAGCGTTGGGAGTGACCTTTGACCAGTGAAGTCCCTGCCTCCCTCTGCACCTGCCTGTCTGCTCTGTGATGCTCAAGAGCCCCCCAGAGGTGGCCCTGGGAGGGACCGCCTTGGGAGCCAGGGCACAGCCCGCTCACGTCGCGGCTCCCTGGTGCTTTTAAAATAATGACCATACTTGTTCTTGAAGTTGATGAATTTTTGTTTTTCCTGTTTTAGGCAAGGCAGAGAGAAAAAATGAATGAAGAACACAATAAACGCTTATCAGATACCGTGGATAAGCTTCTGTCCGAATCAAACGAGAGGCTTCAGCTTCATCTGAAGGAGAGAATGGCTGCTCTGGAGGATAAGGTGAGCCAGCCCCTCAGCCGCTTTACCAAGAGGCGTCTGACCCGGCCCAGCCTGGTTTGTTGGGGGGCGGGCTGTGGGGAATCTCCAGGAGAGAAGTTGGAAAACTGTTCCCTACAGTAGTGTCTTTACTGGCATGAATAATCTGGCACACAGTAATCTTTATTGGCACGCTACTCAGTAAGCGTGACAGCATCCACAGGCAGCGTGTAAGGAACAGACGTAGCCATGTGCCCGCAACCGTTACGAAAGCATCAGTGAGCCGAATCCACTGATGGCCCCGGGTTACAGCCGCCGTGCTAGAATTTTCTTCTAGGTCCACCCTCACCCCTTCATTTCTTTCTTAGAAGTTTATTTCTGGGCCTTTCCTGGCAGTCCAGTGGTTGAGAGTCTGCCTTGCAAGCTCAGGGACGCAGGTTCGATCCCTGGTTGGGGAGCTAAGGTCCTGCGTGCCGCGGGGCAACCACGGCAGAGGAGCCCTGCGTGTGCAGCCGAGGCCCGACGCGGCTAATCAGTGAGTTTAGTTCAGTAGCTTTTATATAACGTGATAGAAAAGATTGAATCAGCTAAAAGCAAGCATTCTCATAATCCAACTCCAGCCTTCTCTCTTTTCATTTGCTTCGGAAAATGTCTGAGAACCGCTGTCAGAGCAGCTCAGTGGGCAACACTCTGGTTCAGGTTCGGTGAAAACCTGTCCCAGCTGCACCAGTGCCCTAAAGACGAGGCGCAGAACCTTCCCCGAGGTCGGCGCTTGGGCGGCGCTCGTCTGAGAGAGACCCGTGGCCACTAGAAGTTCTGCGGCATGTTTTTCCCCCACAAAACCCAAGATGATGCACACACTTCACTAGAGTCCACCCGGGGAAGGCCCCTCACTTCACCCTGACCTGTGGGCCGGCCCTGAGGTGGGGATAGTTTTGTCTCGGGTTTGAATTTTGCATGTGAAACCTGCACCAATTTCCTGCGTGACCACTGAACTACAAAAGCTGAAAGCAAGTTTAAAGCAGTTTCACTTGCCCCAGGGAGCTGGCCTCCTTGTATCTAGAAGATCAGTCGGGGGAGGAGAAGACTGTCTGTGCACAAGTCAGTGTGAAGAGTTTTCACCTGGCCTCGTGCCGGCACTTCACGCTGGGCGTGAGGCCCGCCGCTCATCTCGAGGGGCTTTATGCTTTCAGACAGCAGTGTGGCTGTCCCGCAGTCCACACAGCATCTGTAAGAATTGACACCAAAGCACTCTTTGTATCTTTTTCAGAATTCTCTTCTACGGGAAGTTGAAAATGCGAAAAAGCAATTAGAAGAAATGCAGAACGACAAGGTACTTACATGTCTAAATCGTTCAGAAATTTGTTAAGAGCCGACTTGAGCTGGAGTCCACCTGAATCCCTACAGATGCCCGGTGGAGGTCGAGTCACGTGTTCCCTACGGCTCGCCCACCGCTGCATCGTGTGTGGCGCTTCTGGCTGTGAACACTGAATGTATTTGCATCGTAGGTGGATTTAGAGTGTGTGGCCATCCTGTGTGGTTCAGAATTCTGAGTAGCAGGTTCACTCGAAAGCTGAGGCAAAGCACGAGCCTTTCACTTGGACAGAGCTGTCCGTCAGATAATACGAGCCACACACACAGTCTAAAATTTCCTAAGAACGAACGGGCTACTTTACGTTCTGTCTTTCACCGTGAGTCTTGAAATCTCCTCTGTGATTCCCACACTGAGCTTTGCGCCGGCCTGTCTCACGCGCTCCGTGGCTGCATGAGGCGCGTGACGGCCGTGGCCGACAACACGGAGCTGCCAGGTTGAGCTGAGTGACTCGGAACCTTGACCCATGTGACTTGTTTTACCCTGTGAAGAAGTGAAGTGGGGTGCAGAGGAATGAGTGTGAGGAATGCCCGGGAGTGAGTGTGAGCTCCGTGGAGATGGTTTAAAGCAATGAGAGGAGCGAGGGCAACAGAGTAAGTCCTGCCCCCCCACCCCCACCCCCGCCCCAAGTCCAGCTTCTCTCTGCAGACGCCATCACTGGTAATGGCTTGCCATGTTTCCTCCAGAAGCTTTCCTACACCTGGGATGGAACTTCCTCTTCATTATGGTTTATAAGGGGTAATACTGTTCTGAGTGTTTATATTTGCTATGGGACTCTTAGAGAACATTTTCTCAGAATTAAAGTGTTTGGAGTTGATACCTACTGACCTCGCCTGTCATGCACATTTTGGTGCAAGTCATTTTACATCTGGAAAGCAAGCGGTGCAGGCTGTCATTTGCTGTTTCGTAGGACCAGCTGATTCTAAACCTGGAAACCCTGAGAGCCGAACTGGAGCAGACGAGGCTGCGAGGGGCTCCCCTCCACCACGGGTAGGGCGCCCCCCGGGCAGCTCCTCTCCATGCTGTCGAGTGTGGCCTTAAGGGCCTGTCGGTGTGCGGACAGTATGACTGGGTGTCGCTCATGGCCGCACCTCAAGGAGCCTGTAGCTTCGTGGCCAGTGAGAGGGAAGAGACAAGCATCGTTCCTTAGGGTCCAACTTGGTACCACAGAGTGGTGGTCACAGGATTGACAAAACTCAAAACCACAGGTGGAGGTTTGGAAGTGGGGGGCTGACCAGTTGATACTTGGGTGTATTCATTTGAGGGGCCTGACAGACCGTGACATTGATGTTTCTGAAGAGTCGCAGAAGGTTAATGGCCTGTAGTCTTTTTTACGTGAATGGAGACAGACGTGACTTGCCAGTTGGCTGCGGTGGGAGCAATCACCTGGCTTGGGAATGAGGCAAGCAGATTAATGAGCATCCACTCCTTGTTATAGGGGCGGTAATTCTTAACTAAGTATTTAGATTTTTCTTTGGCTTCTTCATGGAAAATGGTCACAAGTGAGAGTTAAACTTTAGCAAAGGTTATTAAAGTGCTTAACTGGTGACATTCATCTGTAGGAAACCGACTCTTGCTTGAATCCTGATTTAGGAGACTCTTTGGAGCCCGCGTGCATGTTTTTGCGTTTGTGTGCTTAGGGGATCCCCGCGGTCCAGGGTCCCCGCCCAGCCTTCTAGAGAAAAGCGATATCATTGTAGACAAAGGCAGAACCAGAAACTGGCCCTGTGTCTGAAACCACGGCGGGTGGAGTTCAAGGGGAGCACACGCCCTGCGGGACGGATGGGGCACCTGGCCGGCCTTGCCCGCAGAGCTCCTCCAGGGTGAGGGCCTGGTGCTGTCGGTGGGGGGGACCCCCTGCTCCCGGGGTGGACGAGGCGAGTGTGAGGAGGACTGTGCGGACAGTGGAGGAAGAGGAGGTGGACACGGCCTCCTGCTCTGTGGACTTTGGGCAACAAGGAGGGTGCTGGTGCTGGAACCCGAAGCCCTGGCGCGGTTGGGGGTTCAGAGGGAGAAGCCTGGTCACCAGTCTCCTGCGTGTCAGTGAGAGAGATGAGAAGAGGAGGCAGCCGGGGAGTAGGAGGGGCCGCTGTGCTCTGAAGACGGGGACCGCAGTGGCTGGGCCACGGAGGGGTGTCTCCAGGAGGCAGCTCTCCAGGGGTCAGTGACTCGGCGGCACAGGTCAGGCCTCGGGGCTGGCTCCCGGGCAGGGCAGGCTGGCCCAGGCCGGGGGAGTGGGGACTGAAGCCTGGATCAGAGGCAGGGCAGGCTCAGTGTATTTGGCAGGACCTCCCAATGGAATTGGTCACCTTGTCTCTGAGACCTTCTCCCGGAGGAAAGAGCCTCAGGTGAGGAGGGGGAGAGTGATGGAGGCTGCACTCCGCGAGGGGACTGTGAGGTGATGGTGGGGGGGGGCGTCCCAACCCGGAGGCCTCTGTGGCCTTCAGAGGCGAATGTCCACAGTCCCAAGCAGACTCTGTTGTAGCTTCCACCTGATTCCCAAGTGTGCTGCGGTAGAAGTTGAGCAGAGAAAGGAGCGGTTCCATTAGGAGGGAGGGGAGATGGGAGGGAAGACAGGTGTGGCTCCGGAAGGTTCCAGACTTGGATCTCCTGGGAAACACCCATGTGGCTCAGCTCTGAGCTGTGGGTCCAAGGGCTTTGTGCCATGGGCTGTCTGAGGCGCCATTAGAAGTGCTGAGAGCGGTGCAGACAGTGTTCCAGGGAGACGGGTGTTTGTGGTCCGTGGACGTCATGCGGGAGGTGGAGGGCAGAGCAGGCACAGGCCGGAGGGGGTGCGGGTGCCCAGGAGCCGGCAGAGAAGGTGCAGCCCCACCCTGGGACCTGAGGGCGGGCTCTGGGGGGACCGTGGCCCCGAGCAACGGGCAGCCAGCCACACCCTTGCCTGAGTGCTGCCTTCCCCACAAATGGGAGCTGCCCAGCTGGCAGCGCTGAGACCTGAGTGTTCTCAGGGCAGCGGGCGGCCTGCTGCTGTTGGAGCCAGGAGGTCAGAGCCTGTCCCGCGGCCCCTTTTCTGTGAAATTGCCAATTTTCCAGGTTGACAGGCTCTGGCTTGACTGACAGAGTGAGCTTTCTTTTCTCCTAACAGCATTCTTCCTTCCTGTGTGTTCCAGCCGACCGCACCTAGGCAGCGTCCCGGACTTCAGGTTCCCTGTGGCTGACGGGCCGGCAGACTCCTTCAGCGGCGCGGCGGTGCTGCGGCGCCCCCAGAAAGGCCGGCTGGCAGCGCTGCGCGACGAGCCGTCCAAGGCAAGGACCGCCCCCCCCCCCGCCCCCTGCCTGTCCCTGGTGGGCACCTTGTGAGGCCCCCGCCCCCCGACACTGTGGTCCTGACACGGTTTTGGAACCAAGTGTTGATAGATGGCTTTACATCTTCCCATTTTCCTTTTTCTGTCTAAGAGTTTACTTTTAAGACATGTTTTTTTTTTTTTTTAAAGAACCGATTTTGATAAGGTGTGGCTTCCTGTGAGGCCTGGCACGGTACTAATTAGCACAGTTTTGAAATCGTCCTACTAGTGAATGGATCCACACACGCCTCATGTTTTAGTGAGAAGATTCTCGTTGGAAGTTCAAGCGCCTTCGTATCTTCGCCTCATTCACGGCGTGTGTTTTCTCGTATGTCTCTGTGTTTTGAGCTCCCACGTTCAGTGGGCAGCTAGTTTAGGCCAGACGTCGTCGGAACTGGGACTCCAGCAGGGACTTAAAAACCGTGCGCGTTCTTTATCCCCTGCTGCATAACGAACCGCTGCGGAGCTTGGTAACCTCGCGGTGAGCAGGCCACGGCCCACAGTTTCCGTCACTGTCGCAAGCGGGCCTGACTCGGGGCCTCCTGAGGGCGCAGATTTGGGAAGGCCCCCTGGGGCTGGATGGCAGGCTTTCAGACTCACCTGGCTGCTGGGGACAGGCCCGGGTCCCTGCTATGCGGACCTCTGCGTGCCCTGGCTTTCCTCGGAACGCCCTCTGAGAGCGAGAGCGCGGGGTGTAGCCCGGCGCCTTTCGTGCCCTGGTCGGAAGCCGCACACCTTCACTTCTGTTTTCGAGCGTGAGCTGCAAAGTCCTGCCTCGCTCGGGCTGAGCAGGAGTTGCCCCTTCTGCCTCTTGAAGGGAGGAGGATGGAAGGATTTGTGGACCCCTTTTTAAACCCGCGCAGCCTGTCGGACAGTAATGAGCAGGGAAAGGAAACCAGAGTGCCCAAGTTGTCCGAGGAGGAGGGGATGATCGTGTGTGAACAGGGTGGCCAGCGAGGTGACACCAGGAGGGTGACCTTGAACCAAAGACCTGGAGGCGGGAAGAGAAGTCGCCAGTTGGAGATAGATCAAGGGTCTTGTCAACCAGCAGGGATAAGGGAGAGAGAGGCCTGGATCAGGGAGGACCCGGGCTCAGGCCTGAGCAGCTCGAGGCCAGAGCCTGTTTCCTACTGTGAGGAGGGCTGCCAGGCCGGAGCTCAGAGCCGGGCCTCTGCCCTGTGGAGGTGGACAGGCCCGTCCAGGGGATGTGTCTGGTCAGCAGCTGTGTTCCAGCCTGCATCCGGGAGAGGACTCACTCAGCTCAAGGTGGACTAGGGTTGCAGGCATGCAGATGGTGTTTAAAGGCACGAGCAAGATAAAGTCACCAGGCAGGTGCCTGTGGAGAGAGATGGGGTGCAAGGGTAGAGCCGGGGGCCACCCCACGTTCCGAGGTTGAGAAGGGCACAAGGGACTGAGGAAGAGCCCCAGGGAGGGCGGGGCCTGGAGCCGAGGGAGAGACATGCTGGGCGGGTGGGGAGGGGGCTTGTTAACACGGGGTCCTTGGAGCCCCTGGGGGCTGCCCTGTGGGGTGAGCACCCCACCTGCTTGCAGGGACTGGGCTGGGAGGGGGACAGTAGAGGCCGCTCCCGGGGAGCTCTCAGAGACCCGCGGTGGGCGCTGCAGGCAGCCCTGGAGGAGCCATCTGCTGGTTCCCGTGGTGCGACTTTAAGCAGGGAAAGGGAGAGGACGTGCTCCCGGGCTGATGGGGGTGAACCTGTAGGTAGAGAAGGGTGTGAGCTGTGGGAGGGGGCGGGCGGCACGGGGCCACATAGGCACTCTCTGTGTGTCCCTGATTACAGAGCCGCCTTGCGATGCAAGGGGCCGTCCCCCAGGACAGCCTGAGTGCCTGCGCCCCGGGAGGAGAGCGCGGGGGGCTGGGCCTCCCGTCCCCTGGCTGCCCTTGCTCGCTCCTGTCTGTGGGTGCTCAGGCCAGCCTGGAAACGGAGGGCTGGGAACCCGCGAGGACAGCACTCCCCAGTGAACTAGTAGCAGTGATGGCCGCCGAGGTGGGCCCAGCGGCTGCGCAGCGGAAGGATGTCTTTTTCTTCTTTTCCTTCAGCCTGGCTCTTGGTGGCATGGGTGTATTTTTTTAATTTTCGGTTTTCGTCTGACTCTGTCAGCCCACCCTTGGGAATAACCTCATAGGATTGCCTCCCATTCAAGCTAAAACCTGAGTGTCACCAGGCCATCTAGGAACTGGGTTCTCCTGCCCGTTTCTTCAGTACTGCTCACTTAAGAGATGGCAGTGGCTTATAAGCGTGGCCCGTTTATCCACAGTCAGGGCTTCCATGTAAACTTGTTTTCCGTTCCCGATTCCATGAGCCGCCTTGAATGTCGCTGACGAGCTGTGGTCCTCTCGTGCCCAGGTGCAGACGCTGAACGAGCAGGACTGGGAGCGTGCGCAGCAGGCCAGCGTGCTGGCCAACGTGGCCCAGGCGTTCGAGAGCGACGTGGACGTGTCTGACGGCGAGGGTGACAGGGACGCCCTCTTCAGCTCAGCCGCTCTGCTGTCGCCCAGCGGGCAGGCCGATGCCCAGACTCTGGCCATGATGCTTCAGGAGCAGCTGGACGCCATCAACAAAGAGATCCGGTGGGTGCACCCAAGCCCAGCGCCCTGGAAACTCAGCTCCTCTGAGGACCTGTCTTGTCCTCAGAGAAGTCTGAGTGTTCCGTAGGAAGAAAACTGACCTCAGGTCTGCTTCAAGAGTTTTTGGTTCCCAGATTGCCCTTGATTATAGAGCTTGGTCGGCCGGGGCTTTCTGTCCACAGTGTGGTGTCAGCACTCTGTAGGGGGGGCGTTGTGGGGTGTCCCCTCCCCAGCTCTGAGCCCCAAGGTGGGTGAGGTGCCGAGGCGGTGTCCCCTGTGGCCTGTGCTTCCTCCTGTGTCCCTCAGAGCCCCCCACACTCTGGTGAAAAGCCACCTGGAACAGAAAAGCTCTGGTTTTGGGGTTGGCAAATTCCCACTCAGATCTGCATTTTCCTTTTTAAGTTAAAACAGTGTGAAAATTGGCTTGTTGTAAAACAGTGGTCCACGGACATGTGCTTGAGTTTTTCTCATCTCATCAGTATATTTAAGATGTTTTCTTTAGACACCGTCTTGGCAGTAATAACAATTTACAAAACAGGACAGAATCCAAAGGCCTGCCTCGTGGTGAGCAGGAGGCCTTGGGTCTGGGTGCAGCCGGGTGGCTGGGGGCCCGAGGCCTACCCGGTGCCACACAGCCGTGCCCCTGTCCCCAGTGTATGCTCAGAGCGGCCGCAGGCCGGTGACCCTGCGCAGGACCTGGCAGAGCTGCTGCTCCGACTGTGCTTGTCACGTCAGCCTGGGCTGAGGTGCCGTTGCTGTCGGCCGAGTGCAGGGGGCACGGGAAGGACGTGCTGAGTGGCACAACCAGCGAGTGCAGGCGGTGCCGCCTGCGCACCTTATGCCGTAGACGGGCTGCTCGTGGGCCGTGCTAGAGTGCAGACGGGCTCAGAGAGGTGTCTTCCCCGTCCCCACAGGAAATATGGAAGGGTTATGTATTAATATTTTTATTTTTACAGCATGTTGTCAGGTAAAAGTGATTTTCCCTTATGCAACAAGTTGACTTGATGTAAGTGGTAAATTCTGTCCATCAACTTGTTATCAACAGTGAAAAACTTTCAGGATGTATATGAAAGTGGAGAGGTTACGACCTGTAAGAACCTTGTATTTTAATATGAAAATCATTTTATTTGCATAATCGAGTATTTAAACTGCTGGATAAAATCATCTGCTACACATTAGGGGAGAGGAACAGTAACCGTGAATTGTAGATTAATGTAGCACAATTGCGGAGAAGGCAATGGCACCCCACTCCAGTACTCCTGCCTGGAAAATCCCATGGACGGAGGAGCCTGGAAGGCTGCAGTCCATGGGGTCGCTGAGGGTTGGACACAACTGAGCGCCTTCACTTTCACTTTTCACTTTCATGCATTGGAGAAGGAGATGGCAAGCCACTCCAGTGTTCTTGCCTGGAGAATCCCAGGCATGGGGGAGCCTGGTGGGCTGCCGTCTGTGAGGTCACACAGAGTCGGACACGACTGAAGCGACTTAGCAGCAGCAGCAGCACAGTTGACATGAATCCACAAACTCACACGAAGCTGGTGGAGAACTCAATCAAGTGATGCATTTGTTCAAATACAACTTTAAAAAAAAATCAACTCAGCCCTTCATCTGGTCTGGAGACTTGTGTTTAGGAACTCCAGCTTGTTCGTGAATCGCTGTTTTGATTATCAGAGTTCCCGATTCCCAGTGGAAAAGACTTGAGGCGCCGACACGCATCTCTGCCCTGAGAGCAGGGAAGGTAAAGGTTGTCAACTTCAGGTATCTCCTCACAGGGAGAGAGTCGCCGCCCAGGCCCTGTCAGAATGTTAGTGTAAAGAAGGACAATCAAACGTGAATGATCAGGGGCCCCTTTGTAAGGCTCAGTGATAAGCTATTCTAAGTTTGAGAGTATTCAGAAGGGGGAAGGTCGAACCTTTTTGCTGAGATGTTAATTGAGCAACTGTTCCTGGAATTTGCTAATCGTGACACAGTAGGCAAGCCCCAGATTTGTTGTCCAGACACGTTCCTCTGCTGACAAAGGCGGGTGACGGGTTTTATTCTATTTTAGGTTGATCCAAGAGGAGAAGGAGAACACGGAGCAGCGGGCAGAGGAGATTGAGAGCAGGGTGGGCAGCGGGAGCTTAGACAACCTTGGTCGTTTTAGATCAATGAGTTCCATCCCCCCGTATCCCGCCTCCTCGCTGGCCGGCTCCTCCCCGCCCAGCAGTGGGCGCTCCACGCCCCGAAGGATGCCGCACAGCCCCGCGCGGGAAGTTGACCGGCTGGGCATCATGACTCTGGTACGTGTCTGCCTCCTCCCTGCCGCGTCCCTCCCCCAGCAGCCTGGTTTTCTTTTTGTTTGTTTGTTTTTTGTTTTTTCTCTTTTTACCCTGAAGAAAATTGAGTACATTTTTGCTACGCTCAGAGGTCTAAAAATTTTAAAACTAGCTAGTCTTTAATCATTCCGTAATTGCACAGCGACAAATTAATCTTGGTATTTGGACCACTGGCTTAGCACATCATCAGCCAGAGCCTGCCTCTGTAACATTGGGCCTGGCCTGTGCTGGGCACAGCAGCTGCAGGGAAGTTTCTGTTCTCAGGGAGCAGACAGCTTCGTGAAAGTAACCGTAGGCAACCCTCATGGCGCGGGAAAGCCGTGCGGCACATTTTCCACTGGGGCTGCCTGGCTGCAGGGTGCAGGGCGTGCGGTGGGAACAAAACTGAGAGTCTGTGCTGGTCTGCTTGCTGATGCACCTGGCCGCGTGCTCAGGCCAGCTCTGCGTGTGAAACCAGGTGAAAAGCCCGGTGCCACAGGGCCCCAGGGGAGACGTTGGCCTGCCTCACTTTTCCGAGTCTAAAAGTGGGATGACGACCTAGGGCTTTTGGTGACAGAGTGTGCTTCTCTGTTCCGGCTTTCTTGCGTGTTTAGCTTAGGTTTTCCGAGTGCATTGCTGTTTACCCCATGAAATCATGTTTATAACACTCCGCCTTGTAACTGCACTTGTATTATCACTCTTTTCTGTTACGACCGGTTTCATTTCAGCTACATCGTTAGCCATCGTATAATTAAATTAACCGTGAATCATTTTAGCGGCCTGTGAAGTGGCAACTAGTCCATTTTGTGGTCTTTTGACACACTGTTGTTATAACTTGTGTCACTGGCTGATTAGTTGATATTTAAAATTCTTTGACAATTTCACTGTGGCTCATGCTCGGTTTCTTTCCGAGTGTTTGTAAAAGAGCAGTTCTGTGTGTTTTCCTTGCTGTTGGAGTTCTCTGGCGGTGTGTCTGCTCTCATCATTGGTTTTGATTTCCTGTCTCACCCTGTTGTCTGCTGAGTCGTCATCAGTCCAGACCCCAGCCTCCCACCCTCCTCGCCCCCGAGTCTGTAGTTACCCGTCCATCTCCCTCCCCGTCCTCGCTGCTTGCTCTGGTCACGGCAGTGCCGTGGTTCGTTCACACCATGTGTCCCCTCAGTGGGGTTTCTGCTCTGTCTTCATGTCCCACTAAACAGTGTTTTCCCCCATAGCAGTAAGTTTGAACCAGTGTATCACTGTGCAGTTACGACCGTAATGTAGATGCATTGAACACTATGTAACCTGTGTGACTCATAAATGAGAGTATGTGCGCATACAGAAATGGTCCTCCAAGCGTAGCATTAATGGGCTTTTGCTCAGTGTCCTTTCAGTGTTGGTGTTTGTATATAAGACTGTACATCTCATCAGCTTTTGCACAGTTAATGTCTCTACTAGACTCTTTTAAAAAGTATCTTCTATGGTTCATAAAATGTAAAGACTCCACCTGCTATTTTGCTAGCTTTCATTCTTACATATTTTCACAGGGTACCTGCTTTAATAAATTTATTTTGAGAAGTTTTAAATCAAATTCTAGGTGAGGATTTTACATTAATGTCCAATAGGTGGTTAGATTTGTTCAGTGTTAAAATAGGTATTATGGTAACTTCCTCATCAGTTAAATTACTATTTTAAAGTATAACATGTTTTTTATTAAGAGAAACTAAGTTATAGAGAAGTTTGGCTGACAATAGACAACTGTTAAGGCCCATTGTGGTACAGAATGCTGTGTTTTAATGAATCATGATGTTGTAATAGAATTGTATCTTCCTGAGTAATAATTTATAGTGTTTCTCTAGTAAATCTTGAATAGCTTATTTAACTTCTGTAGTCAAAAAAATGTTCTGTTTCCAGTCACATGTTCTCTAAATCTTAATCTCACTTACATGTTTGCCGTCATTTTTGCTTTACTGTATTTGCCTATACTGATTCTTAAATTTTTAGCTTCAAAGTCACAATAAATCTGGTTTCTCTTCATTTCTTTGCATGCATCTGTCAGCCTAGTGATTTAAGGAAGCATCGTCGAAAGGTAAACTATTTAGTGATTTAGCAGGCCTTCGTTTCTCTGTGGAGCATTAAAGAGTCCTTATCGTTTAACGTGCATGAACACTGTGTGGTTATATACTGGTGAATAATTGACGTTTTAATGGAAGTGATGAAACTCACCCACCACTGAAAATGTGCTGGTGGTTCTGTTGGAAATAGGTCATTCGTTGGAACAGTTGTAACAGTTTGCCTTTCTCCCACTTGTTTGCCTTCTGATCATCTCATGCTTGTTTATAATAGACATAGTATTATTTATTTTTTTTAAATTTTTATTTACTAATTTTTTTGGCCATGCTGCACAGCTTATGAGATCTTAGTTCCCCAAACAGAGATCAGACTGGTCTCCTGGCAGGAAGGTGCCCAGTCTTAACCTCTGGACCACCATGGAATTTCCGCTTAGTGTTTTTAACAGAAATGACTGAATCAGAGCCACAGATGTTAGATTTGGGGGAAGCGAATTTAATGACGGTGGGTAGCAGTGTACAGGAGACTCTGTGCCAGGCACCGTGTCGATTGCTTTCCGAGTCTGTCATCTAATCCCGCAGACACCCAGGCAAGGTCCAGGCTGCTGCTATCCCCATTCTGCAGACATGGACACTGAGGCAGAGAGGCCGGGCACCCTGCCCAGGCTCGCATACCCAGCAGTACAGTGTGGACTGGTCTGATCAGAGCCTGGCCACTGAACCGTGGTGCTGTCCAGCCCGCTTTCCTCCAGAGGCCCTCATGTCCGTGACGGCATCCCTGATGGAGGGAGCATTGCGGGGGAGCTCAGGGCCTCTCCCCTCGCGTCACTTGGATGAGCCCCAGTTGCTGGAGTCCACTGCCCCGAGGGCTGGCCTTCCTTGTCCCTCTCCCGCTCCCAGCCCACTGACGAAGCACTCCTGGGCCTTCCCGCAGGACTTGGGCGGCCGTGCTCCAGTTCAGGCAGCTCAGTGCCCGGGAACCCTTCTGCTGGGCACAGCAGAGCAGTGCTGTCCCCCTGGGGTTGGTGACCTGGGTGTGCCACTCGCCCACTCTTCGGCCTGCTTTGCCCTCCTGTTAGTGAGGCCACGTGGGCACCAGTGGGGCGGCTCCCATCCTCGGGGAGGGCAGCCAGGCTGGGACCCAGGGGCCTTCCTCAGGAGGAGGCCAGGGGAAGCGCTGGCCATGGGCCCGACTCTGAGGCAGGTCCGCACCAAGTCCATAGTCAGCCCAGGCGTGTCACCTCCCTGCTCTGTTCTCTGTTGTTTTCTGGCTTTTATAAATGCTTATTTTAGCTTGAATTTGAGGTTGATCCCTGTTCAGTTCCTCGTGGATAATTTCTAGCCTTTGTGGCCTTCTGTCATCTGAGGGTTGTCGTTAGAGATCAGAGGAGGGTGCCCAGTGTATCCAGCTGCTGTTAAACGAGTTCAGCAGGATTTCACACTAAGTCACTCTGTTGTCACCAAGCTCCTGTGGGGCTGCACTGGGTCACTGTTCTTTACAGAACCCCACTAAAAAGGCACAGGTTAGTTGCTTGCAACAGCACACTCATTGTCTTTAATGCTTGCCATGCATGTCTCCTAAAACCTCCCCTGGCTTACCCACACACCCAGGTGCGTCGATGAGACCTGTCTGGAGCCTGCAGGTCCATCTGTCCCCCACAGTGTTGCCACTACCATCTTTCCTGTCCCCACACCCGGGACCAGCGGAGAAGCTGGGAGTCCAGGAGAGAGCATCTTTTTTTTTTTTTTAATTTATTTTTTAATTGAAGGATAATTGCTTTACAGCATTTTGTTCTTTTCTGTCAAACCTCAATATGAATCAGCCATAAGGTACACATATATCCCCGCCCTTTTGAACCTGCCTCCCATCTCCCTCCCCATCCCACCCCTCTAGGTTGATACAAGATCATCTCTTAGTGAGACCTAGGGGTGCTTTTGGAGAAGACAATGGCACCCCACTCCAGTACTCTTGCCTGGAAAATCCCATGGGTGGAGGAGCCTGGTGGGCTGCAGTCCATGGGGTCGCTAAGAGTCGGACACGACTGAGCGACTTCACTTTCACTTTTTGCTTTCATGCATTGGAGGAAGAAATGGCAGCCCACTCCAGTGTTCTTGCCTGGAGAATCCCAGGGATGGGGGAGCCTGGTGGGCTGCCATCTATGGGGTCACACAGAGTCGGACACGACTGAAGTGACTTAGCAGTTGGCAGCAGGGGTACTTTATGTAAACCACGGTGAGCGAATTACACTCGAACTGCGTGTGAGCACTTGAGTGGGTAGCCCCCAGTCTGCATGTTATCGAGGAATACAAGCCGGGCACATGGTGTTCGCGTGGAGGGGTTAGGCACCTTTTCTTTGTTTCACTCGTTGTCATGGGTAACCTGCAGCATCACTCAAGATGATCTTGGGGGGTGGTCCAAGCTGTTTCCTTTTCTCCTTCAAACAGAAAGGTTGGGATGGCTTTGTTGAGAGGCATCTTACTCTTGCTAGTGGTCCTTCTCAGCTGCACCTGGCGACGCGCACGGTCCTCTTCATCAGGGCAGTCCGTGCCGTGCAGGGCTCATGATGCCACATGGCTCTGCTGTCCTGCCCGCGGGGCCGCCCGCTCGCCGGATTCCAGGGAGGCTCCCATCCGGGGCCTCTGCACTCAGTTGCAGGCTCCCGCTGCCCCACGGCCCCACTTCCCTTGAACAAGATGGTCCTTTAAGATGGTATTAAGCTAGAACAAGGCTTTTTTTTTGTACTGGCAGAAAGCATATCTAATAGATTTTCAAATAAGTTTCTGGTTATAATGTTAAAGCCTGTGTGATTGCCTTTTTCGACACAGTCCATTGTTACCCAGTTTTACACTTACCTCACTCCCTCAGCTGCCAGCTTCCCGGGAAGAGGTACGAGATGACAAGACCACCATCAAATGTGAAACCTCGCCCCCCGCCTCGCCACGGTCCCTTCGGCTGGACCGGCTGCACCCGGGGGCGCTGCACGCAGCCAGCCACGAGGACATCAGGGACGCCCGCAAGTAAGTGGCCTATGTGCGCGTCAGCGGCTCAGGAGCCCCGCACTGCTCATCCTAAAAGAACTGGAAGGCTGGTTTTAAAGGCACTGGGTTCAGCGCCTGTTTGTAGTGAACTTCAGGTGCCGGGGGAGAGGAGCTCAGTGGCCTCAGTGATTTTAGAAAACCTCCGTCTCTACGGATTGACTCCTGGGGGAGCTTTCTTCCTGCTCTTGCCAGAGGTCTGCCCAGCCTGGGGTACATTCCTGGCGGTGACGGCTCCATGCCTCTCGGATGCGCTCTTTCCCTCCGTTTCCTTCAAGGGTCTCCTCTTAGGAGCCTGTTTGTCACCCCTGTGACTCACACTGTCTGCATTCAGACCACCACCTGCTGAGCTCCCAGTCACCCTGCAGGAAGCAGGGGTCATTCACCTTCTCCAGGAGCCTCGTCACCCGCCGAGCAGTGACCCTGAGGGAGGGTCAGGGCGCCCTCTGCCCCAGCGGGTCTCGAGTCGAGGCCTCCTCGGGGGAGAGCTCGAGTCAGGGAGTCTCAGCTTCCTGTGTCCGGGAGCCTCCGTTGCTCGTGTGGAGTGTGGTTGGTGAAGCAGACTCCACTGTCTGCTGCAAGGATGGGGCGCAGGTGTGGCTGGGAGGCCGGTTCCATCAGTAGCTTTTGTGGAGGGGTGTGTGTGTGCACGAGGGTGCCAGTTAATGGGCGTTCTCTCTCCCCGAAGCTCGACAGGCTCTCAGGACGGCCCCGTGAGCAACCCAAGCAGCAGCAACAGCAGCCAGGACTCGCTGCACAAAGCCCCAAAGAAGAAGGGCATCAAGTCCTCCATTGGCCGCTTGTTTGGCAAGAAGGAGAAGGGCCGGCCCGGACACCCCGGCAAGGAGGCTTTGGGGCCCGGTGGGTGCTTCACCGCAGAGAGGGGAGGGCTGTAGCGCGTCCCTTCCACAAGGCCCCTGCCCCCATCCCCATGAGGCTCCTGTCACACACACTGGGCATCCTCCTGGGAGCAGGAGCGGAGGAGTTGTCTGTCTTCGTGGTGGGTCTGGCCGCCCCCCGTCATTCAGGGTCTCCCGGCAGCGGAGCCTGCCGCCCTGGAGCTGTTTCTCCTTTGGTGTCATCCGGTCAGAAAGTCGGCCTCCAGAGCTCCCTTCACTCTCCTCCAGCTGGTCACAGAAACACCTGCCTTGGCCGTGCTGATTTCCTCTTAATGTCTCAACCATTCTGCTTCTTTGTAGCTGGTATTTCAGAGACAGAAAACTCATCTCAGGATGCCCTCGGACTCAGCAAATTGGGAGGACAAGCTGAAAAAAATCGGAAGCTTCAGAAAAAGTAAGCTTTTTGTTTTCTTGTCGACCTCACTGAGAGTTTTCAGTTGTTCCTCATTTTGAACTGTTTACTGATGAATGGGGCATCCTGCTCTGGATGAGTATTATCTTCTGAACGCTGAACCCAAAGCCTTCCTGAAACTGCACTTTCCGGAGGACCTAGAGCACCTGGGATTCGGGAAGGACTCGCACGCGGCCTTCGGGAGGTTGTCTGACGGGGACGAGTCGTGGGTCACGCCTGAATCCTGGCTCCTCACAAGTGAGCTCTGGGGCGTGGGGAAGCTCAGCTTCCTTGCGCCTCAGTGTTCCCGTCTGTGAGATGGGAGTCATTGTAGTGCATCCCTCAAGGGCTTTTACGAGCATCTGCTGTGCAGATACATCTGCGTAGAGATGATGAGGCGCCTCAGACAGTGCCGGCCCCTGGCGCGTGGGGTGCCTGTGGCTGGGGGCGAGGGCGGCCCGGTGGGGACTCGTCGCCAGCTCTCAGGGGTGCCCGTGGCTGGGGGCGAGGGCGGCCCGGCGGGGACTCGTCG